>NC_031679.1:1244638-1545438 GCF_000149555.1 Fusarium verticillioides 7600 | reverse complement strand
ACCAAAGCGCGAAGAGAGCGTGAGGCGATGGAACGGAGACGACGATTGAGTGAGGCGGCCATGAAAGCGGTGCAAGCAGCAGGTGGCGATGTCGACAAGCTGATGGAACAAGGCTTTGCATTTTAACCCCTCAAAATGCAATCCAGATCGGGTCTATTGAATTTTGGTTCCTGGTTCCTGCATGAGGCCACGTATGTGGCTATCGGGACTTGCCGCAGCGTTTTTTCAAACGCGACTTCACATTTTATGCCATCAATAAACATTTGATGATGCAGAGAAGAAAGAAAGGAGGGTGAGGGGAATAATATCAATTGACGTGGGAGGACTAAGAAATCAAGTGGCAGGTGTTGGTGTTGGCGGTGAGACAATCCCAATTTGCATCGGAGCTAAAGGAAGGGTGGGCGTTGAAAGGGAACATCCATGGAAAGGGGGTATGGAGGGACCTGGAGCTTTGCCTCTATGAGGTTAACAAGCATTTATCACGACAACAAACGACATCTATCGCCAACTGCGATAGGCACTGATCTTTTCATTATCATAACTCTCGACAACGGTGTTTCTCAATAATCTTCTATCTCTCTTTTTTCCACCATCTTCACTTTATCTCAAGCCTTTGCGCACTCTTTTTTTTTTATCGGACTTGAATCTAACGAACACGAGAGATACTCACTCAGTCTCATCAGTCCATCGACTATATCTAGGTACCCTATCTATCTACCTAGGCCTTCCATTTGGCAAAATTCCCATCAACAATTCTTTTGGCTCTCAAAGCCTACTAGTCCAGAGACATTCGTGGTCTCACAAAATTCCATTTCTTTGAATTTGCCCTTTTTGCCTCGCTTGTTTGCTTGCTTGCCTTACCCATATACCATTCGTCATGTACCAATAGTCATACCACAGGACTTAGAGTAGTCTTGTTTTATCTCTTCCTCACTATATCTCAAAGCCTCTCGTTTAGACGCAAACCCTTACTGTTCCGCTCAGATATGGAATAATCATTGTATTTGTACGGATGGTTGGGGAGGCTGGGTGTTTGGCGTTTCCCTCTTCAACGTCCGAGGTGTTTCACCGAAGTGTGGATGAGTGTTTAAGGCTTTCAATCCCTACGATGGCTGGTTTTGCATCATCCATACCGAGCACTGAGCTTAGATACATTTGATTCAGCCTCCATGAATAATTACTTCTCCGTTAACCACGGAAGTGGCAGTCACTAGAAAACCCTTCTTCAATAGATAAATAATGCAATGCACTTTACATTGAATGTCTATGAATCTCAACCTCAAGCTGACTTAGGAGGCTATTTCAGGCCACTGTCATTCACGTGGACAGCAATCCAGTTATTGAAATTTTTTGGTTTTAATTTGGGTACAAGTAATGGGAAGTCAAGCCTCCCACTGCCACATCTTCTAAGCTGTGGCATACTACCTCGGATATCGAGCGTGAATTGGTGCCTATGCCATCCCAATCCAGTGAAAAAAGTGCATTCCTCATCCCTTCCCGATAATGTTTATATATACAAAGCAAATACTCGTAAGAGCACTAGGGTTTCGATTATCACCAACGCCATGTCTCAACGCAGACGCCGTCGTCATGCTTTCGACAAACCATCCAAAAAGAAATTTGAGTAGGACGATACAAACAAGGAAAAAGAAAACACGATCTTGGCGTGGTTGATATCGATTAATAGCTTAGGTCGCTTAAGTCGAGAGCTAACTCTCATCGTCCATAGCAGAAAATTCGAATTGTTAATGCTGTTGGGTCGGCTCGCTTTTGACAAAAGGTCATCAAATCCGAAGCCTTCGCTGATGATAAGGGTCTCGGATGTAAGCTTGTCATGATATAAATGGATAGATCCTCGGTTACATCGATTAGTGCTCGTAACCAGCACCACGCTGCCAAGGGCTAAGGAGAGGTCAGCATGTGCATCACTCTACTCGTCAATTGTGAAAGCTTACCTGGCATTGTTCTGTGACCTGTAACCGCCTGGGCTACTGTCACCTGCCGACCGTTGTTGAGAGAGATTGGATGCCGACTGTTGGTATGGGTTTGGTGACGCATTGCGGAACGGGCTTGCCGGTCGCTGTCCGTCAGCAGGGAAAAGTGGCATGGCGGGGTTCACAGGAGACCGAGGAGGAACATCGCCCCGCTGAAATGACGTTTGGGACTGGTTGTTCATCTCCGCCCGTCTTCTCAAACTCTCTGACGACACCGAGTCCTCCTCGTCGAGATCGAGGTGCTTGTTGCTATAACCAGCCTTGTCACCTCGGGCCGTAGCGGCAAGAGCATCAAGCTCAGTTGTGGCGTTGACCTGGGTTTGAGATTTCATGAACGAGGCACGATCATCGGCCATGAACTGGTATCGTGCATCAGGGTTCTTGCGGAAGAAGACCAAGGCCGTTGAGACGATAAGCATGAGAAGAAGAATGAGTGCGAATGCAGCATTCAAAACGAACAACACGACGCCGACAACCCCAACGACAATCTTGGGCAGCCCAAACACATTAGAAAAGATGAGAAGAAAGATGGCGTTGATAAAGTTGATCGCAGCAATCGCAATGTTGAACGAGTTGGTGGGTTTATCCATCCAGGGTCGAAGAACCGAGGCGGCAATTAAGAAACCGACCTCAATGATGATGAACCCGACTGCCTGTGCTACATCGTTCTTCTGAGCCAATGCAACAAACATTGCCTTGACCACAGTGTAGACAAGGACGGGGACAATGAAGTAGTAAGCAGAAGCTCGGAATTGAACGTAGAGGAAACCCCACTTGTTGAGGGCCTGGGGATCCGAGAAGAGGATGTAGGCTGGGTTGCGGTGCATGGCAACAGAACGGCGAGCGATGCGAATGACCTTGCTGGCGCCCCAAGCGAGGGTGAAGGTCATTCCCAAGAGGAAGAAGACAGCCAGAACGACCTCAGCAGGCGAATCCTGTTGAGTGAATTCCCACAAACAAAGAATGACCATCTGAGGGAAACCGATGAGTGTCAGACGGAAGAGAATGCCCTTCAGGACAGTCATCCAACCATTTCGAAATTCCAAGAATTTGTCTGGGGCCATCCACTTCTGACGAACGCACAGTTCGCACACACCCTTGAAAGCAGCAATAGCCAGACATGTGATAACCACAAAGATGCAAAAGAAAGTGAGGCCAGTCATGAACAAGTTGGTGGTTTCGATCCTGGACTTAAAAGCAACTCGCTGAATACCGTACACGATATAAGTGCCATCCTCAGTTTGGATATTGGCGCGCTTAGCGAGTGCCCCAGCAGCATGACCGATGGGCTCCGTGATACTTCGAGGCATCATGGCGGCACTACGTTTGAAAAGATCGATACTGGTAGAGGCAGCCTGCAAGCTTCGCTTCTGAACCTCAACCGACACTTGGCGAACATTGTACAGAATAGACTCGGGTGTACCGCCGGTTGCTCGTTGATACCACGTAAAAATGTCCTGCATGAAACCAACACGGATGATTCCCATTGACCACTGGAAATCCTGAGTCCAAGAGGAAACGATTGGGGGGAGTCCGACGCTGGTGAGACCAAGAATGGCCTGTGCCTGGAAGTAGCCAAACAAGGAAAGCGAATTAGAAGCGACATGAGCAGCAGTGTTGGCGTGACCAACTCCGGAAACAACGGCAGAAGAGATCAGACCAAGGCCAGCAATGATGGCAGTAGCCCACTTGACACCTTTGAGATCAACTGTTTTTCCATTGGAAAAATCAGCTTCGACACAAGCGACGCTCTCGCCAGTGCTAGACATGTTGACATAAACACGGACGGTAGCGTCGAGATCGGGGACACTGTAGGCGATTCCGGGTACTTGTTTGAGATTTTCTTTACCGACTGGCAAGTTGAACTTAAATGGAATCTTTCCAGAAACCATAGGACAGAGACCAGCAAGATTGATTGTACAAGGGTCTACGGTCTGTTGAAGGAACTGGTAGCCATATGCCGAGAGTCGAATGTCAAAGATAACCTTGCCCTGGATGGATGAGGTTGCCACAGCCTTGACAAAAGCAGAACCGTTGTTCGGTGTCAGTGCGACGTTGAAGAGCGTAGCTTTGAAACCGTTATCCTTCTGGCAACTGTTGAGCGAGTTGGAGTAGAGAATCTTCTCTCCAGAGACGGGCGAGGCCAGGGCAGCCACTGAGGCGAGAACCGCCAGTGGTTTCATGATACAAGACCACATCGTGACCACGTATCCTGGTGATGATCGGGTTCCTTGTCGATGGAGTCGTTTCGTTCGGTGGAGAGTTGGCTGTCGTCGTTACAAGTCCAGGGTTGTTGACAGTGCACTTCCAATCCTTCCAACCCTTCCGATAGTCCAAGATTACTAGTATGAATCAAAACAAAGCCCACGACAAAGGTGGTCGACGAAGTATCGGAAATGGGGGCGACGGATTATGGTCTTCCAAAGACGTGGATTTCTTCCGGATTGACTTTGGATAGTTGGATAGCGAGAGTGAGGCTGCGGCAGTTGGCGTAGTGGAATTAGGAACGGAGTAAGGCGATAATAAAGAAAGAAGTAAAGTTAATTAGCGAAAGGCCGAGGCGAGAAATCGTCTCCGCGACGAGGCGTGGCTGAAAGAGACAGCGTCTGGTCGTCTCGTCGTTGTCGATATGGGCTGGTTTTTCCCGTTGTCGCGGATGATGAATGAAATGAATTTGTTGTGTGGGGGAAGACGAGAGGGAAAAGGAAGACCAGCGGCAACGGCCAAGGGGAGGAGTGAGGTGGACGGGCTAGAAGGGAGAGAGGGAGGGATCGGGAACCTGGGTAGCAATGGCAGCGGCAACAGGAAAGCAGGTACGACCTGGCCTGGTCGGCGCTCGTAATAGCGACAAGTACCTTACCTACCTACTTTACCTTAGCGAGTACATAAATTGATACGTACGCGGTGCAGTCGAAGGGGTCAGGGGGCGGGTGGGTGGCCCTTCACGAGTGCGGTGAAGCGGGGCCTGGAGCGACAGGTTCGGTTTAGCTTGGTCTTGGATCCTGCGTGTGATGTGTGATAGGGGAGTCTTTTGGACAGAGACACGGCCTTTGTCTCTGAAGGACCAGTTCATCTGACGAGGGTTTCCTTTACTTTGCTGGCAGCAATATTGGAAGTGGTTTGGCAGTGCTCAGCCGTCGCAAGGGCTAAACCAAAGGCACGAAATAACAGGTATTGTCGTATTTACATCCGTTGCGTCGTATTCAACCATGACACGCGGTGTATCAATGCTAGCACGTCTCAGGCGCATGCCCCCTAAGTCAAGAATCTGGAGGCTGTGCAGGTACTTGGAATGTAGGCCAAGCGCTGGGCCAAGTAAAGGTCAATACCACAGATGCATGCGTGGGTATGGGGTGACGATCTCGTATCGACTCTAACAGTATATACTTTGTGGGTACACACTTTGTTCCCCATCAGCAACAAGGCCTTATTACCCCTGGAAGATGATGTCCAAATTTGTCTTCTCACTCCGTGTAAAGTGATATGTTGTACGTACCAAGGACGGATGTTTCGGGCTGGCTAAAACGTCGATTGAATGAAATGTGAGCAGCCACCTATTTGTTGCCGAAGATCTTGATTGCGCAACAGATGTTGACAATCGAGAGGCTGGCAGGGCTGGTTAGTTGCTATAGTAGAGGCGGCATCACGCTGCATAAGATAAAACAAGGTCAGCAGGCGTTACTCCGTACTTGGACTTTCGATGCATGAACCACGATTTGGGCATTAAGAACATGAGCGTTTCCGGTTTTTGTGCCATAACATGTAGTAGTGTGGCTAAATCTTTATGTCAACGACTTTGAAAGGTTGCGCGTGGTTGGTCTTCAGCAGGCTTGTCAACAAGGCCGTCAAAAGCCAAGGCCTGGGCGATTTCCCATGCCCTCAAAGAATACGAACAATCTAGACAATAAATGTTGGAACAATAATATACGGAGTAAGGTAAGCCAAAATTGACACGATACGGATGCCACCTCCGGTAACCATGAACCAGCTCTCGCATTGTTACAGGATGGGTTTAATTAACTGAGGCTTGCACAGCCTCAGGGCCTCCTTACAGGCAGTCTCTGTAGACTGTAACTTTGCCGATGCCCGAGGGGTGTGGCCCTTGCTCCAAAGCCTTTGCGTATCCTACTTTGTTCCCTTCAGGTGTGCCAATTCAGGGTGTCAGGCCTTTCAAGGCGCACTAATTTCAGAAAAGCACACACAGTGACAGCAATGGCGAGCGAATTGTGATAGTCAGGCGTGAAGAGGCTGTGTACTCAGGTGCTGTCGCGTCCTGTCTTGGTTGTTCTTGGGCTAATATCGTGTTTTTCTTGGAAACACTACTTTCGGCATCTCCGTTTGTCTGCAGAGAGAAAAACATGGATGAATGTATCCGTAAGACGCTCACTATTACGAGTGTGGGAATGTGGTCAATATCTGTACTGAGACACTTAAATTTTGCCCCAACCAGAGTCATGCGTCCTTCTGATTCTGAACTCGTCTGAAGAAATGTCGAAATCAAGCTCAACTTTTGAGTTATCGATAGACTTTGATAAATCAATCTCAATGATGATGCCAAGACTCGCGTTCTTCTGTCACCTGCAAATCGTCTAGAACTTCGCTTCACATAGAGTAAGCTCATTGGCAGATGAGATCGACGGCCAGCATCCTTCAAGGGAACGCCTCGCAAACGAAGGACGAGCAACTCTCCTGACAATTGTCTGTCTGAGGTAGGTAGCTTATGTCAACTTCTCTATACTCGGAGAATATCTGACCAAAATTATCAGATGAATCTCAAACTCGACAACGATGCCAATAATCACAATTGAGTTTATATTTCAACGTCCACCGTTCTCACACCATCGTAGTCAGTTTCAACAGTAGAAATTCTGCTCATCAAACCCAGAATCATCGACTCTCGTTTCCTATTGGATATCTCACCTTCCAGATCTCCAACCATCACAGCCCCGGTATTCAGGGGTATGCATTCCAGAGCCAATAGTATTCGATGATGTGCCACTGTAATAAACGCTGTACGGATACAGAGAAATTGAGATTAACTAAAGAGAACTTAGAGAAGGACATCCATTACGCGTGGAATGGCCGGCATAATCCACTGGGGAATGTCACAGGTCTTGTTACTGGACAGACGACACATTTCTAAAACATAAGCGTCAAAAACTACTAATATGGAGCATGGACGCGTCAACTCGAAACCTTCTGATACGAAGATACTAAGTATGATCGACGTGTTTATCCATTCAAAATTCATGCCCAGCACGTGTTAGACCAAAGAGCATTACACTAAGCGAGAATATGAATCGTCACCATTCCGGTTCATCTTCATCCGAGTCTCATTACATGTTTCGCTCCTCGCATTCCTAACAAATGCTATGCCTTTATCTTGATGCTTCTGTTTCGAGAGATCCTCAAACACTCCAGCGACGTAGGCCTCAGATAAGAAACGGATAAAACAGAACCATAGAATTCATCGCCAACGCCCGATGTCTAATTTACCAAACTCCAGCCTTGACCCGTCCAAATGTTGTGTATATTTGCCGAACTATGGCCATGCACAGATCTGACTCCAGAATATCATAACATATATTGCGCATTCTACAGCACATCCCACTGTGCATTCCATGGATTGTTCATCGTCGTATAGTCGACACCGTGCTTGTAGGAACTAGTCAGTTCCTCCTGGTCCACTCCGCAGTGTGTCTGTCCATCTCTTCCAGTAAACCATCCTAGTCCATACGTCTTACCGTCATCAAGCTTCTTCGCCATCTCTGCGTTATTTAGCTTCGAGGTTCCCACAAAATTGTACAGCATCTTGCTCTGGTGGATAAAAGCCAGAATTGACGCAATAGTGTTGGGCTGACGCGGCAGGAAAGGATGGCGCCGGCGGAAGAACACCACGTTTGAGACAACAAACATGTACATGAGTATGAATAATGTGGCCCCGAGGGTGATATAGAATGAGCGTATCGTCTCCTGTCCAGAGTTGAGTAATTCACTGTTCTCCTTGTCATCCTTCCACTTCCCTTTATTCATTCCATATCCTGTGATGAAGCCTTGCCCATCCACCGTTGCAAGGCTGGTTACAAGGATTGTCAGGAATTCAGCCATGACACTACCGAACCCAACAAGAAACACTAGAAAGTGGCCGTTCAAGAGCGCTCGCAGCGGCATATAAGCAAACGGCAGTGCGGTGTAATCAAGGGTAAGAACTTTTGAGTGCGCATGTCGCTTTGAGAGGATATAGTAAGGTTCCATCATACGAACGGATGTCTCCATCGCGCCCCAGCATAGCTTGAGGATGACGGCCAACGCTGTGACGACCCAGGCAGCCTTGTCTGTGATGATCTGGGCGGGAGTGAAGAGAAACGTTGGGATCAATGCTACAAAAAGGATCAACCCAATGATGAAAGGGATACATCCCATCGGACGTAGCATCAGGGGATGTGGGTGCTCCGAGAGATGGGCGCCATCATCCTGTTCGCTGTCCGTTTCCACCTTTGTGCTTGTGCCCTCGTAAGGTGCAAGCGAAGAATTTCTCAGCATGTATCGACGACGCTTCAACTTTTGGTGAATGTCTTTATGCTTGGCTGTGTCCATGTCTTTAAAGTCCATCAAGACATGGCTCACTACAGCCATGCTAGCAAGACCAGCAATGCCTCTGACATCAGAGAGCAGGCCTGATCGTCGAGTTTGTAAAACATATAGTAAGCCGCACCCCATGGCTGCACATAACACCAAAGTAACCGTCAAAAGTCGTGACCAGACCGAGGCCACAAAGATCTCCTTCATGTCGCTGGGGTTTTCCATACGCTCCTTGCGGCTCGGTGTGAGTATGATCGAAGCAGCTGCACAGGTTGGTACGAGGGAAACGGCGAGTGTTGAGGCGAACGAAGACAAAGCTACCGCATAGTGACCAAGCTTGATCGCTCGAAAAGGTCGCCAGAAGCTGTAGCTTGTGACATAGTCGGCATTGATTGACTTGGAAGCCAGAGCACCCTGCTGTCTGGATAGCTGGTAGAAAGCCTCCAGGCGGCGGACTTCGAAGTCAGTGAACTGCCAGAACACGCCGAAAGTAACCGCAACTACTGTTGGTAAGAATTTGATGGCAAAATAGACAAAG
Source organism: Fusarium verticillioides 7600 (assembly GCF_000149555.1). Taxonomy (NCBI): domain Eukaryota; kingdom Fungi; phylum Ascomycota; class Sordariomycetes; order Hypocreales; family Nectriaceae; genus Fusarium; species Fusarium verticillioides. The sequence goes on along the minus strand of NC_031679.1, from coordinate 1,536,324 downwards.
GTGTCTATGTCTTTAGGTGACCGGAATTTTACTATGGGCTTTTCGTGAAATCGTTGAAAAAGGTACTCCTGTGCAATAGCCAACCCGACCGATATGATAATCAGCAAAGTAAGGTAGGGCCATCGCATTGTGGGAGGCTTCCAGTTCGGTTGAGGGTAGAATATTTCCGTCTTGCCCTCCTTAGTCGGGAATGTTGATCGGCGAAAATCATTAGAGGCAACCGTACTGAGTCCCTCGATGCTGCTCAGGTCGGCGCCTGGTCCCTCCTCTAATATCACCTCAATGACTTCTCCTTTCCGATTAGCTTCGTCCTGCCCTCTTTGTCGGATTGCCTCGAATCGGCCAAGATGCTCAGGCGGCTTGCGGCGCGAAAACGACCGCGACAGACTCCTCTGAACAGATGGGGTCGACGACAGAAGTTCGGCATCACGCATCTTGACGTCCGCGTGAAACCCTTGGCCCAAACCTCCTGTCAACATCCCGCTAGCCTCTTGCGCCTGAAGCTTCTTCACGAAAACCTCATCGTGCGAGGTCATTGGTCCTAGGGCGGCGCTCAAGTCGAAACCAGGAGACACATCATCCTCATCCTCTTTTATGGGATCATAGCGACCAGAGTGGCCCATGGGCGCTGCACCACCAAGCAATGACAGATCATATGCTTCGTCTTCTGTGGTTTCCTCTTGAATGGTTCTTCCGAGAGATGAGCCGTATGCACGCTTGGCTCGAGATGGGAACCGCGAGGGAGGAGGCCCAGCTGCAGACACAGGCGCATACGATCCCCCGGCTCCATTGTAGCCAAATGATGCGGACCATCCAGACCCAGCAGCGTACGAATGTCCGTCATATTCCTGTTGGGGTGGGCTCGAGTTTCCTGCATAGGAGTCGAGAGACACCATAGACTCGCGGCCGTGGAGCTGAGGGTACGAATTGTCGTCGGAATATATTGTCATGGCAGAGACGCGATGGCTCAGATGTGGTTGGCTTGTTGTGGGCCTTTGCGATGCGGTCACAGAGCCAGCAGGATGATATGGCTCGTAAGTCTGAAAGGGCTCTTCAGCCCGGTCATCTTGGTATGCCATATTGCGCAGCTCTTTTCATTATCGGATATTGTTTGTAACTTTAGACAACGGCTCTAAGCCCAGAGTAACAGTTCCAGCTGTACGCTATGGTATGGATCGATCTCTCGCGGTATGGTGGGCGGGGCACGACGCGCAAAAAGAGGGACGGCCGATCAGACAACGAAGGATTTCACGATGCTAATAGTTTGTCGGTTATCGAGAAGGAAACGAGCGATAGATAAACGAGAACTACAGTGCACAAGTCAGAAGGAATAAGGGATGAGAAGAGAGGATATGATATGGAATGGAAAAGCCTCCCCCTTGATGAGCAACTTCAGCCGTTCAGCCATGAACGGTAATGAACGTCGCATCACCAAGGGTTCATTAGTGGTCACCTACCAACCTTAGATGGGTCAAACTAACACTGGCTAGGGACGCCTTAGGCTTCCCCGTCCATCCTCTGAGGGGCATGGTTGGGATCGGGCGGATCATTAACCTCTGTAAGGCTGGGGCTGGACCTATTTTCTGGGTCTTCCCCCCCCACGAAAGACCATGCGAGATCTCATACATACATATTTTGTCCAAGTGCTGTAATGACCCTCTTCAACCTCTATCTCATGTGCCGTAACACAACGCGATAATCAAGCAGTGCTACTTCTCGAGTCGCTTATTGACCCTCACTCAAGCGCTTCAGAAGTGGCTATCTTTTATATGAGCCCTTAGAGGCGAAAGCAATCCTTCGTACCTTGGGGGTTTTCCGTTTTTCGATCTAGCCTCAGATGCATAGCTGCACTTTCTGTTGGATTGGCTTCGATTCAAACCCTTGCAGTAATCATCTATCCAATGGACACTTACCATAGGCGGCCTCCGCCTTGGCTCTCCCAAACAATCATCCTGCCTTTATCGCACAAATGCGGATACTGTGTCCCAGACATCGAGGTGTCATTCAACTTCAGCTTCAAGCCTCAGAGGCGCAACTAGGTTGAGTCTAGCTAAACAGCCTTGTCATCAGCTACTGGAGCTTTCCACAATACTTGTGTTCTCTCTGGCAAAGCTGAAGGGGGTCCTTTTCTCTCCCCTGTTGTCTGTGCTTAAGGGCAGCACTGAGGGCAGCGGGGAGAAAAGAGTGTGAGGTTTTTCACGCTGAATGTACAGCAGCTGAGTTGCCTTGTCGTCGATGCTGTAATGCAACCCTACACAACGTATCTTTTTGGGAATCCTTCCTCTCTCCCGCTGTTGCGGCACCTGTCTCAGTCACGGCATGTTACCTCTGCCGCATTCGTTTATGTAAGTACAGGCTAGGCTTGGTTTTTGGGCTCCTGTCCTCGTAGTGAGTTGACCGATGCAAGCCACAAGAAGTGCATGCAAGACCAGTTAGTTGTCTTGAATGGTGGGCTGTCGGCGGCTGTCTGCAGGCCCTTGATTTATCGACGACGCTTGTCTGGCTATGGTATAAATAGAACAGGTCTGACCAATCACTGCATATTCCATGTAGGGCCCGTACTGCCAGTCTTTGCGCAATGGTATCTGTAACGGGCTCTAGCGTCGACACCTCCAGTTTTATTGGTAATAAGACACTCAACCTGAGCAGACAATAACAACAGAACACACTTCACCGGGCAGCATTCTTCCATTGCTTTTGGGTAATTCTGGCATCCGGTTTGTGGTTTCCGGCCCATCAACAATTAATCATACAAAAGGTGCATTTTTTGCAGATCTGAACAACCATAAGATTTGTTTCGCGGAAGTCAAGATGTACATGCCTGGTATTTACACATACCCTATGCCCTATATGCTCGATATGCGAGTTATTATCAAAACAGATACATGGATAAAGTAAAGACTGTTATAAATGTGAGGTTTGCCATGAACCGACTTCGTATGTGAGTATCACGCATGACCTTGTACGCCGATTACGATGCGCTACACCAGTGTAAGACGTATATTGTCTGTCTGTTCATGCGCCTGGTGGGCACATTTAAACGTGAATTTGAAAGTGGTATTCGAAAGCCACACCGAATTTACACAGCATTTCACCAGAAGAGCAAGTTTCTTGCCCTTCAAAACTGAAACTATGCACCGGGAAATTGTTCATGGAAAAAAAAGAATGCTTACCGAAGTTGACGTAGACATTCATTAGATGCTGACTTGGACCGTTTCCAAAGTTGAACAGGGCGAGCTACATGGTAATCAACCTGATCTAAAATAAGAGTTTATATTCTGAAAACGAGAACTTGATTCACACCTGAGAGCCCCATCCTCAATTATAAATTTGTGCTGAGTACTGAACTTGCCCATTTGTCTTTGATCCCAAAACCCCCAGTCTATGCAAAACAAAAATCAATACGCTTCTATCTCTATGCGAACAGAACCAGCCAGAAACGGGGTCATATATATATCCCATGCGCACATCTAAAACATGAGGTATGCTGACATCAATGCAGCCAGCAAAGCTGTCATGGACGCAGCTTGATATGTATGTGGAGCTAGGCTCACGGTACCGCAACAACTGTCACGGTTGTATGTCACGTTATTCATCTGCGCAGCAACCTCAAAGACAGAGCCAGGGAAGCCGCCGTAATTGTAATAGTCCACGTTGAGAATATTGGGAGCCCGGCCCCAGTCAGAGCGGCAGTTGTTGGCCGCAACACCCAGGCTGCCATAGCCCGTGACGTTATTAGTCTCGTTGAGTAGTGCCACAGCGGGGACCAGAATTTCGGCACCAAAGACGTTGAACTCGGCGTTGAGGTTGTGGTTCATGAGGTACAGGCGGTTCTTGGCTGATTTGTCGCTCAGGTTGGGAGGACGCTGGACAGTGCAGGGAAATTTGCGATCCAGGGGATCAAAAGGAGTCTCCCACATCTGTGTGAACTCATCGAGAAGCCAGGGGTACTTCTTCTGATCCGACACATAGTCGATGAACATGATGACTCGCTTGCCACGAATGATCAAGTCTTCCAGAGTGGGCCAGTCTTCAAGGGCCATTGGGAGGTAAGGCGCTTGGTAGACATACTTCAAAATACCGGTCTCTCTGATGTACGGTACGTAAAGATCGGGATGGGAGTAGTTTCCGTTCCCAAGAAGAATAGTGACAACATCGTATGGGTGGTCGTCAACCCACTTTCGTACTCTGGTTAGCCAGTCGGTGATGGGACCCGCGTCAAGAAGATCACAGGTCGAATGGCAAAAGTGTGGCACTGATGAGTTGCTAGGGAACTGGATCTGAGCCTGAAGGAAGCGAATGCCGTCATTAAGTTGTGTCTCAACCTCAAGCTCCTGGTTAGAGCCAGAGTTACCCGGCCTCACGAAGGGTGAGTTGTGGCAGCCAACCATCGTGATATTGCCGTACTTGCGCCTGCAAAGCTCGACATAATTGTTACAGGGCTGTGTGTTTGTAGGCTTTGATTTCGTCGTGGTAGTCGAGGTACCATTTGCTGTGGCGGTTCCTGTGCCAGTCTCTGTCAGGTTGCTGGTAATGGTAGTGCTATCTGTGACATCTGTGGGGAAAAGCCCTGTGAGGGTGCTCGTGAATTGGTCCGATTCGGTGTCGCTGGAGCCCTGCAGGGTGATCTTGGAGGCGTAGGAAGAATATGCACCTGTAGGAGGGCCGGTTTGTCGTGTAATTTTCTGTGTTCGTGTACCTCCAATGAAAGTGAGGTCTGAAGACGCTGATAAATCGACTGTCTGAGCTGCCACTTGACTGTAAGTCAAAGCCAGAGCCGCGAGTACTGAGCTCCAGAGCTTCATGACGGAAAACCGATCTTGAAAGAATTTGTGGCAGGAGAGAATATCTCTGGCGAGGCGCAGGATAAGTTGGAAGGGCGATAGGAGGGAGCTCGCTAGTCGCAACAAGCTTTACAACTGGAGCTCAAGGTCCACCTGTTGCAGCCGGGCCCGCGTTGATTTAAAGTGGTACAAGATCAAGGGAGTTCCAGTAGGCAAAGCAGGCCGAAAGAAAAAGAAGAAACAAAAGTGAGTTGTGCTCTTGATGAGGTAGAACGAGATCCAGCCTAGTGCGATCTGCGACGACCTGCGCAGTCCTGCCTTTGATCCCTGCTTGAGAAACACCAGACCAGCATCAAGAGAGCCCACTTTTGCGAACAACGACAGATCGGCGAGATGATGTGGGTATGATACGTATTGCAGGAAGAAAATCCTCAAGTAGGTACTCCGTAGTCACTGTAGAGACAGGTGGAAGGATGTGATACGTGAGGCGGTTAGGAAACCTTCTTTTTTGCACCGCCTTGCTTGGCTTTTTAGTCAAGAGTACCTATCCCAATCTTAGACGAGATTACGAATAAAAAGAGATCAAAATGAAGGACCCAAGGAAAAAAGGAGAGCGACTGCGTGATAGTTGCTTTGTCGCGACTTGGCAAAAGAGAGCAAAAATAAAAATAAAAATGCTGAACAAGTTGGCTACGGTTAGTAGCTTGTTAGTGCTTAATTTGATGATACGGCCTCACCTGCTGTGACATAATGGCATGTGTCTATGAATAAACATTCAGTCAGTCCTCACTCTCTTAGCGGTAATAACGGCAGGAATTGACAGTGTCAATTGGCTAATGTTGAGCCGCAAAAATAAACGCACAAGTCATGTTAAGTTTCTGACTGTTTCCGTAGCGCTAAGAGAGTTGTCAAAATACCCGAAAATCCGAGCGTACTCGTTACCACAGCGCTTGTTGTTCACTTGTTCATGAAATTTTGCTGGATGGTGTTGAAACGCGTCATCATATTGGGCCGCAGCTAAGACCCAGCCGGTAACGCGGCACATCACTTCCTTTTCTTCACCTGAGGCTCGGTAGTTTGGGGCTAGAGAAGAAATGGATTGGATTGGATACCAGAAGACAAAAGCGAAAGCCAAGCACCAACAACCTATGATAGTGGCATGGCATCTCATGTTTTTCTTGCAAGTCGTAAATCCAAGAACTTTTCTTAGGCGCCCGTTCAAGACGTTCCCATTCCTTTTTGGGCCTGCTAACTGACAGGTACTATACTTGGGCTTTTACCAACTGGATGTATCATAATACGTGCGGCTGTCCAGGTTCCTCTTGCCGCTTCGATAGACAAATAGAGATCGATTCGCTCAGCTTTCCCAGGTTCTGATGCCCCCTAACCCACGGACCCTAGGTACCCAGGCATGTATGTATAAGCCTTCCCTTTGCCGCTGCATTGTCGCTCCCTAGGCTCTCCAGGGGCGCTGTATTGCAGGGGGGCATTCCACCAAAAGCACATAAAAGCTCTCCACTGATGGAGGTTGTCTGTCCCTTTTTAGGTCAAGGTTTCGGAAAGCCCCACGACCCTTTTGGCGCTTCTACGATCATGGATTTGCATGGATCCATGTCGCCTGGCAAGATCCTTGGAATTGGGATTTTCCCTTCATCATGACGATTGCTCCACTACCTATCTCTGTGAAAGCTGTCGCTCCTTACTCGCTCCTCCAAGTACCTTGCAGCTGGTGTCGACCATTTGGCTGGCCCACTTCACAACGCATTTCTCTACTGCATACAACTTCTTCATTGTCCTGTCGCTACCTTTTCTTTTGTTCTCTGGATTACGAAGCCTATCGTAACCCCATTTGTTTCTTATGTTCTGTTTGTGGACTGTGTAGACATTCAACCGCACACCACTCCGCGATTAGCATTTCCTTTCATCTTTCATCTTTCAGGTTCTGTTCGTCATTTGTTTCATCGCTGGGTATCTTGCAGCACAGCACGCAATTAGAAGGCATCGCCAACAAACAAAAGAGCCGCTTGGAAGCTCACTCCGATACCGCAGTGCCTATCTAGGTACTTTACCATGGCGAACGTGCATAGGCGAAACACGGCCTTCGCTGCTAGCACGCTATACTTTCTATCGATACCCTTCTTGATTCTCGTCATAATCGGTAATACCCATATCAATTCGACATTGAACGACATATACTTCTTCAAGCTTGATGTCTCTCAAGTTATACCGATCTCGGTCGATAATTCGCAGCTGCTTAATTCTGTTGCCCGGAGTCTAGGTCTGCATGACTTCTACCAGGTTGGACTATGGAACTTTTGCGAAGGTTACAATGACGAGTATGTTTCCGAGTATCACATGTAGCATACGATAGCTAACAACACAACTCAGAGGCGTCACCCACTGCTCTAGCCCCAAACAATGGTACTGGTTCAACCCTGTCGAGATTCTTGTGAGCGAACTGCTCGCCGGAGCTCAGATTGCACTCCCTGCTGAGGCCGTCACCGTCCTCAACTTGCTCAAGATAGGCTCTAGAATCATGTACGGATGTTTCATGGCCGGCATATGCATTGATTTTGTCCTTATTCCACTAAGCCTCCTCGTTATTCGCACCCGTTGGTGGAGTTTGGTAATAACGGTTCTTGCTTTCTGCACTGCGGTTCTTGTTTCCCTCGCAGCTATCATTGCAACTGTCATAAGTGTTGCTGCTAAGGTCGCACTTACGGCGCAGGATCAGCTCAATATCAAGGCAAACATTGGCATCAAGATGTTTGTCTTCATGTGGCTGGCTGCCATTTTCACCGATGTGGCATTCCTGCTACATGCTGCCATGAGTTGCTGTTGCAGACCTAATAGGGATAAGCCGCAGAGTCCCCAACCAGAGATGAGGGCAGCGCATCCAAGCCTTCGTCATCGAAGAGGGCATAGGTCTTCATCACATTCGTCATAGGAAGTTATGCGGATCCAACTTCAACTTCGAGGCCCTGCTGATGAACAAGTTTGGTGTGGAAAGAACACCTTTGGCCCAGAATTCCAAGATGGTCCAGAAGCTAGACCACTTGAAGTTCTGGGATCCAGACATGAAATCAAAAGCCTGCGCAATATTGCGCGCTCATTTAAACTGTTTGGCTCATTACATTACACAGTACAGGGAATAATTGCATAAAGCATACTCAATTTAGGTGTTTTTTCGCCTTGAGCACAAGGGATGCATAGCACATAGGATTTCACGGTATAGACGGGCGAGCGAGGTCAGGGAACTGGCCATATAAAACGACTGCGTTGGACTGTCTCCCACGCAGATGACATTCTTTCACGGCGCTAAGGCTCAAATAATAGAATATATACTGAGGAAAACATAGCTTTGTAATAATCGTTTCTGGATCCAACCGATCCTTTTATCATACGAGAACCTCTATTCTAATACTTGATGGTCCCATTAGAGTGCCCCAGAGAACTGTTGACACTAGACTACCTATCTTGAGCTCGAGACACTCAACCTCAAGTCGTCATGGTGATTATTTAGAACAAAGATTGACAAACATATGGTCATGTCTCGTGCACCTGATTATGAATTAATGATATGATCATTGTAAGAACATGTCTTTACCTATTTTGCGTTCTGCTAGCACACCTACTCATCCAAGAAACATCGATGGCTTCACAACACCAGAAGAAAGCTACAGTGACTGCCACACCGTTGGCCAATGTTTCACCTTGATGGTCGTGACCTTGCTATACGCAGTCTAACCAGAACTAAACGACATTCCCAAAGCTCGAACTCGTGCTGACATCCTTGAAAGAGGCGTCGATTGGCCTTGACTTTACAATACTTGGTATTGAAGGGAAAATACACACCCACAAAATGAAACTTGTTCAAGAACCCGAATCTTTTGCAGAGAGGACACTAGGGCAATGGGCAACTACTGGAGAAGCGCTCTCGAGGCAGTGCGCATAGAATGAGAACGGAAGGCGTCATTAGAACCATGGTAAAGGTCAATGAAGAGAAATGGGAGGGATGCACGCCCTGAGCCTTTTCCTGTCCGCGACTGGTAGCCAATGATAAATTGAAGCTCCATGAACACCAAGAGCTTGCCATGCGCAAAATGATGCATCACGACTACTACCATCTTAGCGAGGGTGCATGCGGGTGATAAGATACAGGAATATTGAAGAAACGACTTTCGAGGCCAATAGGAGAACTGACAAACCAGAAGCGGTATCATTGAGAAGACATAATTGCCCGCTTGTCATACACTCGATGATGGGTTCAGGAGACGCAGAGAGACCGAAGCATGAATAATAGTGACAAATGGTAAATTGAGTTCAACACATGTCCTTCAGAGCTGAGAAATTCGAACGACAGAAGGAAGAGATAATAACGGGCAGAAGACGGAATCGGGGGTCAGGAGACCGTCATCAACTGGTGTTCAACCACAGCCAGTCATCATTTGATTGATTATCTAGTGAAATACAGAGTAATACGCCGCGTCTTCATCTAACGCAACCCTTGCGAGCAGCATTGTTGCCAACTATCAACGAATATGTCGTGTCTGTGGGAAAATGAAATATGTATGTCTGTTTTTTAGAGTAATAAGCCCATACTGCTCACCATAGGTTATGGCCGTGTGAACATGCCTGTTTCTGAGCGGTCGACTTAGGCAGTTGGTGTGATGCCTGTCATAAGGTCCTCATCTTCTATTAGAGAATCGAAGCCCAGCCCAGGATCTGTAGGGTCCTTGTCTGCCCGCTTCTGCTCCCTGACAGCGTGCTTCACGTACTCCTTACGGTTACCAAGCCGTTCGTTGGCTACCTTGTACTGGCTTCCAAGGCTTTCGATGTTATGATAACGCTGGGCAATCTGTTGGGCAAAGTTCGCCTCTGTCATCTCCTCATTGTCGTCGTGGAAGTGCAGATAGAGTTCCCCGTCACTGCCGCCCGGCTGCAGCTCGCCTTTTAGGAGACCGGAATCAATCATATCTTGAACTAAGCGTGTGGTGGCATCGTCATCTGTGAGGATTTCGCCTGTCTCGGCACTGAGTGTCGAGAGACGCACTTGAGAAATGGACACCCGTACATATATGTCGCGGAGGTTGATGATTTGCCATTTTGGGTACGCCGCCACTACCTCGGCCACCAACGATGAGGTGCCGTCTTCCTCCCAGACCTGTCGGTTGGCCTCAATTTCCGCTTTGAGCTGCGCAGCATCCGTTGTTGTGAACCAAGTGGTGATATTCTTGTATGGCGTACTTAGTGTGCTGAAGGTATTCTTGGCTACCGTGGAAGTGTATGATGGAATACTTGGTTCCTTTCCATCCTTGAGCAGCCCGACCAGTAACCATCGCTTGTACGCTTCATCCATGACCTTACTGACGCCTTTGTCTTTTGCTGGGTGTGTAATGACGCGCTCAAGAGCTCGGTAGGCTTTGGTCCAGTCTCGTCGTGACATGTAGCATTGAGCTGTAAGGTGATTATACTCCAAGACGGCAGAGCTCTTCACATCCCCAGTAAGACCTGTGTCAACTGAAATGAAGGAGGCGGGATGCAGACTACTATCACACAAGAGTTTGGCGTCCTTCTGGCCTGCCATACCGGGGTAGAACGTAAGATCGCAATCGAGAACCTTGAGAGCGGGCTCAATCCAAGATGTCGAATAGGCGATCTTGACGAGTGTAAGATGGGTAGATGTGAACATGCTTCCTGTGGGATCGAGTCGCAGTATAGCGGCAGCCAAAGCCTCTACAGTAACCCTTGTCTAGTTGCAGGATAGTTAGCGCCTGGCGATGCCATGGAGGGGTGGCGCGTACCGTAAATAGCGTGCCTGATGCGATGTATTCGAGAAGCTTTCTGAAATCAGAGCCCACATATCGTATCTGGAGAGGGTTGAAGTTGAGAAGGAATCGGAGGGTCTCGTCTAAGAGTGTGCTTCGTTCGCTACCATGTGCCGGGTTCGATGTTTGTAGTGAGAGAAGCAGGATGGCTTGAAATGTGATAGAGTCGGTCGAGGGGTCAATATTCTGGGAGCGTTAGCTAGAATCAACAAAGATACTGTGAGATTTACTCGTAGGATTTGGCTAGCATTGGCACTGATGACTTCCCGTTGGTTCGCAAACAGCGAGGTCACAGCTGCGACATGGTCCCGAATAGCAGCATCATACTTCTTGACGGAATGAGCAGCGGCCTGAGTTGGCGCGAAGGCAGCCAGAACGGCCGCAATAGTGTCCATGATCAGCTGTGCTCTGAATACCCACCCAGGCTGATTCTCCGTGTAGGTAGTGGTTGGTTATGTGAAGTGTGGAGTTTGAATTAATGAAACTGTTACACTGATCATCTCCCAGTCATGCTCGTCAAAAACTCAAAGTGATGACGAAGAACTTTGTATTGTAAGGCCCCGGTCCGTATTGAGGTATGAAGAATCAGATGATATGAAGTTTGTTGTTGCTCTCCAAGCTCACAGGCAGGTAACAACTCATGAGCACAGCTCTCGCATTGGAGGGGTGGTGACGTTGTAGGTCCGGGAATTAGCCGACTGAGCTTATCGTCTAGCGGATCTCGATAAGGAGCTGCCCCACCACCACCAAAGGTTTCCTCTAGACTAGTAGGTGGTGGGTTGGGGATAGCTTCATTTATTCGTCTTGCAGTCTGTTATTCAAAATTTGGTTTTCCAGGCAAGCATGAGCTGTCGGGACTCCTGCAGGAATCGATCTTGGTCTAGAAACTGCTTGTTTTTCTTCTACATGCTGTTCTAGCCCATTTGTGCAAAACTCTTGCACTAGACCTGACATCACACAAGCACGAGTATAGCGTGGCAAGGTACAATGTTAACATAAGCGTAACAATAAATACATAATCTAACTTATGTTTCACCCAAATTCTGCCTGAGACCTGGCTCGCATGGCCAGCTCGCTAAAGCTTATGTGACACCACCGAAGTGATTTCAAGAAACATGGTTGGCTAATGACAAAATAAATCAGAGGTCATTCAGCTGTCTATGAAGCAAGCCTCAGCGCAGCGTCCCAGAGATTGCCTTTGGAAGATTATACTAAAGATTGAGTTCGTATCTAATATGAAATGATCAAACAGAAAAGAAAGTAATATCTAAGTTGCTGGACAACACATCAATCGAACAGCCGTTGGGACCGAACTTCAACAAATTTTCCAGCAGGTACATAAAACCACAGGATTCATTCCAATTACTTGTCTTTCTAGTACATCGACTTGTCGAGAGTCTAGTCGGCGTGTTCCTTTTTCTTTGTTTTCGTATAGGTAGCTTGTTTGCCCAACACACAGCCGCTAGCGAATATAATGACCAGCTGAGACCGAAGAGCGGCGAGGCGAAGATCCGTTCCAGCCCTGGATTGCTGTCGAGCCCATGAACCATTCAGCCTCCGACCCTGTTAGTGAGCGCTTCTCAGATGCTGGAGCACTAGGCAGCCCCTCGCGAGTCTGAGAGAGGCGATTTTTCTTGCTTGATTTCTGATTTCTCTCCGGGCCAATGGTAGCCAGGACTGTCGCGGTCTGAGGGACATCCTCATTGCCATCATCTCGCCAGCCAGACTGAAGGATGACTTGACTGCTACTGGCATGCAAGTCTCGATTGCGGTGCTTCTGAAGCTCCTCCTGGTGATCTCGCCACCACTTGGGGAACCCATGAAACAGGCCCAGAGATTGCTGCGTAGCCTTGTCGAAGGGCATTTCGTGTTTGTATTTGCAACCCTGCTGAGTAAAGGCGCAGGTGCCGTCGTGGATCCATTTGTCACAATAGATCTTGGTTCTGCGTTGTTGAGTAGGTGATGTTGCAACAATACGATCAATCCTGGTCTAGAAAACGACGTTAGTCTTGGTCCAGGAAAAAAGAAAAAGCACAAAGGAGGTAGCGAAATACTGCCAGAGGCAGATTACCTGGAGGATATCAGATGCTGGGCCAGTTGGAGCCTATACACTCAGCATCGCCTACTGTGCGCCGTATTTAATTCACTTACCTTGAATGTGACAGGCTGATTCATCCCAGGAACCCCTTGTGGGGGCTGCATGTGCAAATCCGGAAGCAGTACCATTCCTTGGGCGCTGGTCTGAGTAGCAGGCAGCTCGATGAGGGTTGGGACCATGTCTGCCGGAATCAGTCTTGTGTATAGCCCGTCAGGTCGCTTTACACAGTACGCATAACCGTTGAGGCAGTCGGAGATGCTCACAGGCCCGCCGCCGTTGTTGGAAGAAGAGGAGGGTTGAGTTGGAGAATTCATGAGTGAGTGCTTAGCACCGGGGACAGAGCTGTTCATGGGGTTTGCAGATGGCTGAGAACCTCTCCAGTTGCCAGACGCCATGCCTCGTGGAGCAGAAAGTCGGGAGACTGGAGTGTTCTGCTGCCAGCCTCCATAAGACACTTGAATAGGATAACCGTTACCGCCAACCCCATGAAAGTGATTGTTGGAGGGAGGTTGAGAAAGTTCCATAGAGCTTGGCCGATTCATAATTTTGAGAGCTGAGATGGTGTTGTGATGAAATTTGAGCCCAGCGATAAACATGAGATCTTTTGACAATGTATTGAAGAGAAGGGATATTTCTGATTTGGTGAGAAGGCAAAGGAGGCTAGTTCTTCACCTGAGGAAGATCGATGTTAGAGTTGGTATTGGTAGAGACAATTCTTTCCTGGACGATTTAATAAGTGTAGCATCTGATGACCATAAGAAGTACTTGGTCCCAGGAGCATCCACGCACGGTCTATCAGACGGCTAGGAACTGGGACGCGGGTAGCGGAAGACGGGTTATAACTTCGAGACATGCGCGGGCAAACAGTAAACGGAAGATAGCGTCTATGTTCAACAATACTGTGTGGAAGTCTACCAGGGTGGCTCGAGGACACGGTATAGGTAAGAGGATGGGGATAAGTGCTTAATTCTAGGTGGGCGGTCAATGAGACTTTACGTTATCTTATACTTGAGAATATGGTCATCAGTCACTATGGCATGTTTGCTTGACATTGAGGCGTACTCTACAAAACACATGCTACGACTGCGGTTACCTGCAGCGACAGTTTGCCGGCACTGACCTTCAAACACTTGACCTAGAATATCAGCAAGGCTCATGTGTGCATTCATGAGAGTTTTCATTCAAAGGCCTTCGTCTGTGCTATGCTGTCTATCATCTTGCCTCGCTAAACTGAGGTTGGCCATGTCGCCAACTTCCAAGGTTGCTTGCTTGTTAGCTTGCCGTCCTCCTTCACTGGATACCCAGCTCCGCGTGCATGATGCCGCCTGGCATGCAAACAAGCATAAATCAAAATGGTTAGCAAAGCAAAGGGCTTGTTGTCCACCTTTAATTCACACCAAATGTGGGGAAATTATTGTATCAGCGCGGCTGCTTGCGCTGAGCAACCTCGTCTTCTTTATGTCCAAAGTAAAATCATTTGTGCTGCGTTCCGCTTTTACCGGTAAGCGACCTTAAACGGCTTAGCAGAACCGCCTTGTGTTGTTTCCTAACCTCAGCCTCAGGTTCCGAACGTTGGACCCAATCAAGGGCTACTCTAACTTCGGCTTCTGAGCGGAGGCGAACGTTTCTGTAATCAACTATTTGGTTATTAGGAGCATGAGGTTGGGTGGGAATTACCCGCTCAGGTGGTACAGGGTCTGTAGAGTCGCCCTGGTAGAGGTAGTTACCCTTGATATATCGGGTGAAGTCAATGGGCATTTCGGTATTTACTGGGCCACTCCCTTGAGGGTAGGAGGTTTGCATGGGGTAGCCGGGGGTCGCTGTGCGATTGTTTTGGATACTCCCTTGCTGCTTGGGGTTTTGGGTGTTCCCGATTTGCCACGTTGGCTGCTGCTTTTGCTGTTTGCTGTGGTTGTTTGGTGTTTCTTGCCGGCTCCTGCGACTGGCTTTTTGCTGTTCACCAATGACTTCCTGTGGTCTGGCGTTACGGGCATTTGATGCTTGGAAGGTTTGGAGGTCTGCTTCGGCGTCTGTGTTGCAGTCTTGTTAATTTTACTTTTGCGGCTTGAATCTTTCACTGGTGTCGTGGACGGGGTTGTTTGTTTAACAGATGGGATCTTTTGGCGTTTACCTTTTGCCAGTGACGGATCTTCCTCCTCAGACTCTTCTCCAGAGTCACCGCCAGCAAAATCATCAGAGGAGTCTGACGGCTCAGCTTCGGCATCGCCAGGAATAGGGTTATCTAGGGCGTTCGTCTTGTAGTTAATAGCCTGTGAGGTGGTCAGCTGCTGATAAGTAGAACTTTACAAACCAATAGCCTACCTGTCGACGTCGACCACCGCGACCCAGAACCTCCCGAGTTGCTTCAGCTTGACGCTGTGCTTCCGCCTCACGTTGAGCCAGGATACGATCCCAGACGCTCGAGTTTATAGCTTCTGGTTCAGCCATCTCTTCGGTAGCAAAACCAGCGTCGAAGCCGGACTTGTCGTTGGACCACACCTTGGCGTAAGAGAATGATGTCCCGTCATCTGGTTTGCTTTCTGTATCGTCTGTCCGATCTAGAAGTGCATCAACAGCAGCAGAATCATAGTGGATAGACTTCTTTTCATAGTCATCGTTGAACAAGGCCTGGGCGCCGTGTTTCAATATTGACTCCAGATCATCACCGGCAAGTTCGTCGTCGTCCATGCTTTCGATCAGAGCATGATCCAAGGCCATCTTCTTCTTCCCAATTTGCATAATTCTTTCTTCGACCGAGTCTACAGTCATAAGCTGGAAGCAAAGGACCTTCTTCTTCTGTCCAATGCGATGAGCACGGGACAATGCCTGAATATCCTGGTGTGGGTTGAAATCAGGATCGAGGATGATGACTGTATCTGCAGTAGCGAGATTGATGCCAACACCACCAGCTCGGGTCGAAAGCAGAAACGCGAAGATGGGCGAGTCAGGGGCGTTGAAGGCATCAATGCGCCGTTGTTTCTCCAGACTACTGATACTGCCATCGAGACGGCGAAAATCGTAGCCTAGGCCATTGAGAAAATCCTCAATAATATTTAATTGCTGTAAAAACTGGCTGAAGATCAACACGCGATGCCCCCTTTCCTGTAGTTTTGGAAGCATGACTTGGAGAAGTAGGAGCTTGGCTGATGCCTCGACCAAGTTGCGTTGAATTACTGTTTGATCATGGTGACGCTCCTCAATAGCTTCGGAGTACATGAAAGGGTGACAGAGGCATTTTCTCAGCTGCATTAAAATGTTGTTGAGAGATCCACGTTCTTTCTTGTTCATCTTGCTGTTGGAGAACATGGCCTTGATGAGCTCGGGATTTTTGGCCATGATACTCTTCGAAAGTTTCTCTTGAATTACAGTCATTGTGACCGGCAGAATGATTTGTGTCATGGGAGGTAGAAATTTGAGAACACCTGCTTTGGTTCGGCGGAGGAAGTATGGTCGAATCTTGTTGTGCAACTTGGGTAGCGTCTCCTTATCAAGAACCGCATACTCTGCGTCCAGTTCTTCGGCATTCTGCTTCTCATCAATGAACTGTAAAAGATTGAACAGTTCCCTCTTGTTGTTCTGGAGTGGTGTACCAGTAAGTAGAAGTCGGAAAGGAATTCGCATTGAGCGAAGAGCACCATACAAAATGTTCTGGTCGTTCTTCAGGCGCTGACCCTCGTCAACCACAAGCCCTGCCCAATTGATAGACTTGAAGAGAGCCTTTGTCGCAGGGTCCTGTGCTGAGTCATAGGACATGATCACAACGTGTGCCTTCATGTCAGTAGATCCATTGGGGAACAGCTCGTACTTGTAAGCAAGTGCCTGTGGTTCTCTTCCGCCATGATAGGCGACCACTCGGAGCTCTGGCACCCACTGCTTGAACTCACGGCGCCAATTCGGACATGTAGCATTTGGAACAACGACAAGAAAAGGCCAGCACTATTGGTTGTGTCAGTATAAGTGCCATCGGCTTCTTGGACGCTGATGCCTTACCTTAGGGCTGTCTTGGACTAAAGAAGTCACAAGGCCTACAACCTGGACAGTCTTTCCTAAGCCCATCTCATCTGCGAGAACCACACTGCGGCCTGAATGGTAGTTCCCTAACAACCAATTGACTCCTTCAATCTGGTATCCCATGAGCTTTCCACGTTTGAGGCCGGCAGGTTGCTCCTTCAACTCCTCGAACGGCTCGGCTTTGTAAGCCTTGACTCGTTCTCTGATCTTGTGCTGAGATTCACTCCTGAAGTATTTGCCCTCAATATACTCGTAGTATGCCTCCACAAAGGAGGCATAGATATCGCCTGCATCCTCTGATGGGGGCGTGTCCCACACAACGTCATCATAACCAAGGCCTTGAAACTTGACAAAGATTTTGCTGACGTTGGCCAAGTTATCTATTTCGTCTTTTTTTGTCCTTGGTCTTGGGACCAATGGGTCCAGTCTGGTGTTGAGAACTATGTCTGGCATAAGGAACTCATCTGGAATGGCCTCTCGCTCGCTGAGTTTCAGCAAATCCTGCTCGAGGTCTCTTTTGCCGAAGGAAGTACGCATCGTGGGCGCTGCTACACCGTACACCCAAGCGCCCGGCTTCCAGTCACAGTGAGCATAGGATAGACTTTCCCACTTGATCAGATATTCCTTCTCGTCCTCTCGAACCTCAGTATACATTGGTCGAGGGTCTCGTTTGGCAAGCTCTGTTGGTATAGGGCGCCATGCCACGAGCCGATGAATTTTGTGCCTGGCATTTGCACACTCTTTGCATTGCCAGTCAATGGAATGGTCTTTCAGACGCTCGGACTTGAGATCTGTTCCGATTGTTCCGCCTCTAGCGCCCGGAAGATGATCAACGTGCCAGCCTCGATGACATGAAGTACATCGGAAGAGGACCGCTTCAGCGTTGTTAAGAAGGTCTGGAGGAACCTGAGTGATTGGATCAACGCCACCGTTCTGCTCACGAAGCTTCTCCTCCTGTCGAGATGTCTTCTTTTCAGCAAAGGCCGCGCAGCTACGACCTGAAGATTTGCATGCCTGACACATGCTATACCTGGGAGCACTGCCATCCTTTTTATTTGGGACGCCAATACAGAACCTGCACTGCAGGACAAAATCATCCTGACCGACCTTGGTAACCATATGCTCGCGAGCACTGCGGTATCCCAGGCAGTTCTTGTGATAAGACAACGTGCAGCCCTGACAGTGAATCATTGGGCCCCGTTGTCGTGAGCCTCCGCAGGTGTGGCAGGCATCCATGTGCATCGAAGCAAACTCTGAGTCGGCAGGAAGAGGCTGAAAAACCTCTCTGATTGAGATAATCTTCGGGGCGCCAGGGGCCTTGTCATCGGCAATATAGAAGGAATCCTCATCCATTTGGGCATCATCTCGCATGTTCAGGGTGCTCCTTGTAGCTCTGGAGGAACGTCGGGGTGCTTCAAACTCAATATCTGAGTCAGGGGACTTCTGGCGCAATTGAGACAGAGCCTTTTGTCGCATACTCGCAGTGTGAAGACGCTTCGACTTTTGTCGCGACCTAGTAGGACGTCCTTTTTTGGGGGCAAGATCGGAGACGATAGGCATGAAATCATCATCTTCCTCGCCTGACGAAACAAGAGGGGCATCTCCGAGCAGTTCATCCTGGTCTTGACTACTGATGCCGTTCTTAAAGGACATCCGAGTCAGTTGTCTTGGAGGTCGAGTTCTCAACGATCTGGTGGCCCCTAAAGGCTCTGGCTGTAGATCGTCCAGATCATCTTCGTCTATCGCCAGAGCAGGACTACGGGAAAGTTGCTTGGTGTTCTCTCTAGAGCGAAGGCGTCGGGATACGCTTCGAGACGAACGTTTTCTCTGAACTGGTTCTTCGTCATCATCCTCCATCTCCTTGTCAATGTCCATACGGTCAGAAACAGCAGACTCCTGTCCAGAGTCCCACTCATCGTCCTGCATGTATTTTCGCTTGCGGGCAGACATGTCGTCAAGTTCATGTGGCCATAGGCCTTGGCTGAATCGGGCCAATGCAACTCTTCCGTTCTCACGGGTAACGAGTTCAGCTGTAGATATCTTGAGATAAAATCAGTACTATGCGGTGGAAATGAATAGAGGATATTAAGAGGGAGAGTGTGCAAGTGTGTTATAGACAAAGAAATGAAACGTAAAAAAAGCCGTGATGAAGGAGGAGCTGCAGTTGTGGGGGCACAATAGAGAAGAATAGGTTTGCGAGCTAGGCAGTGAATAAGGCATATTTTAAACAAGAGTTCGCATATTATATTTGCGGCCCAGCTTCGAAGCTGCAGCCTAGCAACTCGAGCGGGCTTCAGGCATATAGATAATAGCATTTCTAGGTCAAGCAGGAGAAGCAGCTTGGCATCTCCTCAGAATTCATGAAAGAATGTCCACCTACCAACTCTTGTCGCCCATCTGTAAACTCGACATGATACTTGACGATGCCACGGCTTGACCGGAGCTCCCCAGATATGAACTCGACGATATCGCTATGAACGGCCGAGTACTCGTTACGCTTGTCAAGAGGCATTTCCGGAATCGCAACCTCAAAACTGTATTGAGGCTGAGAAACTCTGAAGACGTTTGGTCCATCTTCTTCGATTTGGGGAATGTCTTGTTCCCTATCCTCGCCTCGAGCATTCATATTCCCACGCGCTGTTGGCTGCCGTTCCGTATCAATATCAGCGTCAGGAGGCAGAACGCCATTGTTTCCATTGAGGTCCGCCAGAAGCCACTCTAGCGAGCGCTCAACAGCGTTATCATCTTGGTCAATAAGGCCCTCAAGGGGCTTGTAGGGGTGGTTCTCTGTGTCCATCTTGCGCGCGTCGCATTAATCGCAAAAGAGATATTCGTAAACCGGTCGAGACCTGGTGGGGGTGAATGGCCCTTCGGGGACACGATACCGATCGTCAGAATCGACTAAATGTATAAATTGTTTAGTTTAATTTGACAAGCTGGATCGCAACTTGGTAAGTTTGGCGGCATGGCTGAAGCTTCATAATGGAGAATTTGGTTGTTGCCTTGGGTTTGGTTGGTTAAGTTAAATTCATCGGTATCAGGAAACGCGACAGTCGCATTCAAACGCGTTAAAGTTATGGCCCAATTAACACCTGGGCCAGGGATTGCAATGGCCCCGCCATAATTAATGAGCTCTCGTCGAATCTCACCGCCCAGCTGGACCCACTAAGAAGCCCAGTCGATTAGCTAGCAGGGGAAGGCAGAAAAATAGTTTAGCGGGGCCGCTGATATCGAAACTTCTATCTCAGTGCATAGAATTTTTGAACACATTGGACTACAACCTGCAATCCAGCAGGCAGGACAACCGCAAACATAAACAAGGAAACCATTGTATAGCAATATATAGCCACGTTATGCAATGCTTACCCCTACACAACTGAGGATTGTTGCTCTAAACCGCCCATTAGCAAGGCTTCATCCCGCTACCAGGAGTTTCGCCCCCATTTTTGTTCGCGCAAAAGGTCTCTCAGCCATTGTTCGGGGATCGATCAGATCTGAACGAATTCAAAACGGCCCAGACAGCTTCGACAACCGCAATGCCTATCGTAACACTGGTCGACGAAAAGTAGGAGGCGAGCGACTCGCTCGTCCTAAAGAGCCTCC
Organism: Fusarium verticillioides 7600; assembly: GCF_000149555.1. Classification (NCBI taxonomy): domain Eukaryota; kingdom Fungi; phylum Ascomycota; class Sordariomycetes; order Hypocreales; family Nectriaceae; genus Fusarium; species Fusarium verticillioides. The sequence continues at coordinate 1,516,000 of NC_031679.1, read as the reverse complement.
CAACCGACCCCGAGACGATTTTTTGGCAAAGTTCAGTGCAAGAGCCGTCGACTCCGGTGGCACACGAAATTGGCGTCAGGAACAAAAGCTGAAAAAGAAATTGAGGAAAAAAGAGGAGGAAAAGAAGGAGCGGGAAGAGAGAGAAGAACTAGGCATAGGCCGCCGAACCAGGAGGAGACGATTCGCCGATCCTGAAAACGAATTCGGAAATCGCAGCTTCGTACACCGAATGAAGTATGGCGATCTCAAAGAGGTGGCCGACAGTTTGAACGTAAAGCAGCCCGTTCGACCACGACCATTCCCTGAAGCTCAAAGGGAGCGCACGTTTGGGTCCAGAAATGGGGATAATGATGTTGCACGACAAGAACGACGAGAGCCATCAAACGAGAAGTTCGAGAAATTAAGTCAGCAATTCAATCGCTCAATACGATGCCCCGAAGATTCACAACAAAGTTTTGGCCGCTTCGACCGTCAAGATCGCCAGTCAAATATCTCTGGTGGATGGTCCAACGATGATGAATTTAACGGATCACAGCGGAGATTCGATCGTTCACAGCCTAGCGACTTTCGTCATGACAACGCTCGAGAAGACCGGCAGAATGACCAAGGAGATAACTCTGGCGATGTCAAGCGTGGAAAGAAGAAGGAGATGATGGCCATGACCCTCAAATACACTACCGCTGCTTCTCAGTTCCTATACGGTCGATCAGTTGTCAAAGCAGCACTGGAGCAGAATCGACGAAAGTTATATAATCTCTACATCCATGCCAATGAGAACCGAAAGTATAACGCGGATACTGTTACCCTGACGCGAATGGCGAAGAAACTCAACGTGCCCATAAAAATCGTGCCTCCTGAAGAGCAACGAATCATGGATAAGATGAGCATGGGGCGACCTCACAATGGCTTCGTGCTTGAAGCCTCCCCTCTACCCCAGATCCCCATCAAATCTCTTGGCAAATTAGAGGAAAGTCCTGGTCGCCTGGGCTTTCACGTGGACATTGATCATCAAACCAAGGAAGAGGTAGCGATCAATGGCACCGACACATTTATTCGGCGGTCCAATGACGTGATGCCCAAGCCTTTTGTCTTGCTGCTCAACGAGATTCTCGACCCGGGAAACCTAGGCGGTATCATTCGCACTGCGAGCTATCTCGGCGTTGACGCCGTCGGTATCACGAACCGGGGATCCTCCACACTCACACCTGTTGTTCTCAAGTCCGCTGCCGGTGCAGTGGAGGAAGTCTCATTATTCGCGGTGGATGATCCTGTGAAGTTCGTCCAAGACTCCCAGAAAGCTGGCTGGAAATCATACGCTGCGGTGGCGCCGCCTGATCGAAAGCTTGTTCGAAAGCATGGGAGCAAGTTCGTGTCAACAGATACGATTGAGGCACAAAGCCCACTAAACGAACATCCGTGTCTACTAATTCTTGGCAATGAGGGCTATGGACTTTCGAAATCTATCAAAGTTGCTGCCGACTATGAGCTATCAGTACCTCGGTTTGTCCAAGGAAGCTGTGTGGATAGTCTGAACGTCAGTGTTGCGGCAGGCCTCTTGTGTCATGCCTTCGTTAAGGAACCTGTGACTGTCTCATCAGAGCCAGTTGAGCCCACAGCCAGACTGGCTGATTCGAAGGCCAGTTCTGACGATGTAGAGAGCAGGACCATAGCGACGGAGACTGGAGCGAAGCTCATCGAAGCTGGAAGTGATGGTTCTTCTGAAGTAAAGACAACTGGCGAGGAATCTGAAGTTGATGCTGCTACGGAGGCAGAGCAAAAGCAACCCGACGATCAAAAGCTCGATAAAAATGACGATTTGGTGTTCTAAGAGCATGAGACTACCTAAGGCCTGGGTGCCGTTATCGTAATAACTTAGATATGTATAACACGACGGTTGGGTGGCGCTTGGGTGTTTGGCATTGGGGACATAGAAAATCATGTATGATAACCATGTATACTAGTTAGATGAAACACATGTGGAAAACAATATCTAACTTATTGAGTGCTAAGCAATTATGGAGAACTTACGGAGAACTTGATTGTCACTGTACATAGTTGCTGGAGTACGTCTCATGAGGCTAGCTTGTGAGACCCTGCATGACGTTGCACGCCACGCCGCCAGCCATCATGACTCCTCCTTTGCCCATACATACAAACGACTCTCCTACGGCTCTCAGTCTGATGCGTATAAATTTCAGCGCTACGGCCGATTAGTAGAATTAATGTCCTCACTGTAACTTAATCAAGTGCTGGAGTACGCATTTGTGTCAGTCTCGGTAGCGATAGAGCCATCTTGTGGCCCCATCATATCTTCACCTAACCGTCGCCCAGCCACCCAATTAATTATTGACAAGCCACCTAAAAATCGCTGACTTGTCGTTGTCATACCCCATCGGCAGCATCATACCCTGTCTCGTTCATCGTGTACCTTATAACCTGAACAGTACCTTAGCCCAGTGGTATTTCCTGACCTTCTTTAACCCGTGTCTGGCAACTGCATTTGGCTCATACTGTGTGGCGGTGTAAGCATTCATAATAGTAACACCCATCACACATTTACCTAGTTGTTCACCGCTGTCGCTTGAAATTCCATGAGCCCAACGAGAGGTCAACGCATGACTAGTTGAGCCTGATCTTTCCACAACTTCCTCAGTATACGGCAATGCGATCCATATCAGCTCTTCTGTTGTGTCTCGCCACATTACTTTCTCCTCAGGCCCTCGCTGAATCGGGTTCACCAATAGCTATCCGGAAGGTCGCCCCTGGTTCGCACGACAAGCTCCTTAGGGAGCATCTCGCTTTCGCACCACTGCACAGTCTTACTCCGCGCGAAGCTGCTGCTGCCGCCATATCGTTTCTTGAAGAGCAAGATGACAAACTCGTGAGCCTCAATGGCACAGAGCGCCCCTACCGTCCAGCGTTCGCTCCTCACAGTGAAGAGTCCCACGAGAGCCTGCTGCGCCGAGCCGCAGAGGTACTGGCGTTGCTACAGAGGAGGTCGTCTTGCCCTAAGGGGATGAACAGCTGCTCTGACATTGATTCCGAAGTCAAGTGCTGCCAGGAGGGAACGTATTGTGTGAATGTTGGCAATACTGTGGCGGGAGGCATCGCGTGCTGCCCGGACGGTGCGTCTTGTGGCGGAGGTGTAGGAGCGTGCCCTGATGGAGCTACGAGTTGCTCTGCAGAACTTGGCGGAGGATGCTGTATTCCGGGATATGTTTGCCAAGGATTGGGCTGTGAGTGAATACCTGCAATGCTTCTTAGACCAATATTGACTTTAATCAGGCGTCCCCAGTGCTGTTGCTACACAGACGAGAACCACAACTCAAGATCAAACGACAGTCCTCACAACTTCTCAAGAACCAACTTCAGGTGTATCCACAGTCGAGCCTACTACCAAGACGGAAACAGAGGTTGGGACCACTGGAGAGCCTACGACTTCCGAACTTGGAACCACAACTGAGACCGAAACTGAAGTCGACTCTGGGACAGAAGATAGTACTGTGACCGCGACACCTCCAGCGACTGGCTCGGCCACTGGAATCGCTCCGTATCGCCCAACTGGCACCTCGGTAACATTAAGCGACGATGGAGAGACACAAACAGGCTGTCCCACAGGCTTCTACGGCTGTCTCGCCACTCACGGAGGCGGGTGTTGTCGAACAGGTCGAAACTGTGATGTTCATGATTGCCCTGCTCCTTCGACAACCATCGTCTCAAACGGCGCGACTGTGGTCGTCCTTGCAACCGATGCTCCACCTGCCCCGGGACCTTCATCAACTTGCGCAGATGGCTGGTTCCTTTGTGGTCGAGATGCCGGCCCAGTCGCTGGATGCTGTCCAGACGGATATGATTGCGGCACAGCGAGTTGCTTCACAGCACAGGCCAGTGAAACCGGCCGTGTACAGAAGGAATTCCCCAAGGCCGATGCAGCCGCCTATAAGAAGCCCACCATCACACTGGCGGTGATGATGGCGGTGTTGTGTGTTGCGCTTGTATGAGGGTGTAGACTTACTATCATGATTTAATGTCGGATGACTTCTGGGTTTAAAGAAAAAGCATTTGCGCGATTCGATCGCACATAGATTATCTAGAGAATGAATTATTAGATAAACTTGTGATGACCACATCAGTTCTTATTTTACTGCTTGTGAATATGCTTAGATTTTTGTATTTTTATCAACTATTTGTAGGCATGTAGCCTTTCTTCACAACTCGCTGACTCTCCCTATCATATCCTTCCAGTGGCATGTTTTACTCGGGCATGTGGGAGAAGGGTTTAGCAAGATGCTCCTGGCAGAAGGGCAGCTTGCTGACGGTCCAGATCTCGGTGTCCTACGATCAATGTCAGTTACCAGTAGCATCGGCATGGGGCGCTTTATATTCACAGGCTTCAGGTTCTTCTTGATCTCAGTGTCGAGAGTACCGGCCTTGATCGCAATGATTTCAGGAGCAGCATCGGGGTCGTGGGCGATGGGAGAGCCGCACTCGGGGCAGAAGAGACGGTGGACAATGTTGCCTGACGAGCCTTTACTGCCAGAATAGGTCTTGACGGGGCCGCTGATTGTGAGCTTGTCCTTCTTGACAACAGCCACGAGAGCTAAAGTAACAGATGTCAGCCCGATCTATTCAAGCATCGTTGGCTCGTGGAGCTGGGACGTACAGTAAGTAGAACCACTCTGGCGCTGGCAATCGTCACAGTGATCGTAGCCAACCAGAAGAGGCTCGTCGTCGACCTTGTAGGTGACGGCTTTGCAAAGGCAGTGTCCAGAGAGAGGCATTGTGATTGTTCAAGAGTGTGTCGATAAGATGTTATACTAAGTCGAGGATTGATGTCTGAACTGAAAGATCCCCTCTGAAACGGGGAACAGAGCGCTTTTAAAACCTCTAGAGAAGCTCTCGAAAGCTCCATGAGGGGCCATAGCGGGGTAAAGGGAAATCCCGAACTGTTGTCAGTGATGGGGAGTGTTGGGAGTAACGGTACAGTATGATGAAAGAAGACCGGGAATGTGGTGGTGGGGCGGTGATTGGATGACATTGAGAATGATCTTCAGGTTAACGAAGGATGTGTTGTCGAACTAGGAACGACGGGCGTAAACTGGAGCTGCATGCTTCGATTTGTGTACAGCTTCGTGTTGGTAACAAAGCTTGACATGAGCGCTAGCCTAGTAAGCGGCGTTACATGCTTCATCTGACACTCCCAAATACTCAAATTCTGTACAAACCATCGTTCAATTCCAGATACGCAGGTCGTTGGGATACCGTTACTGGTACGCAGCCATATACCACTGGCGAGTCCTATCGTCAGCCTTAGTTCATTGGGGCCCCCTGGCACTCTTACCAAGTGCTGTGTGACGTTGACAGAGATATTTGTCATTCTTCAGGGAGTAGTCTCAATGGAGACGAAGTTTGAAGCCCCGGAAGCATGAGCGGGGCTTCATGCGTATAGTATTTGGAATTGAGACAATTTGAAATATGCCCAACATATGCAGGGGTACGCTATGGTTATTGTATACGAAGTGGTTGGTGTTTGCAATGACATTCTGGCAGTAGACTACTGTCGCTCAAGCAACTCCCAGAGCTTTAAGAAGCTCTTGATTTCAAATTCGAGACAGTAAGCTCACATCATTGAGAGCTTGATCAGAACGATGATAAGATTCGCGGGGCAGGTGGAGACCCCAACGCCTGAGCTATATGGTTCGTGGTGCTGGTTGGTCAGTCACATGGTCTTAACTCGACGTTGGTTTATAGCCTGTTCTGAAGTCGTCTCTCAATCGTATCAATATCGGTTGACTCGGACGTATTGTGTAAGCAGGATGTTGACCCTAATTTCCTGTTCTTCGTCCCATCAATAGGGGATGGGCGCTTCCCATGCTTCTGTCCGTGACATGATGAGCATCATGAGAAGCCCATGATCGTCTGCGTAATGAGCAATGCCAGCACCCATAAGACTCCCACCTCGCAAAAGGTGGCCTCAGAATCATGCGCATATTGAACGAAACGTGAATATAAAATCGGTGTCAACACTTTGATCTTGATCTCGAAATTTGAGTCTCCAGGGCCGCAGGTGGAGGGTGAGATGAATGTCTGCTCAGATGCTTCAGCAACTCCCCCTGGCGTGTATAGAATAGTGACAGGCGCGGTTGATCGTTGGACAAGATACTTCGAGTATTCACGAAATACTTGTTCGAGAATTTTCTCAATCCAATTAGCTGGCCGTCCTATGCTTTCCTTCAAAGGTTCTGGTCGATACCAGAAATGAAGATTATGCTTGAAGAAGAGGATGGTTGATTGCATCATGAATCGAGGAAGAATGGCGAGAATCGAGCCGAACCAGCTTAAGACGAAGCCGACCCTCCCTAAAATGCTTATTCTGTCGGTGTCAATAGTTTTGCCTCCAGAGAGCAATTTTGCAAAAAGCTTCGGCTGTTCTTTTGACGAAGAGATGGTGATAGAGATGTCGAGTCCTCGAAATCCTTGCATTCCAGGCCCAAGGGGATCTTTGGCAAGTATAGAGTATGATCCCCTTCGTGAGTTGGAAGGTGAAACATGAAACCTCTTTCGCCATGTCGTTCTTATTTGAGAGCACTGAAGCCCCTGGTCGTTCTGGGTCATATTATGAACATGCTCGTCTTCTTTCTCCAATTCTCTCGTGACAAAATAGGGATGCCTTTCTCCGAAGATATTGCTCATCTCCAGAATGATTGCCTGAAGGACCTTGTCCGATGACTAAAGGAAACAGAAGGCTACCGGTTTAAAGTGAAAGCCTGGGAACTGTGCGGCAGTCACGAGATAGGCATAACGGATATCGCGAGGCTTCAATACCCTACGCCTGTCAGTCTGAGATCAACTATAGGATGGCTTCACAAACCTCGGGCCCTAGATATGCATCCAATTTTCCACACCAGCCATTGTCGGAACGTATGCGTTGTAGGTGATCAACTGGACGAACCTCAAAGAAGTTTGTCAACCCGAATAATTGGGTGAACCAAGACGGTGGACCGTGAGCATCTTCAGACATAATTCCATTGGCGTTTTCCGAGACCTCTATCGGGATGCCAAGCATGAAGTATGGATAAGCAAAAGAATGCTTCTGGGGACATACCCTATGGTGTGTTATTCGATCAGGAATCAACAGTGGATGAGCAGTACTAGCAGTGGGATTGACCCTGCGATTGGCAATCCACCTTGAGACATAGTGACCAACTAGAAATATTCCGCATATTCTGAATGCGCCATCCGTGATGTGCCGTGATTGGATGTGTCTTGCAAGCGAGGTCATCACAGAAGCTTGCTTCCAAGCGACAAAGCCAAGGGTAAGCAGAATGTCGAGTCTCCTTGCAAGTACAAAATATACCCAAGCTGTAGTCAAGATGGCAATAAGATCCCACCATTTCTCCAAGAGTACATCAACTAAGTCTGCGGCGAGGACGGCCGATAGAAGCGGCGAGTCATCGAACAAGCGGTCCATAAGCAAACCAGGAGTCGATGATGCATCTCTGTTTGAAAAGCCAAGATAATAGCTCAGCTTCGCGGGCGAGTGATGCAAGAGAAAAGGCAGAGGAGGGTCTTTGTTCAAACATCTACGAAGGAAGTCCGAGGTTAAAACCTGTCCATCAAGGTACTGTAGTTGGCATTACGGATGGACATTTTATCGATACATGAGCCAGTAAGCAGTTGAGCTCCAAGCATTGCCTGTCATTAGTCATCATCTCAAGAACGATAGAATGTTTACGAGTTATCTATAGTTTCCTAGTGTAAGATGGGCACGAGAGCACGTCAGTTTGTCAGGCACGTCAGGTCCCGCTTCATCGTCATTGAGTCTTTTCGCTCAGTCAGACCGGTCCCATCTTGCATCAGCACCGACATAGGCGTCTCCGTGCCCCGGTCCCTAGTCCGTCTCGAATAGGGTTCCCGTCCAGAAAGTCTAGCACCTTCTATGGGCTGAGAAGAGGCGACACATGGGCCACCAGTGGCGGTGCGAATGAAAATTAACACACAGATGCCTGGCCGCACTGTTATCTCCAGGGCTTTGGTAACCAAATTCGAGGCAGCCTTACCACGCGAGTAACAAGGCGCATGCAAAGAGAGGCCACCGATGCACGGTGCCAATTATAGTCCCCCGCCGATTGACTCAGTGGCCCAAGGCCAGGCCCAAAACCCCTCCGCCCATTCCATCACCACCCCCATAAATTCTTTGTCGCCCAGAAGTTCAGCTTGATCTATATTCCATTCTTACATACACAACATACAACACATCTTCCATATCGCCACATCGAGCCAAACCTCGCTCTAAAACACGCGTTTTCTTTCGACAAAAATTCATATCTTCAAAATGGATGACTGGGATACCACCACCAAGATTGGCAGCCGCACCCGTGGCTCTGGCGCCGCCCAGCGAGAGACTGTTGTTCGAGGAAAGGCTGCTTTGAACGCTGCCCAACGAGCTGGCGGTCTCACAACCGAGAAGAAGTACGCTTCTGCCAATGCCGTATGTATAGCCATCGTCTTCCTGTAACACACACTAACCGTTTTGCAGGGTTCTGCACCAGAGGGTCAGCGCATGACAAAGGTCGATCGATCCGACGACATCATTAAGCCCAACACCATCGGCAAGACTGTTGGCGATGTCATCTCCAAGGCTCGTCAGCAAGTTGAGCCTAAGATGACACAGAAGGATCTTGCTACCCGATGCAACACCACCCAGGCTATCGTCGCCGACTTCGAGCGAGGCACTGCCGCCCCCGATCAGAAGGTGCTTGGCGCCATGGAGCGAGTGCTCAATGTCAAGCTGCGAGGTAGCGACATTGGCGCTCCCAAGTTCCCCAACAAGAAGAAATGAGCAATTGCGTCCAATGCTTAAGACAAAAGATTTTGTAAGACGGCTTCAGTGCCGAGTCGAGCGTTAGCGAATGATGATGACATCTTGGTTGGGAATTTCGGGAGTTTCGTGTGGGCCGTCATGATGCTTTATGACATGGGTACATGAGACTTGTTCTCTTTTCTTCACGGGGTTTAGGATTGACGGCATAGAAAGAATTGACAGGCCCTTTTATGATATGGTTGCTCTAGTCTCTGAACTTTTGAGCAAGGTAATACGCCTGCTCACCCGAATAAATTATCCCCTTGAGCATTATGAACCTGTTTTAGCAACCCATTCTGTACCTGGATGCGACCACTAAGCAGGATCTAGCAATGTGGACTTCTAACTGATAGGTATCCTGACTGTGTCTCGTGAAGATATCATGGATATAATATGTTTGGAGATTTGATAGCCTGAGAAGATTCAATGGTCATTCACCTCGGCTCCGTCTTTTTCGCAATGGGCCAAAAGACGGTATCTCGACAAACGTGGTCTTCAGAACCATGCCAGACCTTGCTATACTGTTAACAAGAAATACCCGTCATTCAGAAGGCTAAGAATTACAAGTCCACACACAAGTGGCTGTATATACCCTTGCCAGTGTTAAATCTAATTCTTTGCAGTAATGGACCCTGATATATTTTGACAATCCTTGCTTTCCCGTTGTTACTTTTATATGGCTCGAACGTGCTTTCGGTCAACATGGCAAAATACGTTCAAGATCTCAATAATCATTGCCAAGAGAGTCCAATCCTCTATGAATAATGCGCCCGCCATTAATTTTAGCAATTGATACGCCTAGTCTAAATCATGCCGACACCTTGGGGCTATACTTCGTGGCAGCCTTATCAAAAAGAGCGCTCTTCTCCTCCAAGTCGGCCAAGAATTGATGGTTAGGCTTGACGCTCTTCAATTTCCTATAGGAAATATTAGTATAGGCCTTATTTAAAGATTGGAATCAGACAACGGGACTGACTGTGCGAATTCATCGGACTGGTTGCCGGAAATAACATTGAGAACCAGCAAGTTAGCAATCGCGTCGGGGTTATTAGCGTCCTTCTCCAGGGCCTGTTCGAGAGCAGCTTGGGCTTCTTCTGTTCGGCCGAGGTGCAGTTCGCAGACAGCTTGCGAGACAAGACTTCGAACTGATGAGGTCGAGGGAGCTTGGGCGAGCTCCTCATAGACGTAAAACGCCTGCTGGTACTTCTCACCACCCTGCACCTTCTCAGTGATGTACTTCCTGAACATGTAGAAAACTTACGATTCTTAATCCAACCCACGACTCAGCCAAGTTGACCAAGAGACTATCTTGGGCCCATCGTCTTGCGGCGGATACTTCCTTCAGGGCGAGGTCGGTTCGGTTTTGTTGCAGATGGATCTGGACGATAAGAGAGACAGCATCGACTGGATAATAGCGGTCAGCAGCATTCTAAGCAATCTCCAACGTTTGATTAGTCTTACGGCTTCCCTGATGTTGAGTGAGAAGAGCAAGAGCCTCTTCAGATTTCCCAGCAGCTTGGAGTACCGTTCCGCCGATAACCTGGACCGTTGTGTTGTCGGCAGCTGAAGAGGCCAGCTTCTCGATCGTCTCCACCGCAGAATCGGCCTTGCCCAAGTTGAATTCAGCAAGAGCGCCCAGGGCCTGGAGCTCAGGCTGAGAATCACCCTTCACGTCATCGAGAACATCTTCTGCCTGTCCAAGAGCCAATCGAGCTCGGAGGACAAGAATGCGCGCGGGAAGAGCGTTGTCAGGGGAGAAGGAAGAGGTATCAAAGTCAATGACTTCCTGATACTGGCCCTGATGGAAATGGTTGTGAATGTTGATTAATTCGCCTTCGGTCGAGTAGGGGTCCATCTTGGTTAACGCTTTGGAAACGTATTTTGTATGCGGATGACTGCTGTCCCTGAAAACGTCCCTTGAGAACACCTTGGATGCGCTCAAGATGCCGATGGAATGGTGGGGCCGGTCGTAGTCTGTCCTTTCCATCAACGTGGGGTGAGATCCACGGTACGTACCTTCACCTTCGCCTCACCGAGATGAGGCGCTAATCATGATTGCCCTAGATCTCAGGCGCTCGAATGTGGCTGGTGCAAACCGATGGGGCTAGGGTCGGCTGCCCACAAAGTGAGAAATCACACCAAAACCTCAATTTAGCCAGTCTTTGGAACTTGCATCACCAAACACACCCAAAGAACGGCACCGTACATCGTCGTCAAAATGGTACGTCGCTGCAGCCCAAAACCTCATTACCAGCATCAACAATAGCACCATCGTATTGTTGAGAACGCAATGCCATTATCTCAAGCCATTCGACCACGCGCGCACCATGACAGTCACTGGGAGAAAGTGGGATGAAATTTCGGACCAACATGAAGAGACACGAACTCGAAACGACTACGTCGACCTCGAACCGACGATACTTGTTGAAGGTGTCACTTTTTCCGCCCTTCAAGCCCTTTCCGACGATTCAATCTTTTCTCTCAAACTGTCTTGGGGGCGTGCGACTCGATATGCTGAGATCTGGACAGAGGTCATGATCCTCGAACATCACCAGATGGCTAACATTCTGGCTCCTACAGGTCAACATTCCCAAGACGCGTAACACCTACTGCAAGGGCAAGGAGTGCCGCAAGCACACCCAGCACAAGGTCACCCAGTACAAGGCTGGCAAGGCCTCCCTGTTCGCTCAGGGTAAGCGCCGATATGACCGCAAGCAGTCCGGTTATGGTGGTCAGACCAAGCCTGTCTTCCACAAGAAGGCCAAGACTACCAAGAAGGTTGTTCTGCGATTGGAGTGTGTCAAGTGCAAGACCAAGCTCCAGCTGGCGCTGAAGCGATGCAAGCACTTCGAGCTTGGGTACGTGATCTCTAGGCTCCACGGACTCTGCAATATACTAACATTGAAAACAGTGGTGACAAGAAGACGAAGGGTGCTGCTCTGGTTTTCTAAGTGCTTTGTGTTTGGGGTCTTAGGGTCACCATTTCTATGCTTACCTCGGCGGCATTTGGGCATCATGGATGGACACAGGCGAAAGGAGGTACACGCCCTCGATTTGAGGCATGTTTCATAGGGAACGAATGAAAAAAAGAGTCTCTGTGTTGCACCAACACGAATTTTCTGAAGCAAAGCACAATAACGTGCATTCATGGTGATGAACCATTTTCAAGGGTTGAGTCGTTACCCCTCAACATCAAGCGGGTTTGGGCTCATGAGTCATGGTCGTGGTTGAGAAACGATGTATTGGTCTATAGGTCTAAAGCTCCGATGCTATTCTAAAATCCTTCACCCAGCATTATAGTCTTGCCGCCTCCATACCAGAGTGTGCCATTTCGTGCATCCAGTCCTCTCTCATGGCCGACTAGCCACTCGCCAGCATTGTACTCGGAGTCAGGATTATCCCAGACCTCCTTCTCTAGCCATGCATTGACCTCCTCAATGGCCTTTACCCAGGCTGCCCTTTTCTCTGGCGTGTCATGGTCATTGTGATTCAGATAGCGTCCAAGCGTGATGTGCGCACTGGGAACTTGATATCTTGATGCAACCACGACGCCGCTTTCCTGTACCTTGTCGTACACGTCGCGACGCAGATGGTGATATGTGTAGGCGTCTCCCTGTGTGATCCCCTCTGTAATAACAGGCTCGGTGAGTGGAGGGGAGAGTGCTGCTTCACCTGATGCTGGGAGGAACGAGAGGGCAAAAGCAGACAAATCATAAGAAACCATAGGCTTGACAAGGCGAGACCTGTGACGATATGGGTAGTTCACAATGTCAGGGATAGCCGGTCTCAGAGTCGTTACGAAGGCAGCAATCTCCTGGGGTGTTTTGGAGAACGCAACCTCGAGGGTTGTCAAATGCATCCTATGCGAAGGCATAAGCCAGATACCTTTCAACGGTCAGTATATGCTAGCTGACTATGGAACTGAATCTCCTCACTGGGCGCGGCCTTCTTGAGTAACTCATTGACCTTAGAGGCTAAGCGGATAACATGGTCTGGGGGTCTGGCCCAGACGACCAAACAGTTCCTATTGTCACGAAATCCCGGCTCTACGGTCGGATCTTCAAGCCGTAGGAGTGTCTGGTCAATAACCAGCTCCTTAAAGTCAGGGGACAAAAACTTCTCCGCTTGTTGGCCGTTCCTCTTTGTTCGGTGGACAGAGTACAGAGTTTGGACCTCAGCCTGACATTGTGAGTTTGGGAACAACAAGTTTGTATGACAGTCACTTACCGGATTATCATTGCAGGCTTTGATGAGGGCATTGTATGGGTTCTCGCCCGGCTCAAGCTGAATTCCAGAGAGATCCTCCAGCTTGTTGCGAGCCTCTGCAGCTTCAAATTGGGCTGCCATTTTGATTCAGGATACAACGCAGCTTGTTGTGACTGTCGCCTGATTTGCAATATTGCTCGGGATTCTACAAGAATGATAGGATTGATTAACGAATGGCCCTAAGTGCCTGTCTAGTCAAGCTACTTATAAGAACAGTTTAAAGGACATCGTGGGATGATAGGAATGCACGATGACTAAGCTTTTGGCAACGTGGTTGTCTATTGATCTGAGAACTATTTATATTATCATATTCGTATTATTGCAGTCACTATATTGGCCGACCTGAGCTTGTTCGATTCAAGATTAGCTGAAACGTTAAAGCCCAGGGGTTTCGCATCATAATATGTAGTCCTCGGGTAAATGAAGCATATATTTGAAATTGCATACCCAGCTATCTCTACTCAGCCACTGTCCAGTTACGCATTGTGCGATCCTCAAATATCGCGTGTCTTGGTTTAGCTACAGTTTGGCGGTAACGCTTCCGCCTCGCGGAACGCGCACTTTAATATCGGGTTCTTTAGAGTCATGCCCCTCGAATGTGACGATCTGGCAGTCTTGAATGTCAACGCCGGAGGAGAACTGAACAACCAGGAAATCCAATGTTGTCTCCTTCTTACCAAGAGCTACCATTGGAGCGTGCCATGTCCCAGCCGCATAAGTCACAGCCTGGTGGTCTGTTGCTACAAACGCACGCAACCCATTCAGATCAGGGAGACCTCTGCCGGGTAGACCCTCTCCACTTGGTACAGGCAGACCATCGTCTTGGGGAGATGGTGGCAGAGAAGGGGCCACGATGACCAAGTATTTTGAAGCGGTAGAGGCGAGCGGGGCAAACGTTTGAGAAGTGAATGGGTGCCGTTCAAGAATGTTAACGGTGAACTCGCTCTGTGAAGCGTCATCGCTTGCAGGTGCCAAAGTTCTTGCTTCGCAGACGAATTGACTCATGATCAACCGGCCATTGCTGCTAGGAGCCTGTGAGAGAAGGTCCTGAGGCTTGCTGACATCAGCATAGCGAATTGCTGTTCCTTGATTGGCAGTGGTGCCGTTGTATGGGAGGGAACCACCTCCAGATGCGTGTTTTGATGGAAGAAGGCTTGGTCGTGGATTGGAGACAACGTCTCCAAATGGCGCAAACTCCTCTTGTGTCAGGGGAACGGCCCCGATACGGAGGCTTCGGTTTCCGACGTTAATTTTAACTGACATGGTTGCTGCTTGGGAGCGTTATGTTGACTGGATGTTGGGAAAAGAAAACTGTTTGCCTTGTTGAGTTAATTATTCCATGCGATGATGAGTTAAAGTAGGTCAGCGCGATCCGAGGTCGGCAATACATCCGTACAACTACACCACAACGTAAAGCACACACTCTAAATGTGACGAAAGATATTATTTCTCTGAAAAGTTAGTTATTGAGTTCTCGGTAGAAGAAAAAAGAGAGAAAAAGATGCCTGATGCAGTATTACTGCAGACACTGAGTTAGTGACTTCCAAGCTACCCTAAACCTTTAAGTAATAACTACTAATGGTGATTCCTCTCATAACACTCATATCGAGGCCCCATTCTACCACGTTCCGCATAAGCTTGAGTTACTCATTTATTTGATTGTGTTCCTCGACTAGGGTGGTAAGTCCGTTGTTAATTCCATCCCATCCCACTTGACCTTGCAGCCAACAGTGTGGTATTTCCCACTCTCAGGCCAAGCTGGCATACGGAGATAACGAGTCATAGTTTCACTCCTTATGATCAAAGTTTCGATCACTCATGTTATTCGTCTTATTGCATGAAAGCTAACATAAACGCCAACTCCAGTACCCAAAGTCAAAGTATTGATCAGAACTCCCTCGGTCGCTGCTCACGTCCCAGGTTCAAATCCGCCTCGTCATCTTTGTCATTTGATTGCCATGGTGATGGTGATCGCAATGCAGGTGACATTTGGCCAAGCCCGGCCTGGTTCGATGGCGGTTGATAGCCTGGAGGAGGATCGGATGGATAACCCATGTGTTGGGGAGGAGGCTCCCGCCATGGCGGTGCGCTGTATTGTTGAGGGCCTGCCAGACCAGGGCCACGAGGTCCAAGACGGCGCTTGTCCATGTATCGACGACCATAGATCAAGATGAGGCTGCTTATGCAGATAAAGATGATGAGAAGAGCGAGGAGCATGCCGAATTTTCTGTTCAGAGCAAAGGTGAAGCCGCTGATGATGGTTAGTGATGAGCAACCGATATGTGCATGTGACAACCTACAGAAATGCGTTCAAAGTGCCTAGTAGTAGAATGATACGGCCAACCCAAAGATGAAACTTGCCGTACTTGGTCGGGGTCTGTGTTCTCCTATACTGAGTATGGTGCATTACTCCTAGTCCAAACTGCCCAAGCAGTAAGCCAGTGACGACGAATCCAATAATTTGGTGAGGATCATCAAAACTTCGAGACTACAACACTTGTAAGTGACAGGCCCAAAATAGCCGGTATGGACTTACTCTTTGGTAATAGAAACTGTTCGCAACACCAATACCGAAACCTGCAAAGACACCCAGAGTCGCAATGGACTGGTTCAGAGCATGCCACTTGACCCAGCCTCCAGACCTCAGCAGAACAACGCCAATTGGCATAAGGAATATGATTGATAAAACCATGAAAACTCCGTGAAGCGGTGATGCCCAGTTTGGCTTGGCCTTCGTCGCGTAGATAAGCTCGGATCCAACATCTTTCGTTGAATCGCTAAGAGATGGCAGCTCGGACTTCCCGTGAGTTCGTTTGATGTCGAGGGAGAAACTGCCATATCCTGCATGATATTTCAAAGGTGCGTCCTTATCGTCACTGTAGTAGTCCTCTTTTGGCCCAAAAGCGAAGACGGCCTTGCTATTGTGATCGTAAACATCGAGGTATCCCTTCTGTCCACCGTGTGATGGCCAACTGCGACATCCACTCTTGCAGCGAATAGTGGCCACCATGTGATCGTCGATAATTCCTGTAGTATTAAGAACTTCGTAATCCATCTCGTCCCAATAATAAGGCTCGTAATGGCCATAGGCGAGTCGCGGGGAGAATGTAACATTGTTGGTGGTCCGGCTCTTGTATACCATGAGGAATAGGGCTCCGGGCATATCCTCGCTTCCAAGGCCAACAGCACCCCAGGATCGATTCTTCTTAACGCGGAGACTGAAGTAGACTTCGGTGTTGGCGTTCTCGCCAATGTCAATCGCAAACGCTACGTCTCCGTCTGGGGAAACGAAGGTGGATTGACCACCTTCATCTTTTTCCTTGGCAAAAGCGACTGGAAAGAGGGCTGCGGAAGAACGCGTGTCAGCAGCAGTATAAAAAAAAAGAGAAAAGATTTCGTCTTCCAGAAAAGAGGGCAAACTTACCTGCTGTCGCAGCCAGGGCATGCCCGAGCTTGCGAAGCAACATTGTATGGGTCTGGATGTGGGGGAGATATAAGAAGATGGAGAAGAGAAAACAAAAGAAGGCGAAGAGGGAGGAAGAAGATTAGAAATACGAGAAGAAATCACAAATTGGATGCTTAATTGAGCATTTGCTAAGGCTGGCAGGAAGATCAGGGAGACAAAGCCGGAAAAGGAGGCGCGCCACTAAGATGAGGTGTACAGTAGGTAGATTTGTAGAGGGGACGGCAAATGATGGAAGCGTGATGTTTATGTTCGTTGGGTCGCCAATAGATAGGTGAAGAGTGGATGTGAAATTGCAGGCTCAATCAGGAAAGTTAAGATTCCAGTTTGTCTACTTATTAGGCCGTACAGAGTAGTCGATAGATGGCCAAGATACTCATCTACCTACTACAGATGTCACAAGCAAAAGTCCAAGTGATTCAGATGCGACATTCCGTCTATGAAAAGCGGCTCTTTGAGACTTTGACGAGGGCTCTGGCATGTCTTGTCTTAGTCCCGAGCAATACATTATCACGAATCGCGTACAGAGTAGCTTTTCCTCAGATCATGCCTATTTTAGCACGTAGGCAAGTGAAAGAACCTCCAAACTCGTATTCTGGGGTTCCCGTTGCGTCTTTCTTTGTTTTTGCGGGCCAAGTAAACAAAATGAGGCATCTGGCCGTTGGGTACGTAATAACGCTATTGGTCCAACGAATGGAATAGAGTTTGCTCAGGGGATGACTGCGCTAGCCAGGTACATGATCCCTGAGTCCTCCCGCTATTCGTACTTTTAATCTACCAATCAACAGCTCGTCTTTACATACCGCTTTGCACTCTACCTAAGGTAGATCAACAACATAACAACACCATGTCAACAACCACGATATGATGGCCGGCCTCAGCCGAACGGAATTATTTCAGGGTATATATGCAAAAAGTACACGCACGATCTGGGGACGGAAACTGTTGGGGATTCGAACTGAAATTATAGGAATAGGCAGATGGGGTTTATCAGTACTTAAGGACCGTACTGCTGGAATGGCAATGGACAGTTTACCACTAAGCGAAATACGCTGACAGTCGAGTAGCTCGTCCGACTGTGACTGTTTTTGCATCGCAGTGCGTGAATGCAGGTCATCTTGATCTAAATAGTTCGTTGGATCTACAGGAAGGTGTCTGTGTACATAACTCTTAGTACGCCCTTCGTTTGCGAGATTTCAACTGTGCGATCCTCGTAAACCATTCAGAGATATCTGGGCGTCCATTGCCTCTCCAACGTTAACCCAATCCAACTGCGAAAGTCAGTTAGATAATCCTTCTATAAAGTTAGTTCACCACTTACAAGAACGACATTCGGTCGCCTGCCCCAGCTGCTTTCGCAAAGGTCTACCTGTTTTTGGATAGAATACTCTGAATTTGTCTTCTCTGTATGGATCTGATCTGGCATGACGACGCCCATGAGGTCGTGATTCAACATATGGTTCATGATCCCCATGAGTACGGTTGGATCCCCCTTCTCCGGTCGGTCAACCTTGCAGGTTGGAAACGAGGGGTCAGTTTCACCGAATGGAGTCTCCCAGAAATAATCAAACTCATCAAGTATGTAGTCAACCTTGCTCTCATCCATATTGTAGTCTATAACAGTCAGTAAGCTAAAGAAACGAATAAACAGAGCAAGGCATCCATACCCATAAATACAATAACCCGAGTTCCATCGTCAAGTAACTCTTGCAGAGTTGGCCATTCGTCTCGGGAAAGCCTCTTCTTGGGACGAAATACAAGGTCTTTTAGCCCTGCACTGCTGAAAGCTTCATCGAACTTTTCAATCGGTAGGGCGTCAACATTCGTCAGTAGTATCGTTACAACCTCATATGGGTTCTTTCCGATCCATCCTGATATCTCTGTTAGATAGTTATGCAAGGTTCCGGCGTCTAGTTGCCAGCAGTGAGTGTGGCACATCTGTATATCGCCATTCTTGTCTTGTGTCTGAGCCTGTAAGAATCTTACGCCTAAATTGAGTTGTTCTGAGACCGAGATGTATTGGTTGTTGAAGGGAAGCTCTCCAACAAAAGCGCTGTTATGCGTCCCAATGAAAGTGATATCCGAATATTTTCGCCGGCAAAGTTCATCATGACCATTGCATGCCGCGAGAGCTGCCGTAGCAAACGCTGATACCAATGAAACTCGCATTGCAAAGAAACAGAAAGGTAGTGTCTGGGGAGACTGCGAGTCAAAGCAGAGCCCCTCCAGAGGAAGCTTAAGACTATATATATGACAACATCTTCAACTTTAAATTACCACACTAATACTGGCTGCCAGCATGTTGCCTCAAGCCTTCGCAGCCACAAATAATATCGAGTGATCCTACCACAAGTCGGATAATACGATCAATAGTTCGACGATCTTAACATCTGTTTTCGGCGCCTTCTTTATGCACCCACTTGTGGTAAGGGCTGGTAGAATGCAACGATGCGATGGTTGGCTCAGAACCCCAGTCGCAACATCTCATCAGCCACATCCTCCCTTTGGAGATCAATGCAAAGAGAAGATGATTAGGTGGCAATAGCATTTTGGGATATGAATGGTAGGAAATCCCTCAGGAACCAAGAAAGCATGAGACTTGAGAAGCTGAAGAGGATGCCAAAATAAACCCAGTAAAGAACCCCCTAAACCTAGACTGAATTGCCTAAGCTTTCTCATCGCTTAAGATAAAGGTCTCAAGTTTTCTTGCCTTCCCTTGGAAATGATAATTTGATGTTCACTCACGACTCAGTATAGATGACTGCGTTTAGACACTGGAATGGGGAACAACGTCCAAGCTATAGGCTCTTAACTATTTATAGCAGTTGACGTGTATAGGTAAGCATATGACACAGGCATTCAAGATTTGTTATACTAATCCGGACTATGTCAGCGAATGTGCTTGTATGAATAGCCCGGTAATTGAAGTTGAAGAGTCAATGGACGCAGTGACAAAGAAACAGCTTCGTCTTGTAAGACTCTGACTAGACCCACTCTGAGGCACTGGAGCTCGAAACACCAACTAACAATTGCCAGCGCGAGCCTTTGCAACTTCCTTACTAACGGTACAATCTGGCCACATCAAATACCAACCTATACAGCTGTTCTCAACTAGGTTGATGCCAGCAATTTCGTTGCTCTTTTAACACATTCACACATATTTCCGGAACTCACTAAACCTCTACCAATGATCCGCTACCCACCATGTCTGGCTATTTGTCTATGCTAGGTTGGGCCTTTCTCCCAAATGTATGAGATTCGTTCACGGGAACTTGCTTGACCTGCTAACCGCTTCATAGCTTGCAACAGGATGGCTCCAGTCCATATATTATGGTTTTACCGTTCGCGCCGGCGATCCCAAGCCTGCCCCTGGCTCTGCTCGCTATAACTCGCATCGACGCACCATACATATCCTCGTTGTCGCTGCCTACCTCTGCTACACAATCTTCGAAGCGGACTATGAACAGCGCCGTATATCCTCATACTATGCAGACCTCGGAGTGCCACTCGATGCTGCCGATCGTGAGATCAAGACGCGCTTCCGCCGCTTGGCTGCCATGCACCACCCAGACAAGGCAGGCAAGAACGCAGGCGATTCTGCTACCTTTTTCATGCACCTAAAGGTTGCCAGTGATACGCTACAAGATACCGCCAAAAGATTTGCATATGAACGCTTCGGACCCGAGATTGCGCGGTGGCAGAAATGCGTTACCATCAGAGATTATGTTACTCGTGGTGTTGTCTCCGGTATCCTGCCTCACTACGTTGTGGCTGCCACATCAATTTACGTTCTAGGCTTATTTGGCTACATGGAGTTTGGTAAATACTACCGGTGGCTAGTTCTGATCGCCCTTTGCGTATTCGAGCTCCATGCCGTAACACGTCCCGATTTCCCACCTTTTGTCAATGCCATCAACGCCGTCCTCCTCCGATTTACATCTTCGCCACCATATCTACCTTTCCAGATCATCTCTCTCGCCCGGAGACTCACAATTACTTTCTACATTGCTCTCAACCAGATAGGACCTCTCATTGCGTTCATGATCACGGGGCCAGAAAAATCTGAGGACGACGACGAAAAGGCTATGAGACAAAGCCTACATCGCCTTGAAATGTTGACAAAGCAACTTGACGGAGATGCTGTACGACTATTGGATATGGAAATGGCTCCTTTTAAAGGTGACAATGATGCAACGTCCAATCTACAGGGCAAGATGAGGGAGTGGCTTGTACAGAACACGATCAGAGCTGACCCTATGGTTAGAGATGCCATGGGAACGTCACTGAGGAAGAGGAGAGTTGATGCACCTGCCGGTGCAAAAGGTAACAGATAGACAAACTTTATCAATATCTATTGTAGTTTTTTCAAGTATCAACCACTAGTTAATCTGTGCTCTATGCAGGCAACTTTATGAATAGCATGAAATACAAAGCACTGCCAAACCCCATTGTAAATGACATCAGAAATGCAAGCTATACCCAAGACCACTCTTTGACTCCGGGTCGTTAGTATGCGTGTGTTGTAACAAAGGTTATGCGGTACCTATTATGCTTATGGGACCGCACTTGATTGAAAGTTGAGGACTCAAAGTCGTGAAGCTCCTCTTGTCTCGATGGGAATAAGACAAATGCCAATAAAAGCCGATAAAATAAGGACTGCAGACATAATAATAGGTGTAGTAGCACCATCGCCGGGAACAGTAGCGGCAATGATGGGTGCCATAAGGCCAGTGATACGGTTCAGGAAGCTGGCCACGCCGGTACCAGCGCCTCGAACAGGAGCAGGGAATATCTCAGGCGTGAAGGCGTACAGAACACCGTACATGATATTTTGGGCGAAAGCCTCAACACAAGACATTAGTAGTTGGGCAGTTGATGTAGTGCCGTAGAAGACAAAGAGGAAAAGGAACACCGCGGAGAGGAGGGTGGAACTAGCAAGCGTTCCTCGACGACCGAGGAAGGGGGACGGGTGATCAACGAGGTATGCAGCGAGAAGAGAACCAGGGACGCCCATGACAGAGGCGATGGCGTAGTTGCGGTACGTGTCTGATGAGATGGTATCTGTTTCGGACTGCATGTTATCCGATGCTTCGTTATGTGCACGAGCAAAGTATTGAGGAAGGAAGGCATTGAAAAGGGGATATCCCATGCCAATCGTAGCCCAACAAAACCAGATTAAAGTAGTTGCCATGCCGAGGGTCTTATTCCGGAATAGAGGTCGCAGACGCTCTCCGGAGAATGACTGGAGCTTCTCCCGGAGAAAACCCATAGTCGATGGAGCAGGAATCTTCTTCTCTGCGACATGGGCCAGATCCTCGCCATCCTCACAAGCAACCAAGTCGAGAAGCTCCGAAGTAAGCCAAGTCTTGGTACCATTACGGTATGCCAGACCATGAATGACAGCCACTGCCTCATGTTGGCGACCCTTGTTGAGAAGAAACTTGGGTGACTCGAAGAGATGAAAGACGAAGAATCGGACAACAAACATGGCGAAAGTAACAATGCCGATGGTGACAATGAAGTATCGCCAACCCTGCTCAACTGGCCAGTTGCCGATAAAGTACCATGCAATCAGAGATGAGACAAGTTGTCCAAAGGGCCACCAGACGGACAGCAGAGTGAGCAAAGCGCTGGAAGCATCAGGGAGGAATTCCAGGAAGAGAGCACCATCAACAGGAAGATTGCCGCCGACACCGAAACCAAGGGCACTGAAGAAGAAGCAAACACTGCCCCAGCTTTGGGCATAAGCGGACATGATGCCAAAGACACTGGTAATAAGCAAGGTAGAGTTGAAGGCAATGCGACGACCGAGGAAATCGGACCCGATTCCCCAGAAAAAACTCCCAATCGATAGACCAACGAACAGGGCGCTGGTTGTGTATCGAACTGTCTTTTTCATCGACACCGAAATCTCCTGATAGGGATGGGAGACAGAGTGACACTCCCTGCATCCAAAGGGTGTCGGCGAACAATCCACATCCACAGAGAACAAATAACTGCCAGTTATAACTGCCCATACCGATATCTCCAATTGCCTTATTCATGAGCTTTGATTTGACTGAAACCTCGTTAGCTCATAATGCAGCAGCCTTAAATGTAGCACTCACTCTCATATGTCGTCCATTGACCTCGTCGCCCTTCTCTCATTTCTTTGCGTAGACCATCTACCGTATACTCAGCAGCATCACCTCCCAGCATGCCCTCGCGTTCTTCTTTCATCTCCAAATCATCCATCTCACCCTCCTCCCGCGTTTCCCCATGACCGACGCCCTTCGCTTTAGCCGCTTGGCTGTAAAGATGAGCTTCCTCCAGTGGTACCAAGACGCCGATATAGTCATCCACTGACTCGACGTACCCAGAGCCGAGACGCCATGAAATGCGCATTTCAGAAGCTGGTACTTGAAGTAACAAGATGATTATAACTTTAATTGCACAAACATCAAACAAAAATTGGATATTTTCAGGAAAGCGTGATGCTGCAGCTCGCACACGAGAGACAACTTGGATTTGGAAGACGAGATAAAACTGTGGCTTGATGGTTGTTAAAAAGAGCTTGAACGGAAAGGATTATAACTGTTTGTTGTTGAGCTGCGTCACTGAGCGGAAGAGCCGATCGTGAGTTCCGGTAGCTTTATTAGGAGCAGAGAGCCGTAAAAGAGAAACCTCGCGTAGAACAAGTAAAACAAAGAGTGACCAAAGTGATGATAATGTAAGAATTAACAAAAGAAAAACAAGATATTCAATTGTACAGTTGATGAGAGGGTGAAACAAGGCACAGACTTGGAGATGAGAGGACAAGTCAGAATGGAAGTTAAGGTGGATAGAACCAGCAAGTAATATTGGTTGTTAGGCCCGAAACAGGAGGCCGTAGGTCCAATTTTTGTTGGGTCCAGGGGCTTGGGAGGCGCCAAAGCCGGGCATCCATCAGCATCATCAGGGCACCCATCCATCCCGTCTCCTGTGCTATGGGGGCTTGGCATCAGGACTTCTGTTACCGCCCTGATCTTGTATAGCACTCGTAATGTTCCTGATAATAAGGCATTTCTTGAAAAACATGGCATTGCGTCTTTCCCCAAGAGAACTAATAATGAAGCAGTAACTCAGCAAGTCCCTCTAGGTTCTTAAATTTTGCTAAGGGCTGCGATGCAGGTGAATCCTCAAAGAGACCAATGTTGATAGTCTGGATACGGAGTACGGTGGATGGCTACTAGATCACCATTACCAGGCCGCAGCCGACATTGCCATGCTGGAAAGTTGCTGATCAACTTCATGATACTTGGTTGAAGCGCTGAGTGAGCGGGGCGCAGCTATTTTCCATTCGAGTTCCAGACCTGATACTTTCTCCTAATTACAGCCGTGGAATTGTTCCAGACTCCAACCATTTAATTGGAATGAGAACTTTGATAGGCGATTGTCTACTGCTAAACTTTGGATTGTAAGTTCTTATCGGGGCCAAGCTAGCTTGTCGGGAATAAGGCTTGCGCGTCGATCCGCCCCTTTCGAGATTTGAAACTAAGGAGAGCATGGGGTTTGTACCTCATGGTATCCGTAATGTTATGTTACTGTATACACATGAGATTTCTTGTCTCCAGAGACTATCCGCATATTGTGCCTATCCACCAGTTAGATCTGAATCTTAAGCTATAATTCTGCCATGGACTACGTCGAAGTTCCAAAAACGCACAGCTTCCATTCATCAGCATCGGATGGTCTCTCAATACTATTCCCTACAATGGAAGGATGACAGAGATCTCCTTGACCTGAAAATGACAAGGCCAAGGGGTGCAACTTGGGAATTGGAATACTGCGAATCCGTAGTACAGAGTACAGTAGTTGCTAAAGCTGCACCACGCCGTATGATTGCGATAGTCCGGACGGCTGAGCGATAACCCGGTGTGGCATACATATTTCCATCTTGTAAATAACGTGTTCCCGGCCACTCATTTATCGAAGTTGTGCTTGTTCACCCCTTCGTGTAAGCTATGTTTCATATCGGCAAGACTCTTAATACAGAGAAATCCCCCATGACCGCATGGCTTTACCTTGATAAAGCAGGGCCTTTGCCATCAATGTAACTCCTGGGCTTAATGTATTCCAATAAAGCTTATATGCTGCATAACGAGTCCAAGTCTTTCGCTATGCTAGCTATTGTAGTTCACTTAAATTACCTTGCTTGCATGATGCTCCTCATTAGAACCATTCTGCATTTCGTGTCCGCGCCATGAACCTTGATGTATTACCATCACTCTCATTACTTTGCTGAAATCCATCATTCTGACATAGCGCCAGAAAGTGATCCCATGCACAAATCACCGGTTGGGTCCCAAGGGCGTGATGGCCGCGACTCCAAAAACTCCATGCGTGGTATACATAGTGCTAACACAAGCCCAGCTCGTGGGCGAAGAAAATGCTGGAAAGAAAATGCCAGACACGCCGCTCTAGTCCTCTTCCTCGCTGGTGGTCTCAATGTTCGCCTTTGGTGATTTCTTCCGCTCTTTTTTGGCCTTGGCTGCTGGAATCAGAGCAGTATCACGCTCGTCTGCGACGTCACCCTCAACGACGAGACCTTTGGCGCGAAGAGCAGCATTGATCTGTGGAACAGCCTTAAGGAAAGCGTTGTACTGCTCGATGGAAAGTGAAATACCCTATCCAACTAATCAGTGAGATGTCCAATATGAAAGAAGCCTTCGAAAATACCTTCTTGCCAGGTAAAGTCTTGCCATCCTTATCATAGTACTCGCGAATATTGACAAAGGTTTTCTTGCTGAACTCTGATACACCAACACGGCGCTTGTTTGAGAGCTGGACATGTCCTGTTAGCGTGCGAGCCCAACGGTAGATGCTTCGAACTCGCGTACCTCCCAGAATGGATTTCCATCATCATCTTTACCATCCGACTCAACCGATGTTCCACTCTTGACTCTTTTAGAAACAGTCTCGGGCTCGCTGTCAGAATCGGCAGCGCGCTTTTTTGCAGCGGATGTACGGGCCATTTTGAGAATCGCAAAAGTCCTTTCAAGAGTTCGACACCCTAATGCTGTTTTGTTGAAAGTTGTTTGAGATGTCTTGTCACTTTTGGCTTGAAAGTTGAGCTTGAACTACACTGGCCTCCTAGGTAAGTAGGCTGCGGGAGACGCGATTGGAAGCTACGCGCGATGTGACACCAATGCACGTGATATGTCAAAACTGGACCACTCGGCAAACCACCTCAGGTTATATAAGTACATGTTGGATCTTATCAAGGATGCCATCGTAAACTAAACTTTCCGGCTCGACTGCTGAAACTCATTGGATGCCGCATTCCAGCTTGATATAGACCTCGGCTTCAGGATTATCCTCTCTCGTCACAGATATTTACTCAAGTTTTCACCATCTAACATCAAGTAAATTAAAGATCGACCGATCACGTCAAGGCGGCCTAGGGTACATAAACCTGGCAAGGTTAATCAAACGAAACAAGACATCACACAAGAAAGATTGGACGCCGTAACTCTGCAGTGGAGATAATTCAGGGGCAGTATTAGACTTTGTTGCCGTTTTTAGTGCACGATGGCAGTTGAAGTCCACTATTTTGTGACACGGACCGCACCAGCATGAACTTGTTGCTTCGATCTTAGGTGACAGAAAGATTCGAACAAAGTTAGGATGAAATTGGCATACCCTCTCACAGCCTATTTTATCAAGCTTTCTCTTCAATACTTGGTCGCAGCCCTACCCTGGGGTTCAGGGGCCATGACCCCTGAAGACTTGAAGACAAGCAATTCCAATGCTCGGCAATTTGAGGCTAAAAA
Source organism: Fusarium verticillioides 7600 (assembly GCF_000149555.1). Lineage (NCBI taxonomy): Eukaryota > Fungi > Ascomycota > Sordariomycetes > Hypocreales > Nectriaceae > Fusarium > Fusarium verticillioides. The sequence goes on along the minus strand of NC_031679.1, from coordinate 1,489,617 downwards.
AGCCCACCTGGCACCTCAGACACGCGACACCAGCTGCTGTATCCGTAATTCGGCCACATCCATTACCCCCAGCGTTCCAGACAAATTCCAAACCTTGCACGATTCCTTCATTTCATTCCCTACTGTTATCTAGTCTACTGTCTTACTCCTTTTGCTCTCGGTTTCAGTTTTATTCACGTTTCTCATCTCACTCTCTATTTCCACTGGCTATGCGTACGGGAGCTCGCCTGGGTTCCAGTGTCTTCTTCGTTCGTTAGGAGAGCTACAACATCTGAGTCGTGTACCGAAACAACCCTTGACAGCCTTCCATTCCCCATGAGTTCAACCGCATTCCCCAACCAGAATGCGCCTCAGCCAGGTGCTTCCCTTACGAACCCGCCAAAGCCGAAGGCCATAGCACTCAATGGATCGCCATTGCCTACACTTTCACATACACAAGACGACGGCAAGCCACTGTTGACAGACAAGCTATCAGATGCAAATGATCTTGCCAACAAGACGACTACAACAAACGACGCAATGAACTCTGGCAACCCCATTACGAACTCTACGAGAACCGAAACGATCAATACAAGAACTGCAACCGAAGATGGCACTCCAATTACAAAGGTTATTCACTTCTTTGCTACAGCGACTCCAGAGTCACTCGCCGGCGTGGCAGTTGGTTTCGCTGCTTTCACATACTTCACTATGGGACGCTTGGGTCTCGTCCTAATCGGCGCTTTGGGCGGAGTCGCCGGATTTATTTCATGGGAAGCGCGTAACCTAGAGCTCGCCAAAGCTGTGCGAGGAGAGCGAGGGATCGACGTTATAGATAGGCTTCTAGAGGCCAGAAACAACCAGACAGGAGAGAAGCGCGAAGACAGCAGCGATGATGAAGAGCCGACCTTAAAAAATTTCGACGAGTTCCGACCAGAGACCCGTGAGGCACTTGGGGGCCTCGTAGATGCTATTGTCAGGGACTATGTTAAGTGGTGGTACAGCCCGATTGTTCCGACTGACCACTCGTTTCCTTTGGCGTGTCGCAAGACGCTCACATCTTACCTTCTCTCCGTTTCTAGCCACCTGAACCGAAAGCGACCTGCGGATGCCTTTCTCGATCTTCTCACCAACTCGTCCTCCATTATCATCGTGTTCATGTCTGAGCTCGCATCCGCTTTCTCCGAACTTCCCCCAGATAGTAGTATGACTGCTGCCGACGCCGTTTACAATTACCTGGCGTCCAACCCCGACTGCCATTTGGCCAATCTCTTGAATCAACGTCAGCAAGCGTCAAAATTCAAAATGGTGGCCGAGGACCTTCTTGGTTTCCTGGACCGAAACGCGTACAACTGCGACCCGGCCCGAGTTTTCTTGCGTGAGATCCTCGCGAACTCGGTTCTTGAAAAGACTCTACATACCTGCAGTCAAGCCGATTGGATTAATGGATGGATCGTATACTTGCTAGAAGCTGGCGAACCAAACCTAAATCAGGCTATCGATGTTGGCATGCAGCGAGCCCCGGAATCGAGCGTGGCGGCGACTAACGTCTTTGCGGATTTGGATGGAAATGTCGGAAACATTGGGATCGCCAAGCCAGGGCGAAGTTCTTTGGAGACGGAAAGGGCTCGGCGCAAGGAACCCCTTGGCCACAAGAAGAAGCTAAGCAAGGCGGAGGAAGAGATGGACGAAGCCATGCAAGAGATGAAACGCATGAACGAAATGATTGCCGAAGAAGAAGCACGACGAAAACGAGCGTCGGTGGTTTCTTTTCATGATCCACCAAAGGATCCCAACAATGCTGGGAAAAGGTTGTCTGGTGCGCCAGATCTTTCAGCCGTTACGAAACATGATATGCCTTTGCCATCGGCGACATCAACGGAAGGGTTCTCATCAAAGAGTGACATCGTCCAAACTCCCGTCACACCTCGATCACCAATGGATTCCTCCAGCCCTGAGTCGTCCCCTCGTCGATCCGACGGAACTCGCTTCACTAGCTTCGACCAAATTGTGCCACCAGGACAAGTAGCAGACGAAGGAGAAGAGGATGCCCCTAAGAAAGCTCCTCTGACCCTTCACAATGCCACAATAACTCTCCACGATGATACCCCTGGCGAGCCAAACAGAATTCGCAGCAAACCTAACTGGGACTACTGGGTGCAGGTTGAGCCGTCAGCTACTGCGTATCCTGGATGGATGATCGTACGAAGATATGCAGATTTTGAAACTTTGCATGAGATCCTTAGACGAATTGCCAACATTTCTGGTGCAACTGCTTTCACCGAGTTGCATAAAGACCTGCCTGACTGGAAGCTTCACACTCGTGAATCTTTGCGCGGTGAACTGGAGAGATACCTTCGAGATGCTTGTTGGTACCAGAGCTCAGCCGAAAGCGAAGGCATGAAGCGATTCCTCGAAAAGTCAAAGGGGCATACCCACAGCGAATCCAAAGCAGGCTTTGGATGGGAAACCATGGGTAAGGGTATGTTGGATGCCCTGACATCAGGGCCCAAGGGTGCTATGGAAGGTGGCAAGAGTCTCGTGGGTGGTGTCACTGGAGTTTTTGGAAGTACATTTTCTGGTCTTAGCAGGAAATCTACCCAGTCAGTAGATCTAACGGCTAACTCTAGCCGGCTCTCGACCTCGACACCTCCCAGCCAGCTAAGCGGTGTAAGATCTCCCGTCCGCTCTGCGAGAGATAGCATGGACAGCCAACGCTCGTCTATTGTATCATTGCAGCCAGGGAAAATGCCACCGATGGAGCGTCGTCCCAGTTATCAGTCACAAAGTGAGTCGGATGCGGACATTCGTACCAGCCGTTCGGAATGTAAAGAGTCTGCTTCAGCGTCGGCGAGTGCTCTTCCTAGTCGGGAGCATAGCCGTGCACCTAGTCTTGCTCAGCTGCGGTCCCCATCTGCCGTTAGCCTCGACTTCACAAAACTTCCGCCCCCTCCCGATCAGATTGCGGACGATTATGGTTTGCCTGAAGGCAACATTGATATTCAGAGTGCAAAGGGACAGCAGGACCGCAAGGGCTCCCAGCAAATCCCAACACCTCCCCCTTCGGTGACTGACGGCAAGAGGGCGTCTTTGAAGCCTGGTAAACAATATACCCCTCTGTCAGAGCCCGAGACTCGTGTTGCGGTTGAGCTCCTGTTCGCTGTCATCAACGAAATGTACACCCTGTCATCGGCGTGGAATATTCGACGTACTCTTCTAGCAGCGGCAAAATCTTTCCTCCTACGACCTGGCAACCCATCTCTCTTGACTGTGCAGTCATTGATTCAGAAATCCGTCATTGATGCCAATACATCGGATTCAGGTATCGCGGAACAGCTTCGCAAGATACGGGAAAATATGATGCCAACAGAGCACGAGCTCGCGGGCTGGCCGGCTGAGCTTACAGCCGATGAGAAGGAGAAGCTCCGCGTCAAAGCCCGCCGACTGCTAATTCAGAGTGGTCTTCCAGCTGCTCTGATGGGTGTCATGGGCCAGGCGGCGACTGGCGAAGCACTTGGCCGAGTCTTTGACTGTCTGCAGATTGAGGAGGTGGCAAGAGGGCTCCTCTTTGGCCTGATCTTACAGGTTGTTCGAATTGTGACGCACTAAAGAGTTGGTACGAGTAATATTTAATGTGATGGGACAACATGAACGGTGTTTGGTGCATTCGGGGCTGGCTCATCTCACGAAGTGCACGTTGGGATGTACGAATTTTGAAAGGACAACAACTGGCAACGGAATGGAGCAAAGGAATTGATGGTTCTCTTCGTTATTGCACAAGGGGCGAGCATCTTGTAATGATAGATACGCAGACGAGAGAGACCTAGATGGTCTCCGTCGTTATTAATATGGAATACTTACAGACAGGTTCAACTGACTCGAGCCGAGTGTTATCGCACCTGAACGCCAAGAGACTGCACCATGCGTTTAGGTCCAAGTCCCCATTCCACCGTCGTTGAAGCATCCACGAAGAAAACTCAAAAAGGATCACTCCACGGATAATCCGACCTCCGTATAAGCATAATATCGGGAGTGTCCACACTATGAGCTTTACAAAGTATAGCCCTTGTTTCCGAGCGGTGCACATCGTTTTCCGATGACGGTCCTTCACTAATTTCCGACTGGTCCTCTCTCCACCGAGTGCTCAAAGGGGGCGATGTTCGGCATATCACAGATAAACTGGAGGCGTTATAAGCCATATCGTACGATAATTGTCGATGATTGACCACTCACTTGGTTTGCACGTGGAGAGGGAAAAGAAGACCCGCAAGGAAGCAGGGGTTTGGGATGAACGGTCTACACAGGGGGAGTGGATGACAACAACAGGAATAGAGGCATAAACGACGTGCTTGGCGGTAGACGCGGGCTGCATCACCCAAATACAACATCTACTGGGCCTGTTTGGCCTCGAGAATCAGTTCTATAGGTCGTTATACGCCTTGGTAATTAATATCTCGGCCAGCTTCTAACATGAGTTAGATTCGAGAAACTGATTGCTTTTGCAGGATGCATGCATGATTTGTTTGGCCTTACGTCTGTCACATCTGGCCTTCAACACTATCACATATCATCTTGTTATAGCCGACGATCCTGCAGGCTCAGTTTCTAAAACCTAAAGTTGCTTGGCAATCAAAGGCGTATGCATAGTACGTACCATGCATGTCTCCTTGCCATCTTGGTACGGACAACCCCCAAAGGTTGCATGATACCCTTGTCCATGCCCACATCTCGCATTGTATCACAAGCCCACAAAGAATCACTTCGATACTACATGCCTCTTTGATCACATCACGAGTTTCTTCCGTCTTGACTCTTGAGAGGAGAAGATAGGGAGTTACGTTGAAAGCGCCTTGGCAGAAAACATGCCAAGATAATATCATTATGAAGAAACTAAGAGTAGTAGTACTATGATAGGGTGATATATGCAACAAATTAACAGTGCATTGATACAATAAAAGAAGTGAACTCAGTTCAAGAAAGGAAATACTATGATAAATGACAGAAGCCTCCTGCTTGCGCCCTATGATGATACATAATAAAACAATGAATGCATGATATGCTGTTGCAGCCGTAAAATGTCATGAGTAGACGTAGCGCAAATATGCAAAAAAAAAAAAAAAAAAAATGTAGAAAATGCCGTAGGGGTATCAAAGGATTGTAAATGGTTTGGCCGTGAATCGTTGAAATGCGATACAGTTTTGGCAGGACTATGGTGACAAATATCAGAGATATGCTGAAACTCATCAGGGGCGATAGACAACATTCGTCAGTAGAGGTAGGTCATCTTCCGTCTGTTCGTTTTGTTTGGTAGCAGATGAGGTTGGTGGAGATGCAAGAGGAGAAATGGCACGGCATTCAGAAAAGTCCCGTTTCTTCATGGCGTGTGCTTCTCCGGAAAGCCCGTTGAGTAGCTCGTGGCTTCTCTGACGGTGAAGTTCAATGCGTTTTGTTTCAATCAGGTTGTTTGGGGGCTTAGGCTCATATACCGGCTGCTTGCCCATCTTGGTAATTTCATCCTCAACATCGGCTAATAGAGCGTAAACATCGTCGCCAGCATAGATACGAATGCTCTCCACATCAGAGCGATTCAGAGATCCGTTGCTGGTCACACGTTCAGCGCTTTCTTTCGTAGCCTCTTCTTCGATCACAGGCTGTTCCAGGATGGTGCTGGGTACTTGAGCCACAACACGTTGGGGAGAAGGTGAACTGGCAGTACGAGGTGAGATAGCGGTCTCTTTCGAAGGGCTCCGAGGGGGGGTTGAGATATTGCCAATGCCAGATGAGGATGGGCCACTCACTACAGGCTCACGTGTCATGCTTGGTCCGCCAAGAGGGAGACAAGCAGCTGCAGCAACGTGTTCAAGCAACTTCTGGCGAACACGAGTACGTCTGTTCTCAGCCTGCTCCAGCTTGTTCACCCAGTCGTCAATCGAGGCATCCAGCTCGGTAAGTGCCTCTTCCTGCTTCAGCATAGACTCGTTACTGAACTTGGCCACGCGAGGCGAACGCAAGTACTGGCAAATGCGGGAGTGGAGATTTTTGCGACCTGAGCGAAGGGCAGTGTAAGTGCGGCGAAGGTACTCGGTCTTCTCATCCAAATGGCGGAGTTCCTTTGAGAGCGCCTCAACATCTTCGGCCCTTAGAACCTCGAAGCGCCCGACCTGTTCGTAAGCTTGCTTTTGAAGCGACGCAAGTTCTGACATTTCGATTTTCTCTAAAGCCTCCGTATGCTTCACACCAACTGGAAGGTTCTCAAAGGCTTTTTGTTCTGAAGTAATCCTATTCTTCGATTCTGTCCTCTGGATGATCGGTCCGTTGTTGGTGCGCTGATCACGTCTCTTCCTAGGACGACCTCTGTCCATCACTGAAGATTCTGAGCCACCTCTTCGATGCCCTACCCGAATAGAATCAACGGGAGGGGTATAACGTCCATCAGAAAGCTGAGGAGATTCAGCTTGAGGCTCCATGAGTGGTGCAGACACTGGGATGGGAGTCGTTGAGCCTGTTGATCCAGATTTTGGTGTTGTAAGATCGGGCATGGAAGAGTTCGGGGTGAAAGAGGTGCAACTTTGGGGAGATGACTCGCTGGTGCGACCCCTGCGAAGAGGCTCGTTCTTTACAGGGAAGCAGTTCAACGACTGTTGACGACGGAGTAATGGCGACTGTCCTCCTCGTCTAGGGATGACCAAAGGGGCCAGGTGTCTTGGTGAAGTTGGAGTTGCACCTCTGGAGTCCGCCTCGGTCTCACCCTTCATCGAAGCCTGAGGGTCGGGGCCCTCGTCATCGCTCGACGCAAAAAGAAAGGTGTCGGTAAGATGATAGTTTCTGGACGAATTGCCAGGTGCACTAATAGAGCGCTCGTGGAAAGGTGGGCGGCCAGGAATTGTTGCTACGATGATATTAGTCTAGAATCCAACAGCCTTTGCCAAGCATGTGACTTACGAGAGTCCATTGAAAGCTCCTGAACGGTTGTCATAGGTCCAACCTCAGGCACACTAATTTTGCGTCGTCGAGCCAGGCTGTGTTGATTCAACCGCTTCTTCAAGCCATTGAGTGTTGTCTGCTGGTTGTCTGTCTTATCACTTGCTGTAGTTGAAGGTCCCATGGTTGTCTTATCTGGGTCTACCGCTTTACTGCTGTTGAGGACGGGCAATTTCCTCTCCTTTGGAAAAAGTTGATACTTCTTCGACGGATCAGGTTGTTGCATTCTCCAAGTAAATGGTTTCTCCTGTGGAGGTAATGGTGACAATTTCTGAAAAGAAAGCATAGGTAAGCTCGGGTTGAATAAGAGGATAGTGAAACATAGGGAGGACATACCGAATCGTTGGGTGACTGCGAAGACTGCTTGGTTATATAGGTGGTGTCGATATCGACGATGCACTTGGCAATATGAGCCATTGCGTCGAAACAATGCTACCAGATCGGGCAGCCACAATGGGAAGTAGGAGGGTGTTAGAGATTAATTGCCACGGCGAGATGGCACTACCGTGGAGATGAGAGCAATAAGCTATAGTATGAAGCACAACAATACTGGTCCGGTTTAAGTGTTTCGGATTCCTGGGACAGATGGTATATAACAGTTCTAGCTGTGGAAGGGATCCCAGACATTGCTTTTGCGCCAAGCTGTGAGCTCTCCGGTTAGCTTTCTTCGTTTGTGGTTGGACATGCACTTACCGGAGAGCAGCCTCAATCGACCCCTTGTTCTGGACAATCCATGATGGGATATCAGGCCCAGGGCCTGAATCCTGGTCAGAACCCATGGCCCCGCCTGAAGGATATGGTGTCACGCCCCCAGAGACTAGAGACATCCATAATGGTTAGAATCAGGGATAGGAGCACAAAGAGGTCTGGGGCACACGGGACAAGGAGCTAAGGTGAAGTTGACGAGCAGACGAAGGCCAGGAAGGTCATGGTTCTTGACGGATGGTCCATGCTCCCCGCAAGGCACAGGTCGGCCTAAACTTTGTCAACCGGGCTCGGAGTGGGTTCGCAAAAAGGAATAGATCAACAGGGCCTGTCAGAAATTCGAAGCTGTTTTTGTGGCTGCCAACAATTTTTACTCGACGCCTCGTTCGGCGGTTTTGCTCTTTGGTTGCCCTCCATCACTTCCCAAGCTCCCCCTAGTCCCCTAGAACTCCTTAGTCAATCCATGTCTCATACTGCCCCTGGGCCCAACCTCGGCTACTACGTTAGCGGAACCGGGACAGGGTGTCTTCTCCACCATGACGGACAGAGATCAGACCCTAGACGTACTGTGACTAGTTGAGCCGGAGGGTCTTGGCACACAGCTCCCAAAGCAAAGACGGAAACTTCCCATCAATCATCATCCACGAGGAGATGAATAACTGTGGCTCGTGCGATTGTCTATCATGGTGATGCGGTTAAGACTAACAGACTCAACAAGCGAGAGGAAAGGAAAAGGAGGGAGAAATTTTCGATGAATTTATCTTGTCACACGGGAAAGACGAAAGCCCAATGCACCAGTCCTTCCAAATTGGGGAGTGGCTTTTTACAAACAGAGACACTCCCCGTGGAAGGCCTGTTTCAGTTTCCATCACGTATCAAATCTGGAAGGAGAGGTCAAAACGGACGGGAGGCACGCCCCACGGGCTAACGGTGCCGTTGGGTTGCTTGGCTCGACATGTTCTATGGTTACAGCAGATGTCTCCGGGAGGATAGGGTTTCGAAATCCAATCTGGCATGGACCAATTGCAACTATTGCACGAGTAAGCTCAACCTGCACTGCAACTATATCATCGTGTTGCCTATCGGAGTTGAAGGCTTCATTATTCATGCTCCCTCACGTGCGGTGCGGATAGTCGACTATCCGATGTCCGTCATTAACGCGTCTCTGTATGATAGGGCCCGAATACTACTCTTAGAGTTTTCCAGTCATCTTGTGGCAATCATGCCGCTGCATGCCGTCTTGTTTTCCTAGCTATCATTTTACTAACTTAGTATCCATTGCAGAACATGTTGCCCCCGCTGTATTAAGATTTTGATAGTCGAGGTTCCTTTGTCCGTCATATAATTGTAGTATGCATAATAGGGATATCACATGAATATGACGAGTTGACGAAATGATAGTGTTTTTGTCTTGGCTAGAGCACGACTTTCTTTGCTTTTGTTCTCCCTCCAACGGCGGCTGCAGGGATACCAATGGTGGCTTTAACCCGACAAAAGGCAACGTTGATCACTTAGACGCAAAACCCGGATGCAACGTCCACAAGAACTAGAGCGAGCAGAAGATTGCCGCCTGATCTACGGAGAGTCGATCGACAATGGCAGCAGTATTTGAGAATAGAGACAATACGACAGTGACTTGCGGCCAAGATGAAGACCCTTCGTCCCATCCCCCGGCACTTACCTACTTCCATAGGTTTTTGGCGGCGTCTCGAAACATGCTGACAAGTGTGGACTGCTGCATATTGCATATCGCATATGATATGCTTCCGGTGTTTCCTAAAGTTTCTGAACTGCATTATACGTCATTCAGTCTTACATAACTACCTAAGGTGCCTTGCCCTTTTTTTGCTCTTTGCTTTTCCCGCTTCGTTTCCTCTTTCCACTGTCCGCCGGAATTCTACATGCAACCCTGGCCGGAATATTTAAATAACCTTACCTATAGTGTATTGTGAACTCGTGTTGTCTCTCGAAACATAACCGCTTCTGGAGCTAGTCGACTGTTCATTTCGTATCCGGTGCGGGTTATTTGTTCATCAGTAGGTTGTAACCATACGTGACGAATCTCCTACTCTCTTGGTTCATTGATGTTGATCAAGTGACTACGGATAGACATTGATCATTTCCGATATGCATATCCTTTGCTACTGTATTATCCGGACGACGCTATAAAGGGCAATATTATAGTCCATATAGCTATACCGTGACTTGATATGCCATCTCGAGGAGCTGGTCCACTGCACTGCAACATCGTGAAGCTGTTGCACCATCCCCTCACCATGATGGTATGAACCATCTTTGATCTACGGCGCTGTGCCTTTTTCAACTCTCATAGCTGAGCTCGCTTATCCGTACAGTATGTCGAGCTGCCAGAAAGCATGGACCCCTTGTTCTGTCCCGTGCTTGCGGTCGGTCCGGGTTATCCACCCGGTCAAGGGTCAATTGGAACATCACCCTTGCCGATGGTTTTAGAAGGTCTCAGATCTAGGCACACATCCTCAACGCCGGTGTTTCCAATTGCACCACCCATGTTCGTACAGGTGAATTTTTCATCAAGGTGAGTGATCGTAAAGCAGAAATGATAGGTGTCTCGAGTCAACAATACCTAGCCAGTATTGGTCTGCGTTCAGACCTCTAGTGTCAGTTTCAGCTGTCAATGGGTGAAGATCAGTTGCCTTACTCATCGTTCATAGCAAAAGTCCGTGTCATGATTATACTCACTGAGAGATCATGCTCTCAAAGAAACCGCGGGACGTGAATGAGACAAACTGACATTGGCCCTTGTTGGGAAAAAGTATCAGCCAACCGGTAGTGTTCTTGTTCACCCGCCTGGGCGGCACAGTTATTATCTAAAGCAACAATATTGGTTTCGAGGCATTGGGTATTCCCGTCACATCTACCCTACAACTATCCCTGCGCAATAACACAAGATCCTGCATGTCTGATATGGTTCGTCAGTGATTCAAGCCAAGCCATGAGGCAAACCAGACTCGCCCAGCCCCTCGACATGAAACAAGCTTCAGCCTGGCATCCTGTTCAGGAACAAATATTTGAACAATCGGGTAAGCACAGCGTCAAATGACAGGGGAAATGGCGTCCATAGGCCTTCAGTAGTTGGTCTGGATCTTTTTACATCCAAGTGATCCCTTTGCCCAACCCGTTAAAGCTGGACAATTAAGACATCCAGCCGTCTGGGTGACTTTGTGGCGCTTCACTTATGTGCCCAGGGTAGAACACGTGGAAGTGAAAGTTAGGTGCAGCCCTACATGCTAACTTAGATATCGCGGATCATTGACCACATTGTAGTTAGATATCATCTCGTGTACGACTAGTCGGTTTCATTCTCCTATCTTAGATCTCGGCTACAAATAATTACAATGGGCATTGACTTCGTAGGCGACACCAAGGTATTTCCCTATAGATAATACATGCATCCACCTAGGAGTGATCACCAAGAGGCATTAGATCTGCTCTATGTTATGATCTTTTGGGTATATCAGAGTAGTGATAGTGCACCTGCAGGCAAACAAACATGTTGAACAGATAGTCACAATGGACCTATCGGAATCATTCAGCTTGGACAATGAAGAGCATGTTTCAAACAAGAACGAGGCCTCGTCGTTGGATGAAGTTGCGAAGATCTTCGCTGATCAATCAATCACTTGCAAGTCTTCAACACATACGGAGGCTTGGCAGCGTGGCAACCCTACCTCTTACTATTTCTAAGACCGCTTCATGTAAAAGCCGGTTTCGTCAAGGTCAAGACGTTGAGTAGCGATGCCCATGTTACATAACTCAAATCGATAGCACCCACATGCTAAGACCAGGGGAGAAGCTACTAAACAGGGCTACCTAGGATAGCTTGCAAGAATCTAAGCCTCCACTGCTTCTGCACGTCCCCTGCATTAAATCAACAGCTGGGATCCCCCACCCGTCAACTCGTACCGCTACCACCGCAGACCCGGCCCAGGCTCGCTTGCGCTTTGGTGGTTTCGTGGGGTGATATTTGCTCCCTCACCATGACGCCTCCTGCAGCAGCGCCAAGTAGTTTGTCCGGGAGTATCGACTCTAAAGACTTCTTCAGTGCCGTCATGACTTCCTATACGGAGTGTCCCCAGGCCAGCAGACCTGGGAAAGATTCCGCTATCGCAAAGTGGCAACTTTGATCAAGTGAGCGGAGGCCTTGCTTGTGACGAAAGTTGGAGCCTGCTTCTCTCTAGCGACGAGACACTTCCCAAGTTTCGTATGGTAAGGGCCTCAGTACCCTTCATGATCCTTGGCCAACGTTGGACAAGGGATCATTAAGGACCCTCAATTTTGCTCCTACTAAAATACCGGTACATCGGAGAACCTGTCATGACTCGGAGATGACAATATCTGCGCAAATATTACCTTCGGTATCGTGACAATTTGACCGCTAGGACAGAAATATTGTCGAAAACCTAGGTCCCATCAACGGCTGGCCTAGCCCGTTTAGACCCTAATAAAGTCGAGTTCGTTTTGCAGCTTAGGGGATTCGAATGGAAAACCCATATCAATAGCTTCTACTCATGCAAAACACTAATCTGAGCCTTGCCTTCACAGCAGTTGCACGTTTTGTGTGTCTATTCTCTAAAACACTATGTATTTCAGAATAAGGCGTGTATAATGGTGAGAGCTTCGGACCTATTGTGTTCGACACATTTGGCTGGTGCCCTATTTGCTTCCAGATATAATTAGAACGGATATCAGAGTTTCTCTCTTCCGGACGTTATTTCTCGCCTCTGACTTCAATGATAGCCCTGTTCAGGTGTGCCAAGCCTCCCAGTTCCATGGCCCGTTGCTAGGGATAGACAGGCTGGCTATAGGTGGTTATAGATATCTGTTGGCATCTTGAGCCACGAATAATAACACATGATAATGGTGGGAATGTCTTTGTGAAGATAGCCGGGCTTTTCTAATTACAATGAGTATCCGGACTGAATAGTCAGTCGTGTGAGACATTTCTGGCGGGAACGTGGTGACTTCTACTCCATATCCGGCCTGACTTCGTGTTACTGCCCGGGCAATTGGATGTCATGCCAATTCCCGATGGAGGCCATTTTCGATTATGGATTTCATTACCAGAGCTATGCTGCACGTGACTAGACCCGAAGATACAGTCACCTGACACTTATACACAGCATCACTTGACTCGAGACTACTGGATCAATTTGTTCCAATTTAGTGTCGCCAACGGACCTAAGGCAGTTCACATACAAAAGTCCCTATGAGAAGGCCACTATCTTCATGTTTGATACGCCTTTTGGAAGGTGGCTGCTGGTCTACTGTGCGGGCCATCTCACGTGATGTTCTAGAAGCGGAATCTGAATGGAAACGCCTTGTTGTCATACCTCACTGAGCCCACTGGAATAAAGCTGTGTCATTGGCGATTCGACAGACCCTCATGTCGTGGCTCTCGTCACTCAAGAAACCTGCGATTCTGCGAACTTGTCAAGTCAAAATCACCCACAATCGCAATCTAAGACGAACATTCGCAACAGTCAATATGGCGGCCAATCGTGATCCCAGCACCCTCTCCAACTATAGCGCTTGGCGAACTCGCCATACGACTGCTAGCTTCAAGATCGACTTTGAGGACAAGGCGCTCAAAGGTTCGGTTGTTCTTCAGCTTGAGTCGCAGACCAATAAAGAGAGCAACGAGATCATTCTTGACTCTCGATATGTGGATATTTCTACCATCCGTATCAACTCAACAGAGTCCAAGTGGGAACTGAAAGAGTATAATGCACCCCTCGGCGCCCCTCTTCACATCCATGTGCCAGGCGGAGTTGCAAAGGGTGAACTGATTGATCTCACCATTGAGCTCAAGACGACGAGCAAATGCACTGCTCTGCAGTGGCTTACTCCTGCCCAGACCTCGAACAAGAAGCACCCGTATATGTTCTCTCAATGTCAGGCTATCAATGCCCGCTCTATTTTCCCGTGTCAGGACACTCCTGATGTGAAATCCACTTTCACTTTCAAGCTCACTTCTTCCCTGCCAGTTGTTGCGAGTGGTGTTCCTGTGGGAGACCATAGTGCCACGCCTGGTGAAGAGAAACTCTATGAGTTTGAGCAAAAGGTCCCTATCCCCTCTTATCTCTTTGCCGTAGCTTCTGGCGATATTGCGACTGCGCCTATTGGCCCTCGGAGTATTGTCGCCACAGGTCCCAATGAGCTGGAAGAATGCAAATGGGAGCTGGAGCGTGATATGGAGAAGTTCATGGAAGTGGCAGAGAAACTCGTCTTCCCCTATAAGTGGGGAGCTTACAATGTGCTGGTCTTACCCCCAAGCTTCCCATATGGAGGTAGGTTTTGCTATTAGTTAAAAGGCAAGAAAGGAAATTGACCTATATGACTCTAGGTATGGAGAATCCCATCTACACGTTTGCTACACCTACTATCATTAGTGGTGATCGTCAAAACGTGGACGTAATTGCCCATGAATTGAGCCATAGCTGGAGTGGTAACCTGGTTTCCAATGCCAGCTGGGAACATTTGTAAGTTCAAGATGACCAATCGCCTGAAGGGATGATGCTAATGGGGTTCAGCTGGCTAAATGAGGGCTGGACGATGTACCTTGAGCGTCGTATCCAAGCAGCCATCCACGGTGATGCCGAGTTTGATTTCTCTTCCATCATTGGATGGAAAGCTCTTGGTGCGTAACGCGATATTGCTATTGGGACTTCGGCTGACCATATATCACAGAGGATGCAGTGGAACTCTTCGGCAAGGACCATGAGTACACCAAACTTATCATTAAGCACGAGGGTGTTGACCCTGAGGATGTCTATAGTACGGTTGCGTATGAGAAGGGCTTCCACTTCCTCTACTATCTAGAGGGCGTTGTTGGCCGAGAGAACTTTGACAAGTTCATTCCTTTTTACTTCACCAAGTGGTCTGGCAAGTCTCTTGACTCCTTTGAGTTCAAGCAAACCTTCCTCGACTTCTTTAACAACCTCGGAGATGAAAAAATCTCCAAGAATGTCGCCGAGATCAACTGGGAAGAGAAATTCTACACGCCCGGTCTACCCCCTAAGCCTGAGTTCGACACTACACTGGCGAACCAGTGCTACGACCTCGCAACTAAGTGGAAAGACGCTGTGAGTTCCGCCGTCCATGTTGTGATATTTCTACGCTGACTTTTATCAGAACTTTACACCAAGCGCCAAGGACCTTGAGAACTTCACTGCCAACCAGAAACTTGTTTTCTTGGCTGAGGTGCAGCAGTCCGGTGAGCTGAGCGCAGACCGAGCGCAGCTTATGGGGAAAACCTACGATTTCTTATCGTCCCAGAATGTCGAAATTTTGTCTGCGTATTATCTGATTGCTCTCAAAGCTCATGATTCTGCCATCTACCAGGACGCCGCCAGTCTGCTTGGACGAGTTGGTCGAATGAAGTTTGTGCGCCCTTTGTTCCGCGCCCTCAACAGGGTGGATAGACAGCTGGCATTGCAAACATTCGAGAAGAACAAGGACTTTTACCATCCAATTTGTAAGGGTATGGTCGAGAAGGATCTCGGCCTTTAGATATGTGATTACGGAGGGGCAGTCCTTAGAAATCCACTCTCCCAATATAAAAGAATAGACTCAATCCAGCCATTCTGACTTTGCCATCACTTCATCCCACGTCTGACTCTCTTGACGAACAAATTTCACAGTCGAGTCGACATTGTCAGCCCCGAAATTGCCATACAGGTGGGGAAACCCGCCCTCCCATCTGATGGAATCAGCAAACTGCTTGAATTCAAGCTTTATGACCCAAAGTGAGGATGATCTTGTAAAGAACAAGTCTGCGGTCTTGGGTACCTGTAAACTGCATTAGTGAACAGTAACACTGTCTACGAAAAGCGCTCACTTGAATGGACGTGCTCAGATGTACAAAGCCATCATTCTGGTCAAGGTCCGATAAGGGATGTTCCTTGGGAAAAGGGTCACCAGGCGGCGACGGGACAATTTTGTAGATGAACCTTGGAGCTGACTCAATAGACATTCTGGTAGAATCGACCAATACGTGACTAGATGAAGAGTAGAGATGTGATTGAACCCCCACCACGATATAACCTACCTAAGCACTTGGTCATATAGGGTACGTGTAGATAGTGCGAATTAATACTGTATTACCCGTATCATGTAGATCGATGACCAAGGCCTAGAAGATTTGCACTGTACACATAGTTTTCCGTATCCCATTTCACGTGAAGTCAACATCAAAGACAAACTGCATTTTCAACCTCCATTAATCCCTTCAGTACCCCATATCCTTTATGTCACCAGTAGAGTTGATTGTGAGGGATTTCTTCTGGAGCTGCAGCATAATCACATCTTTCGGGCCTCAAAATCCCCTAGCAAGGCCCCCAGTAGCCACGCGCAACGGGCATGTCGCGGGGCCCAGTTTCTTCTCAGCTTCACTTGCTGTCGAATCTCCCTGCTGTACCTGTCGGTGACAAAGTCAGATTCCTCGGATGGTATGACCGGTGAACACTGTTCCACTCTTTGTGTGCTTGCTCACATATTCATTCACGGCACATACTGTTGGCTAACCAAGATAGCGTCACTTCTTACTCAACCTCTTCGGCCTGTCTCTTCCTCAATCATCTTTATCCAAGGGATAGCAATACCACTGCTGTGGTGGATGTCAGCCTGCTTCTAGAATCCCTCACCGCTGAGCAAACACGTGTCGGCGAGTTTGTCAACGTGATAGGGTATATCACAGAGCAAAAGATGGCTCGTGATAAGAAACAACCATACCAAGAGTCGAAACAGGTGTGTGTGCAAGCCATAGTTCTCTGGTCAACTGGTCCCATGGACCTTCAGAAGTACGAAAAGCTTGTCGATGCCAAATGAGTTAGCACAAGGCATGTAGCGCATGCACCCAACAAACTGTGGGATTATCAGATCCAGCTTTGATTCATCGCCATTTACTCAAACTTGCGCACGATCACACAAGCATGGCAGCATACAACTTAAAATCCGATTGGAACACGAAGACTGCCGGGTCCCGAATATGACGACTCCACTCCTATGCTTTCGTGCAGCTCCAGCTCGACTTGCTACATGCCTAAAACAAATGTAATTTGGGCAGTATTTGCACTCATATGGGTTCCGTTAGGTTGGAATCATGCCAGATGGCACCGCATCTGTGGAAAGACATGGCAACCATCATGACACTTGCTTAATTTGACTCAATTGGGTATCTCATCCTCCACATATCTATATTGGGCACCGGACAGCTTCTGCTTTATGGCTATTTGCAGCCTGCAACCCTTCGCTTCACCGCACTCTAAAATTCCATCACAAATTGTTTCACGGGCCTCAAAGTCGGGGGGTGATGGCTGCAGCTGCCAGCCCTCGACGTGCAGAAGACCCCCCCACAGGTATCTATCAGGCTTCCCTCGGGGTACTGGAGAGGTGGAGAGGTAGCACGATTTTAACTGCTGAGCCATGCTGGGGCTCAATCATCATCCTGCCGGCGTCGGTCGTGGTAACGTCGATGAGAGTCTCTGGAAGACCCTCTCGAAACAATGACAGGCTGATGTAACGGTCGTTTCAGCAACTTCTCGGGATTCTGTTGGACCTTGGCTGCGGCCTGTCGATCCCACAGATCTTTCGACTTTCGGCAAATATCATCGATTTGTTCCTATCAAGTGTCAACCGACTGAGGACGTTTACAAACCAGCAGCGACCAACATCTGTCAGGCAGGATCCGGGAGTGGTGATGAGGAAACCATCCTCTCCCTACGTTCGAATTCATGAGTAAAGGATAGCCGTTGGGCTAGCTTGACAAAGAGATACCTCCAACGTGTATGGGCGAACTGTAGCCTGGGGTCCTAGATAATACTGGAGTTCTTGAGTGATGACTTTTCTGTGAATGTCTTGATGCGGGATCCAGTATTTGTTCATTGACGAGGACATGGTCGCACAGTCGATTCTACTGAGGAATCTACGAATATCGAGACAGGCTGGGAAGAATAAAGCGGTATAAACTGGGCCAAAGGAGGGTATTTATCCAAATCTGGCACAGCCTGCTAAGTTACAAGATATGGTTACGATGTGCCTGACGGTTAGAGGGTACCTTTCATGCTCATGTATGCGAACCCAAGGTATGTTAATCTTTTGCGTGTGACTATGCTCACCGCTCCACAGCAAGTTATCCCAACACGAATTTGAAGGTCTTCAAGGGGTACCCAGATTTGATTTGCTGCCTGTGTTTTTTGTCGCTCCTTGTAACCAGAACCAATATGGCAGCAAACCCCTGCCATACGCCGCGAGCCTTTGAAAGTGAGGCGAATCAGGTGTGGTTGGTCATTGGTGAGCGGCGTCCAGCGTCCGCCCTGCCAGCGTGGCAAATATCGAACGGGTGCATCTGGTGCCAATAACGCCGCGCGGAGGCAGTTCAAAGGACGCTTGTTGAACCCAGACTTTATTACTCCTCAAATGCGTGTGTGAATAAGTTAAGATGGGGGTTGTGGTGGATGTCCGTAAGGCTGATCACGTCGACAACAGTCATGCTCTATTCAAGCGAACCCAGATCTGCGCTTACCACAGCTCAAGCTTTAAACGATCGTGAGACTCATTGGGCGAAGTAAGCGCCATGTGCATCTCTTGATCTAGGGGCAACGGCTCGGAAAGCCACTTGACCAGTAAATCTGCAGGTTGCCGATCTTGTAAGCGATACAGAACCCCCATTCTCTTTCTCGAAACTGTCAAAAGCCAAGTAATTTTGTTCTTTTTTAAAGCGTGCTAGCATGACTAGGCCGTTGTGTTCATGATCTCTAAGGCGAACTGCTTCCCTACAAATGCAAAATGGAGATTCTCAGGGCATTGTCCTAGTCGTAAACACTCAAACCTTAATGATGTATTCAATCTTCATTCGTTGGATCTACTACTGGCGCCACATCCTCTCGAAGCTTCAGTTCATCATTCCTGGATGATGTTGCAGGCGACCGAGCATCAGACACCAATTGTTATCACCAGTCTTTTGGCCTTGATTTGAAAAGAAGTACTGGGAGAGATAGGATGGCTGATCCTGGATTCTGTCAAGCGTCGCGGCGTCTGAAGTATACGTTATGACATCCTGGATATTGTCCCGAGTTTCTCTCACTCAGTCGGTGGTTACAAGCCATTTGAGGGATTCTTATTCAGGCCGGCGCAAAATAGAGACAAGCATATATAAGGGACTCCGTGCTCGTACATGAGTTCGACTGTTCGAAGGCATTTCAAGAATTACGTTTGTAAGCGAAATGCCTCTGTGAGTCTTTCATTTCGGTTCATGCCCCAACTTCCGGAGTAGCGAGACGAAGAGGTCTTGGTTGCGGGCAATTATCAGGGCAGTGTTCGCCAATCAATCTCACGATGAAGAACGTGTTAATCGGCTTTGGCATTGCGTCTTGACAAAGGGCGCCACAGGGTTCTCAAATGTTCCATGTTTCTTTCACAGGCACGCAAGTCCGTTTTCGCCTATGTCGCTGAGTTAAACCGCTGGAGAACCACAACTAGCGTTGGAGTTGAACAAAAAGTTGACAAATTCGAGGTTTGCATAGGTTGAGACTCTGAAATTGTCAATAAATGCCATGGCTGGTGCATGGACGTGATCCACAAATGAAGCGCAAGCAACGGGAGCAGAAGCGAAAGTCGAGACGGAAGTCAACATCAAAAGCCGAAACCAAAAGCGAAACGAATTGGGGAGATCATGAAGTCTACGACTTTCATGGAATCGACACCGTCAAACCCATTGGCATTGCGAACAGACGCGGCTGTTTCAATGCTGAGGAACACGGGTTGAGCGCTGGCTTGCGGTTAATGCTCGGCAGTTAACGTGCCTCCAACATCCAAGATTTGAGCTACGGAGTACTTCCACGTGAATCCCACTCCCAACTTCTTATGTACTAACAACCCCAGATCCCCTGCTCATGCATCAGCTGCCAATCAAAGCACGGGACTTGGACCAAGCAGCTTGCTGCGCGACCTCCGACCGCGCCCACCAAATTTGTTGACAAGCAACCACCACAAGGTATTCTATTCACTCGTGCTCGACAACGAACAGGCAAGCATTCTTGCACCTCAGCTCCCCAGAAGGCAGCTCCAGCGAGACGAGCTTTGCCCACAGCGAACCCCTGTCGAAACCTTGAATAGCGATATTAAATCCGACACAGTCGTCATTCCTGGATACGTACCTCTTAGCCTGTGCCTCAAGGGACGGTCAACCCCTTACGTAGCGATACCTACCGACGAGACAATGCGCTGAAGTTTCGGACGGCGACTGCACCGTGGAGCCACATGCTGTTACAATAAACCATAAGCTACCGGTATATATCGTTTTAGGGATAGTTCTGATCCCCTTCCAAATCCCGCGCATTCTCAACAACCAAGCTTTTGTCCAGAGGGGACCGACTTGGGTCCCCTAGACAAATCACTAGCCATGCCGCCTACTGGCGGAGGAAATATCAAGGTGGTGGTGAGATGTCGACCTTTCAATAGCAGAGGTAAGTAGCGGGTCTGGCTCGCATAGGTAAAGAGCGGTGCTGAAATGGGATCCAGAAATCGAAAGAGGTGCAAAATGTATCGTGGAGATGAAAGGGAACCAGACAGTGGTCACCGCACCTGAAGGGAAAGGCGTGAAAGATGGAGGACCAAAAGCCTTTGCATTTGATCGTTCGTACTGGTCTTTCAATAAGGACGACCCCAATTACGCTGGCCAATCGAACCTTTTCGACGATCTGGGACAGCCCCTTCTCGACAATGCATTCCAAGGCTACAACAACTGTATCTTCGCCTATGGCCAAACCGGTTCAGGAAAGTCATATTCTATGATGGGCTATGGGAAGGAAATAGGGATTGTTCCCTTGATTTGCCAGGATATGTTCAGAAGGATCGATGAGCTGAAGAAGGATAAAACAACGAAGTGCACAGTCGAAGTTTCTTATCTCGAGATCTACAACGAGCGTGTCCGAGATTTACTCAACCCCTCAACCAAAGGCAACCTCAAAGTCCGAGAACATCCCTCCACAGGTCCCTATGTGGAGGATCTCGCCAAGCTTGCAGTCAACGAATTTCAAGAAATTGAACATCTCATGGATGAAGGAAACAAGGCCCGAACAGTTGCCGCAACCAACATGAACCAAACATCAAGTCGAAGTCACGCCGTCTTCACCCTGATGTTGACACAGAAGAAATACGATGCTGACACAAAGATGGAGATGGAAAAGGTCGCCAAGATCAGTCTGGTGGATTTGGCAGGTTCTGAACGAGCGACATCCACTGGAGCCACTGGTGCAAGGCTGAAAGAGGGTGCTGAGATCAACCGATCATTGTCGACGTTGGGTCGCGTCATTGCCGCTTTGGCCGACCTGTCAACCGGCGGCAAGAAGAAAAAAGGCACCGGTCAAGTTCCCTACCGAGACAGTGTCCTGACGTGGTTGTTGAAAGATTCGCTAGGCGGTAACAGTATGACGGCAATGATTGCAGCCGTCAGCCCGGCTGATATCAATTTTGATGAAACGCTCAGCACTCTCCGTTATGCCGACTCCGCTAAGCGAATCAAGAACCACGCTGTTGTCAACGAGGATGCTAATGCCCGTATGATCAGAGAATTGAAGGAGGAGTTATCGCTATTGAGAAGCAAACTTGGGAATGGCCCTGTTCCTGGTGGAGCTGCTGGAGGCGGACTCGTCACCGGAGAGACTTATCCTGAAGGCACACCCCTAGATCAGCAGATGGTCAGCATCACTGGCTCGGACGGTGTTCTGAAGAAGGTCTCGAAGGCAGAGATCGCAGAGCAGTTGAGCCAGAGTGAAAAGCTGCTTACGGATCTAAATCAGACATGGGAGGAGAAACTATTAAAAACGGAGGAAATCCACAAAGAACGTGAAGCAGCCCTCGAAGAACTCGGTGTCAGTATTGAGAAAGGTTTTGTTGGCCTACATACGCCGAAGAAGATGCCGCATTTGGTCAACTTGTCTGACGATCCGCTTCTGGCTGAGTGCCTTGTCTATAACCTCAAGCCGGGTACCACAACAGTCGGCAATGTCGATACCAACGCCGATCATCAAGCGAACATCCGACTTAATGGATCCAGGATATTGCACGATCATTGCACTTTTGAAAATGCTCCTGATGGGACTGTGACTCTCACTCCCAGTGAAGGTGCTTCGGTCATGATCAACGGAAAGCGTATAACCGAGCCATCACAACTCCATTCTGGTTATCGTGTCATTCTGGGCGATTTCCATATTTTCCGATTTAATCACCCTATGGAGGCGAGAGCAGAGCGGGCTGAGGTACCAGAGAGACCACAGAGCTTGCTTCGACACTCTATCACAGCTAGTCAGCTCCAGGCGCTGGACCGAGGCTCACCCTCACCAAGTCCCCGACCCGGCCACGAAAGATCATTTAGTAGGGTCTCAGAATTTGGCGACATCTCTAGACCAGAGTCTCCATCAATATTCCAGAGAAGTGGTAGGGAATCGGACTGGTCGCTCGCAAGACGAGAAGCCGCTGGTGCAATTCTTGGATCTGATCAAAACCTCACCAGTCTTACTGACGAGGAGCTCAATGCTTTATTCGAGGATGTGCAGAGGGCAAGGGCGGAACGAGTGAATGGTCGCGAGGATGGGGACGATTCGGAGTCTTCCTACCCGATCAGGGATAAGTACCTGTCGAACGGTACGATGGATAACTTCTCGTTGGATACCGCTTTGACAATGCCCTCAACCCCAAAACAAGGAGAGCCCGACGATAGATTGAAAGAGGTCCGCGAGGAGTTGCAAAACAGATTGGAGAAACAGAAAGAAGAGTACCAGGACCAACTAAAGAGCGCTGAGGCTGCTAACGTCGAGATCGAAGAAATCAAACAGGAGAAGGTCAAGATGGAGGCGGCGTTGAAGGAGTTAAAGGAAGACATGCAGAAACAGCTAAACCAACAGCGGAAGCAATTCGAAGAAAAGATCGAAAAGATGGATCCCCTCAAGATGCCAAAGAAGAGCCCGACCCTCTCAGAAGAAGAGATTGAGATGGCAAAGAAGACTGTCAAAACTTGGCGAGGCCGACATTTTGTGAAGATGGCCGAGGCGGTGTTGCAAAACGCATCCATTCTCAAAGAAGCCCAGGTCATGAGCCACGAACTTGACGAGCACGTCGTTTTCCAATTTGCGGCGGTTGACGTCGGCCATGTTTTGTGCTCGTCCTATGATATGGTGCTCAATGGACTTACTGGTGAGGGCGATGATGTGGCACTGGAGGAAGCTCACAAGCCGTGCATTGGCATTCGTGTGGTTGACTACAAGCATAGCGTGGTTCATTTATGGAGTTTGGAGAAACTACATGACCGTGTAAGGCAGATGCGGCAGATGCACCAGTACCTTGACCAGCCGGAATATGCACAGCACCTCAGTCTCGACAACCCGTTTGTTGAGACATGTATGCCGTCATATACTCTTGTGGGCGAGGTTGATGTGCCACTCAAGGCAGTTTTCGAGTGCCGGGTCCAAGATTCCACTCTCGATGTCTTATCGCCTTACACATCACATGTTGTCGGCATCATCAAGCTCTCTCTTGAACCGTCACATGCTCGTGCACCAACAAACACTCTCAAGTTCAATGTTGTCATGCACGAGCTCGTGGGGTTTGCTGAACGAGAAGGCACAGAAGTCCACGCACAACTCTTCATCCCAGGCATTTCTGAAGAGGATGGCATTACCACGACCCAAATGATCAAAGACTTTGATGAGGGGCCAATTCGCTTTGAGAGTGTTCATAGCATGAGCATTCCTCTATTTGCCCCTCAAGATGTCACCTTGAGAGTCGCCATCTTCGCCAAAGTCTCCACGATGCATTTGGATAAGCTGCTCAGCTGGGATGATATGCGAGATGCTGTGCCTGTAAGAGAAGACAAAGCCAAAGCATCTCGAATCAATGAATCGCAGTTCTACACCCAGGAGAAGCACGACCTACTCTCCCGGATCCAAATCATGGAATTGAACGAGAATGGCGAATATGGCGCTGTTGAAGTCACACAAACCAGCGAGCTTGACACGGGAACTTTTCAGCTTCATCAGGGACTGCAGCGAAGAATCGGCATTAATATCTCTCATAGTTCTGGCGATGCTCTTCCATGGAGTGGCGTCACTGCCGTTCGCGTTGGAAAGATCAGACTTGTTGACTCGGCTGGGAAGACACCTGACATGGGAGCCAATGAACCTGATATCTCTCTGAAATTGTCACAGAGCCCGATCTTTCGCGAGAATGCCAACGGTACTAAGAGCCTCACAATCTACGCTCAGTGGGATTCCAGCTTGCACAACTCACTGCTTCTTGATCGAGTGACGCAGGATAAGTATCGAGTTCAAATGACAATCTCATGGGAGATCAGCTCTGAGAAGTTGGCTGAGCCGATGAAGTTCTCGCAAAAGGTTTGCGTGCAGATTCTATCAAGAACTTTCGTGCGGCAGACCTCAATGTTCTCGGCACTCTGGCAGAATGTTCGCTTCGTGCGCTCCTCAACTGGCATTTTCACTCTTGCCATGCGTCCTGCTCCTGTCAAGAAAGTCGGTGACCTGTGGAGGCTCAATAGCCAACATGACTACGTCAAAGGCGAGGAAGACCTAACAAGCTGGACACCCCGAGGGGTGTCGCTGGTCAGCGATTTTCTCATGGCTCGTAAGAAGAAAAAACGCGCTGCGGATATGTCAGTCACGGAGTCTGTCTTGGCTAAACTTGGTTTGGATGGAGCAGGTACCCTGCCTGAGAAAAAAGAACCCGAGCCTGAACCGTCTCCAGAGCTAAAGCCAATCATTCCAAGCGACGATGACCTGCTTAATGATACACCGGAAACTTCACAGACTCCTTCTCTCGATGATGAGGAGCAGCCTCAACTCTTGAAAGAAGCACAGCAACCTGAGACGGATCTCTCTAACCCAGAGCAGCCTGAAATAACAGAAACCTACATCGATGAACATGACAAGCCTGTCAAAGAAGAGTCAGAGAAGGAATACACAGAAGAAACGTCATCGGAGACACCAGAAGCTACGGAACTCGAGGAGGAAGAAACAATTGCTGTGGAAGAGCCACTGCCCAAGCCCGAGTACGATGAAGACCAGGCCTATCTTTTGACAAAGTGCCTGAAGCTCTGGAAGAAATATCCCGATCCATCGAACAACATCCTCAGCCCGACCAACATGGCACCTCCAACAGACGGTCTGATGACAGACGGTCCAACGCAGCCGACACTTATCGCAACAGTTATCCGAGTACCAAAGAACCCCAAAGTTCTGAAAGGCGGTTACCTGATGATTCCGAACAGCGACTCAACTAGGTGGGTCAAAAGATTCGTCGAGCTGCGGCGACCGTACCTTCATTTGCACTCTGCTACTGATGGTGACGAGGTTGGGCTCATCAGTTTGAGAAACTCTCGTATAGACAGTCAGCCTGGGGTGTTGGGCCTGCTCCAGGGGCCCGATGATTCTGGGGTGCAAGGTCAAGATGGGGGAACCGATTTCACACCAGGACATCGACGAACTGGGTCGGGCCGTGTTATCTCTACTATATGGACCGGCAGTGGACCTGGCGCCTCATCAGGAGGGCCAGGCCTTCAGCGACTACCAGAGCGGATGCAGTCCGCAGTGTTTGCCATTTATGGAACAGACAACACTTGGCTATTCGCAGCACGGAGCGAGCGTGACAAAATGGACTGGATCTTTCGAATCGATCAAACATATATGTCAAGCAATGACAGCGTCCCCGGAAGTGGGATAGCCAGCCCCTACCCCGGGAGCGATTTCTAGAGCGGGGTGAGCCTGCTTGTTATGAGTGTAATGACTTGCAACGTCCTCTTGGGGAAACGATTTTCTTTGTAATTATTTGATGGTGAATTAGATGAGATGACTTATACCCCCACAGGAGTAGGAGGGCAATCATGTAGATTTGCTTAAATTTTGGATATATCTTGGATAAAAGAATCACTTGAGAACCACAGAAAAAAACAAGCGCAATGGTCACGCCGAGCATCCGGTTTTCTGTTGTAGATACCTGTGCTGTTACCCCTATCGGCCATTGTGAGGTTATGCTAAGCCAAATACCGTGGAGCTTCTTCAATGGTTCTGACGCAAGAGAGACCCATGCTGTGAATTAGAGGCTCTAGTTTGCCATGCTATGACACAATCGACACGAGGACCATCAGAGCTGAGGGCAGCTACCATAGTTCACCTCCTATAGATTCAGAAATATGTTGGATCTTTCCTTGCCAAAACCAGGTGGTGCTCACCTACAAGACATGCAATGATGCAACAGTGTTTCTATAGTGGAACATGCAACACTGTAAGTGGTGAAAAATGCCATGCAGCGCACATTCAAAGTTGTGCAAGTAATATGGTTACTTAAGTGAGAGGCTACAAGATACGTAAAACTCAGCAACACGGTGGTGATTCACCCTTGACAACGCATGAATGGCTCGAGTGGTGATTCTAGTGCGGGAGCTGGGACGGAAAAGATCACCCCGCTCCCCTAACCAATAGGGCATCTTCCGCAGGTAGTTAGAAGATTGGTTTAAGGCCAGGGATGCCCGGGGAAAACGGCTTCGGAGCGAAGCAGGAAAAAGTTAGGGGGCTGGCCCCAGGATTCATTGAGAATTCGATTTCGGAGGTATAAAGCTGGGCATGGGGACTTGCACCGAGACTATAACGGTTGGGGTGTAAGTGCTGACGACGTCCCGGGAGATGGTTTTGGAGAACAAGGCTACCTTATCAAAGGGAAGCAAAGTTGGTAAACCCTTGGGTATCGGAAATGAGCCTAAAAGCTTGTGATTCTATTCCTATTGACTGCGATGAAGAGATGTGTTTCCGAGGTGTGTATAAGCCAAGTACATGTAGCGAAACCTTGCACAAGGTGTCTTGGTCTTAGTGACGTTCCAGGAGCATATATCATGGTTAGCAATGTGATAATGTCTGTTGATTGGTTCGGTAATGTCCAAAAGACGTCCTGATTTTTTGGGTGCTAGCCAGTCCCCAGAAAGAGGATGCGAAGATAAACTCATCAGATATGGGCTGACTTGCCTATGTAAATATTTTTCTTATTTACAAACGAGGGTATGAATTTTACTGCCTCCATCACCTACTACTATTTTCATATCTCGATTAATGCCAATGCGCAGTTTGAATTACATACATCCTTAATGTTAACGTGTCTCTAATGTTGGAAAACAAATACAGCTGAACCAGGATGAAGGAAGAAGAGGGGAATGGAAAACGCCGAAGGAGGAAATGTTCACGAGACAGGGTCTTATTTGGCCCGCTTATTAATAGCAGCTCAACTCAAAATGAGAGAAGAATTTCCTGAAAGGTGAGGACAGACCCTAGACTGATGGATTGGCAGAAGCATATCTTCGGGGCACAACGTTGACCAGGACAAGGAGTGTTTGAGACTCTAGGAATAGCGGAAGTAATTAAACTTTGTGCACGAAAAAATACGTAAAGAGGTGCTTCTGGCGGTAAACATCGACTCTGAGTTGCCAAGTTACCTAGTACGTAGCAGGATGTGCCTATTATTACTACGGTATGGAATACTATAGGATGCATCGAGTTTGGAAGAGGCTACTGACTTCATGTCGAAAACTGCACTTAAGTCGACGCGAAACACGGGACGGTACGAAGCTGGCAGCAGTAAAAGGCTTGTGATGACAAATATTTCTTAGCTACTGGGAGATGTGTGCCCAGGTACATTTTCCAAATCATGGATGGCGTTGATTGTGCTCACGGGCTGTCCCTTATTATTAGTGAGTTCATCACGGGAGGTAGATTGAGTTTTTACCAGTTTCAGAGTTAGAGCCAACCTTATTAGTTGCATGACTAAAAGAATCGGGGCCAGAGTAGCCCCATGCTGAAGAGGCATGGAATACCTATGTTAGCTCATATTAGATCTTGAACTGATAATGATGAGCGACGTGTTTTCAAAACACAATCAAACGGAGACTGTTCCATCGACAAGCTTGTTCTATTGGCATCTGGAGCCTGACATGGCTGTCTGAGGGTAAAGCTTACAGGTTATTTCGGCCTTGTCATAAGCCAAGTCTTGCGACAGTACCTTGTTTGTTCCAGGAGGGAGATTTCCATCACAAAGCGAAAATTGAACTCCAGGTCGTATGCATATCCAATATTGGTAGGTTCTATCGTGACCTGTGATCTCATCGACTTGTACCCTCCTTAATTGATCAAAAGCATGCATTTCTCACCCACTCCCCACGGATCTCAGAATAAATTACTCTAATCTCCTCCTATTCAACTCTCCCTTGATGACTACCCCCAGAAGAACATCACATCATACCATATCATTTCGTATCACGCACACAAGAACATCTTCTGGCATGTGTCGTCGGTTTCGTTGATGTGGCTTGAACCTTTGTGGTGGCTTCTTATAAGTCGCAGTCTTCAAGTCCATAGGCGTCGACCTAGGCTGAGAATCAACCGACTACCAGGTCCTAAAATGAAGCTTGATGACTAGGCCGAACGCTTCCCTCTTCATAACTCGCACAGGGCATTCGGTGGAAAACGCTAAAACACAAAGTCCTCCCGAGATACACATCCACTAACATGAGAACAAGGATCGCGACCATTCCCAAGCCGTCGGAAAGGCGGCTGGTGACACCTTGTCCGACCCAGGCCATCGGATTTTATCCCAGCGCCCGGTCGTTAGGCTTGAGCTAGCCCACCCATGTCGTTGGGACCGCCCGAAGCCCCTTGATGAATGAGAGGGACGAGGGACCAGGGTCTCGACGGGAGTTTGTTTTGCGTACCCGAAGTCATTTGCTTGCAGGCTCAGAGGAACTACCGTGGCCAATGGCGGCATCTCCTTGCATAACTTGATACAACGCTAATACCGAAAGTACCTTTGGAAGGATTTTATAGAAAACGCCAGAGGGTCTTTTCCGTCCTGGCTCGGAACATTGCTATGCTTGCGCTGCAATTGCTTGTTTCCTCACAAGGGGTTACCGATATGCCCGGCCCCATTTATCGGAATATCACCAGTGAGCTAAGGGATCGTATATACGCGCCACATGATTGCATAGATACTTTGTCGACATGGCTCTTGCTCTTCTCATATCCTGTTACCGGTGTATGTTCTTGGTGAGTAGTTGACGATTCACAGGTAGGCAGCTGCCGGATTTCATAGGATTTCATATATGGCGTGATGGGCTGGCTGTATTACAAACACGACTCAAAATTCACCTTTTTGGATCCATGTTCCCGGCTGAATGGGTCGCCTCTTGTGTACTCTGTACATACAGTACAGTACAGGCGCTCTAGACTGGGGGTAGTCTAGTCACCACACCAAGACATCGCAGCATCCAATGCCAATGACACATCAGCAACAAGCGCTTGTTCCACTTGCAGTTCTTTTGCGGTAGGGCTTTGTGGCTTTGCCAAGAAAGCCGAGAGCTAGATACCCGTCCCAAGCTGCTGGGTCCCAAGCTCCATTGCTTGACCCCGTCCTCATCTACTCGTCTCCTGTCTCCATCCTCTTGGTCCCGTTTGCTAACTTATTAGCTACCCTGACTGAATGGAATCCACTCCTCAAGCCTCGGTCGCACCAGGTGTTTGGGCCGCTTCCCGTTTCCTTTCAACTGGCCCTGTCCTTTACTTTACCTTACTTTACTGCATTGTTCTTCTAGGCCTGGCTCCTTTTCTTCTGGTGTTTCTACAGAGAGCGGGGATTCCATTCAAGCTTCTCGCCCTTCTCCATTTCCACAACTAAGGTAGCTTCTATTTCCTGAACCTCCTACCTACTCTAGCTCCTGATCTCTCCTGACCTCGCTGGTACTACATAGCACTTCTTCCTGATGCCGCTCTAAGCGTCCCTAAGCGTCCCTCTTAGAGAGACCGATCAGCAGCTAGTGTCGATCGTCTTTTGCTCCCGTCTTCCCCTCATTGTGCTGCACGCTCCACGATACCACCAAGAACCTCCTTGTCGAATTTGTCTCGTGTGTTTTTTCATCCGCGATTACCACCGGCGCACATATTCGATCCATATTACCATTGGACTTTCGCTCCGCATCGGCATTCATGATCGACTACCAAGTCATACATCAAACCGACTTTCCGGGCTTTTCAACTTTTTTGGACAGTCGACAGTGTATAGGTCGTTCGCCACAAGGGAAGTCTCAGTGTTTCTCAGCTCCAAGTCGGCGAAGCGCAATTACTCGCAGCGTCGGGTTGAGTCGCCTTTTCCTTCATGATTCCAGCTAAGAGCCGCTTCTGTTCTTTTGCCTGATACTCAGTCCTTGTCATACATAACTGTGACTATTTTATGGTGCCTGCTGTAATGGCAGCTCAGTCACCAAGCCATGGCAGCATGCCTAACTCATCACCTTCAAGTCTTCACCATTTTCAGTTTACTTTCAACTGCTCCGCTTCAAATTCTGGCGGGAACAGTTTCATTGAACCCGATGTATGTACTTCTCTTCTGTACCTTGGCTCAAGGCGTGCTGACTTTGTGTAGCCTGATGCTCGAGGCATGTAAGTTGTCGAAACCCATAGTGCACCTTCACCGTGTTAATTCCGCCTAACAAGAACTATCAGAGACTCCGAATCTCTCACAGACAGTGTACAGAATTTCCCAGAAGAATTTGGGCGCACGTATCATGCCTACCGGGCTGGCTGTAAGCTTTGTCTATCCATTCACCACCATTCACCCACTAATGACGCCTTTTTAGCATATGCGTTTCCCAACGACCAACTAGAACGTGAGCGTCTTGATTTACAGAATGAAGCATTAGTGAAACTCTTCGGCGAGCGTCTTTACTTTGCACCACTGTCAAGAAGGGCACCGCCTGTAAATATCCTCGATATTGCTACTGGTACTGGCGACTGGGCAATCAAAATGGGCGACTTGTTTCCAGAAACAGAAGTCGTCGCAACCGACCTTTCACCAATACAGCCTCGAAAAGTACCCCCGAACGTGAACTTTTACGTCGAAGATTCGTATGTCAACAACATCCGGGCCTCAGGTGACCCTTTGAAAACTCACTTCTCTCTAGCTCTGAGCCTTGGGATTATTCTCAGCCTTTCGATTATATTCACACCCGAGTCACATCTGGCTGCTGGGCTAGCTTCAAGGAGCAAATTGCGGACCAAGCCTTTCAAACACTGAAGCCAGGAGGCTGGTTTGAGTCGCAGGAATACGATGCCATTATAATGTCTGATGACGGAAGCCTTCCACCGAACGGACCTCTTGCAACATGGTTCCGCGAAATCAATGAAGCTTCAGAATTGATGGGCCGGCCTACCAATGTTGCTGCCCATGTTCGTGAGGCATATGTGCTGGCGGGCTTTGTTGACGTTCAAGAGCGAATCTTCAAAATGCCCATGAATGGCTGGCCAAAGGATGAACGCCTAAAGGAGCTTGGGCGCATGTGGGAAAGGAATTTCTTGATGGGCCTCAGCGGCTTCTCTTTCACACTTTTCAACCGCGTCTACGAGAGAACTCCTGCACAGATTGAGGTAAGTATACTGTCAAGGTTTCTGGGACTTATCTGACCGAAAGTCGCAGGTGGCATTAGTTGATGTCCGACGAGAGCTGATCGATACGCGGATTCACGCTTATATACCAATACATGTAATTATTGGCAGGAAGCCATTCCCAGGCGAACGGCCTATCCCATGAGTGCCATTTACATGAAGGGAAAATACCGGGGACTGGAACGAACTACCACCACTCATTGAGTTTTAATGGTTGAGAAAGGGAGCCTGGCATACGGTTCAGAAGGACTAATTCCAACACCGATAAAGCACCATTACACAAACGATGCATATCGACAACGGGGACGACTTTGGCTTTTCATATCCACGATACCCAATGATGTCGATACGATGCATATGACTAGAATAATGTATTGATATGGGCTTAGGTACGATAAATACCGACCTGCACTTTTGATAGCCGCCTGTTCCAAAGCTCTGGGGTCTGTGATCAATGGCAAGGAGATTGTCAGACGACATAACTCTCTTCCAAAAATACTACAGAAGCAACCCGTTTCTTATACAAATGTCTTCTCTTTGCACAAATGTCAGTCTGAATCTCTGTCCTTGAACATTTACTCCGATCTCCTCACGAGCCAATCCAGTTCGCGGGCTTGCTCTTCTTTGAGTAGCTCACGAATTCCTTCTTGGGTGAGGAATGCATGGTCGTGATATTCAAAGCCAGGGACAACCGTCTCTGAGATCAGCAGCCCCCCCGTTTCCTCCCTATTTGGCTCGTGGCTGGTATCTGGCTCGTTGGGGAGCAAGTAACTTGCCTTCCAGACATCGCCTTCAACGATCCATTGTATACGCTCGCCCCGTTCAACTGCATTCCCGACAATAAAGGACTCGATGCACCCATTAGGGTGGATGAGTACATATCGTCCCCGTCCACGATGTAAGGTATGAATAACACGGCTGCGGTTGCGATGGAAGTTCCCCTGACTATGGCGTGGGGTTAGTAGGTAGTAAATGGTGGTAGAGAGGCGTCGTGTATCCGCCCTGTAACCTTCACGAGCAGGACCCGAAAGAGTGAGAGTTTCGTGAGAGAGAGCTTCGGATGAATACGGTGAAGGAATGGTAGTAGGATTTGTATCGGTTTGACGAAAATAGCCCCCCTCGATATGGGGATCCAAAGATAGAGCCTCGATAAGGGACTTTGACTGGGAATTTTCAGGTTCAGATGAAGAGGTGAATGAAGGTTTGATGGTGCCCAAGTCAGGCTCGCTGTTGACGAGTTCGCCCATCTTGTGATTGGTATCAAATAGAACAGGAGATTAATCGTTTCGAGAATATGATGTAGGATAAAAATTGCTTTTGGGTTGGCAGCAGTTGAAAGATAGAAAGCTCCTTTTATACCCCCTGAATAGAGACTGAGCAAGAGACTGGTAGCGTAACAACAAAGCTTACATCTTCGGCTATAAGACGTTGAATGTGTGGTTCGCTGCCTTTGCGCCCACACCAATGCGACGGGTTGTTTGATAAGAAGGCCTGCAAGACGAGACCCTCTTGGTGTGATTCAGGATTCAAAACTACTCAAAGAAGCTAGTATCATGTTAGCAAACGATGATGGTGTAAGCCAAAGTCTGACCTCCAAGGAATGATTACGAACTCAGGCTACGATGAATAGGTGCAGAATTGGCTTTTAGATCTTGGCAGGGAGTTTGTACTGAGGTCAGGCTGCTGAGATGATGTCAGGGTTGCTCTCAAGTGAGCTACCTGTGGTGAGAATGCTCCATCGCGTGGTGGTCAGGCCAAGCCCGTAGTTTCCGGGTCATATGCCTACAAGAACAAGCCGTTGATTGTATATGACAAAAGTTTCTGTGTGATAGTAAAGCTTGAATCTGGATGTTAGCTGTTGGGTTTGTGATGGGGAAGCAAATTTGTTAGTGTAGTTCGTGATACTATTCGGAAATCCCAGGCAACAGACACGCCGACCACTGGGTACGGATAAGATCTTCTTCGTGCGGATGAGTAAATGTGTGTCATTTTTCAGGTACTGGGTACCTGCGATGATCATACTGATCTGTAATTTCAGTATTGGTAACAATTGCAGAGCTATACGCTCGTTCATTCATGAGTGGATGTTGAGTCCCAAGGGTCCCTGGAACGGAAAGAAAATCAGGGCGGGCTGTAACAGCTATCACCCACGAAGACCATAGAAACAGTGAAGTCTTTCATCTCAAGGAAGGAAGTACTTTGACTTCTGTTTTATCATTTATCTATGAGAATTTATGAAATCTGATGATGAAGATGAAGCAAATATTTTTGTTCTTCTCAAGAGCGTTGCTGTATTCCGTAGTACATCTATCATCGTGCCTCCACGCTTTTAGCCGAGGCAATTGGGTGGTAAAGACCCACTAAATTTATCAAATCTATTCTAAACTTGCCTGAGGTTAGTGTCGTTTATCGCTTGAATACCTAGGTTCCCGATAGCGGGCCTACCTAGGCGGGAGAGCTGCAGACTGATCATGACGCAAACCAAGGAGTTTCTTCTAACCTGTGCTGAACCAATAACTATCACGAGACACAGCAACACACAAGCAAGCACACAGTCGCCAGCCCCGCGGCCCGCTGGCTTCTTGATAGTTATTCGATCTTATCACTGCTTATAATTATAGAGCACAATACGGGATAGCAACACGACAATTGACCGAATCACGCCGGCCGCCGAATCCGACAATGGCTGCCCCTCGTTTACTTCAAAAGTCATCACTGAGCATAAGCCGCCCGACCATTTTCCTTATTCATCGCACCGCCATATCCTCTATCTCTCGTCGTAGGACCTTCTCGCAATGCCAATATCGCGCCCAGCAACATTCCGAACGAGAACTACAAGAGCGCCTACAAGCTGCGCGACCCCTCGTCCCACATCGTGCTGCGCGCAAGTTCACACAAGCGGGCAGTAGTCGCAATTCGCGTCTCACCGTGATAGCAACCGTTCTCGCCGCCATTGGCTTCTACTTCTACAACTCTCAGACTGTGCCGGTCACGGGTCGTCGAAGATTCAATTTCCTCTCTGATTCTATGGTCGCACGTGCGCATTCGAAAGCAGCTGCACAGGTCATTGAGCAGGTCAGAGCGCAGGGTGGTCATTTTCTATCAGAATGGGATCCAAGGACTATCTTGGTCAGGAGGGTAATGAAGAAGTTGATCCCCGTGAGCGGCATGGCGGACCTCAATTGGGAGATATTTGTGATAGCTGATAATGGTACGTTCTGGCGATCATGCGCAGCGACTGTTGGTTTGCTGACCTTTGACCATAGGAACAGCAAACGCCTTTGTCCTCCCTGGAGGTAAAGTGTTTGTGCATAGTGGTATTATCAACGTCTGCCGCAGTGAGGATGCCCTCGCAGCAGTACTAGGGCACGAGATCGCGCATAATACAGCCTCTCACGCAGCAGAGCGCCTCTCTGCTGCATGGGTAGGAAATCTTACGGCCGGAAGCTTGTTCTTCCTCGCTGGAGCTCTGCCTGGGCTTGCGCTCTTTGGACTTTGGAATGTCGTGGGAGGATATTACCTACAAGATCTACTCTTCTACCTTCCCATGGGTCGCAAGCAGGAAAGTGAGGCAGACTACATCGGCCTAATGATGATGGCCGAAGCCTGTTATGACCCCCGTGCAGCTTTGGGCTTCTGGCAGCGAATGCACGCGCTTCAGCATGCCAGCGGAGAAGAAGCCCCAGAAATGCTGAGCACTCATCCATCCGTAAGTCTAGTACATATTGCTGAGAGATTCGGGCGAACTGACGAGGTGTAGAACGAGAATCGTATTGTCAAGATTAGTGAATGGCTGCCAAAGGCTCTTGAGAAGCGAGCGGAGAGTGATTGCCGTGGAACAGCAGCGTTTGCGGACCGATTCCGTGACGCGATCCGAAGGAGATCTACTACAGTTGTCGTATAATAAGCTGACCAGACTTGATGAGTCAACGAATAAAGGGTATAGAGAAGCGGCGTACTTGTACTACAAATGACCTTGAGTTTTGGTTTAGAAAGCATTTTCTCAGTTTCTACAAATAATCTGGATTTATGCATCAGCAATCTGTTACAGTAGATATAGGTAGCTCATCCCGGCTCTAATAGGGCCGGCCATCTTGAGAATGAGTAATAGGTGCCGATGAGACCAACTGGGGCTTCAAATCGCGTGCTTCCTTGTGAAAGTTGCCAATTGCCTCTCTGTGATAGGTGCAGACTACCCGGCTTAGTAGCTTTCCTAGCGTACTTCCCCAGCTCCCCCGGCCCCTAAGCTTCCGAAATGGGTGAAAGTGCGGGCTGCTCGTGACCGTGGACCGAGGCAAGCCCCCCACCTGCCGACGGCGCTGCCCCGGAAAGAACTCCTTGTTTCTTTTCCAAGCTCATCCATTATAATTTACCTTATTCTCTTATCACCTACGCTCTCATCTACAGCTCAATTCTTTTGTCAACTTCTCATTTCCGTTGTATCTCGACTTTTATAACTACCTACCTACCAAAATGTCCGAGACATATACTACCGCTGAGGTTGGAAAGCACAAGGATGAGGCCAACGGTTTCTGGCTCATTGTTGAGAATGACGTTTACGACGTGACCAGTACGGCGACCGAACCCAAACTCGCAGAACAAAACTGACAAATATCCGCAGAGTTCATCGATGAACATCCCGGTGGTGCTAAGATCCTGAAGCGCTGGTCTGGAAAGAACGCTACCAAGGCCTTCTGGAAGTACCACAACGAGCATGTCCTGGCAAAGTATGGCAAGGACCTCAAGATTGGCGCTGTCGGCGAGAGCGCCAAGCTATAGAGAGATGCCCAACTCTGGGACTCGAAGGCGGCAGCGTGCACTTTTATTTGATTTGATTTTATTTTATTTGATCTGATTTGATTTTGGCATGGCGCATACCACATGTTGCATTAAGCTACACTATATATAGGTGGATTTGTATCGAGTTCAAAGATCTCAGTCTAGAAGCGAGTGGCAGATGGTTTCACACATCAGGATATATCATCAGGGCCATCAGAGCAAAAAAAACATTCATATGGACTGAGAACTTGATTGATCGCGTGCCATCATATGAGTCTCTCTGAGTCCAGAAACATTTCTATGGGACTAACCCACCTTCCAAAGGGAGCATCGGATAAGTTGGCCGAGATAACTACAGGAGTCAACACCATGACAATCGTCCTCTATTGTCGAAGGATCGTGCTGCAGGCTGCGGCTTAAGCGGCCAAGGCAAGTGGGGAGGCTTACATGAACGGTGTGAGATAGCGGTAAACTGAGTGACTCATGTTGTTCTCAGGGTAAACAATTTCTCTAGAGGCATTTGTAACATTACCATCATTTTGACCTATATTTTGGGCAAGAATGAGTGACTTATTCAATCTCGACGTCCAACGGACCCGTTTATCCCGTCGCCATGGCCCCGAGCCCGGCTCCGCTCCGGCACCTACTCTTCCCGAGTTATCTGCCATTCAGACCGCCGAAGCCAAGCTCCCTCGGCCTGGTTCGGATGACTACCTCCGAGGTGTCTCACAGGAAGATGTTGTACGACACATCATACAGGACATTGTTCCCGCGTGTAACGGTCAGGGCAGTTCGTCCCGTTACTACGGGTTTGTCACTGGTGGTACTCTTCCTATTGCTGAGTGGGCAGACAATGTAGTCTCCCGCCTGGATCAGAATGTCCAGGTCCATCTGCCAGCGCAGACAATTGCGACCGCACTGGAGGATGCAGCTTTGGAGATGCTCGTTTCGCTACTGAGACTTGGAGATTGGAAAGGGCGCACCTTCACGACTGGAGCTACGGGCAGTAATGTTCTCGGACTTGCATGTGGACGCGAGGCCATCTTGGAGAAACGCGGGCAGAGTATTGGTGAGGTCGGCTTGCTTGCGGCTTGTCTTTCTGCTGGCGTCAAGGAGCTCCAGATCCTCACAAGTGCAGGCCATAGCTCCTTGTCTAAGGCAGCGAGTATTGTCGGCTTCGGACGAGGAGCTGTGAAGGAGCTGAGACTCAACGATAGTGAGCCATGGAGATTGGATCTTGAGGCTCTGGAAAGAGAACTTCAGACGAAAGACACCGCAAGTGTTATTGCATTAAGCGCTGGAGAGGTTAACACCGGGCGATATGCTTTAACGGGAGCTGAAGAGATGCGTAAAGTAAGGGAGTTGGCGGACAAGTATGGAGCTTGGATTCATGTCGATGGAGGTAAGATCCAACTCTTTTGCAAGATGCCGTTCATCCTAACATATCAGCCTTCGGTATCTTTGCTTGCGCTCTTCCCGAAGAGGACGACTACAAAATCCTTCGTGATCGTGTTGAGGGGATCGAGTTAGTAGACAGTATCACCGTTGACGGGCACAAGCTTCTCAATGTCGTGAGTATCCCATATCATGTCGGCTTGACTTTGACTGGCAGTCACTCTAATTGCTAACTTGGTCAGCCCTATGACTGCGGCATGTTCCTCACGCGATCACCCGCTATTCTTCAATCCGTCTTCACCAACCCCAATGCTGCATACCTCTCCACGGGGTGGGCCTCCAGCATTCCCTCGCCCCTAAATATTGGCCTTGAGAACTCGCGGCGGTTCCGTGCCCTCCCCGCATATGCTGTTCTCCTCAGTGAAGGTCGACCAGGGATGGCAAAGTTGCTGGCCAACATGACTGCTTTATCCCGCCGAGTCGCTGCGTTCTTGAGGGACTCGGAGCACTACGAGCTACTCCCCGACGACGGTGCTGACTTGAATGAGATCTTCATGATTGTTCTTTTCCGTGCTAAGGATTCCATTTTGAACAATGATCTAGTTCAGAAGATCAATGAGACCCGGCAGATGTATGTGAGTGGCACAAGCTGGAAGGGAGAAAAGGCTGTACGAATGGCTGTATCCAACTGGATGGTTGATGTCGCCAGAGATTTCAGGGTGGTGACTTCTATATTGAATCACGTGGCGGAGGGAAAGGTGTTCGACATTAACAACTGTTGAGGTCTAGGCGCCGAGAAAGGTCGTTTGTGGGTTACAAAGGGCTGAGTAATTGAGGCTGGTTTTGGAATGAACATACAGCCATAAGCTGACTGTATGTATCATTTGGACTTGTGATAGTAATCACACAACCCAGCCCTCCGGGAGCAAGAAACCCAAGCTTGTGTGTTAGAAATAACCAAAGTAGGTAGTCTAAAGGCTATTAAAGCTTTACCTAAGTTTACCTAAGCTTATCTAAATTTGCCTAAGTCTACCTGAGTTTACCTGAGTTTACCTAAGTCTTTTCGTCATTTAGGATGGAGGTCTCGAGATAAGCTGCACAAAGATACTGAAGAGCTTGTGGATAATAACGACCTAGAAAACTAAGTCACTGATGGTGCTTCATGAGGGGTAACCCGACTCCTGGAAATTACAAAAGAGCGACCTAAGGATATCGCCCCTTTCCTTACGTTTGGTATCTCACTGCCTGTTGTTGAAGCCGATCAACGATTCTTTCAGTCAACAGCCACGTCTATGCTACAGAGGGCGCGGAAATACGCTATGGCACAGGGGCGTTCTGATATCCGAGTAAAAGACTTCAAATAGCGTACCATGTCCGCTAGGTTCTGGAAATTGTTTGACCGTCTCGAGGTATCAGATATCACGAAAACCCTTTTCGGATCAATCGCACCCAAAGTTATGTCGCTACCAGACCGCAGAGTCCTTCAAACAGCCGGACTCTTAGATCTACCTCAAGTAGATGATCTCTTCCGTCTTTTGAGTGTATGTCCGAATACTGTTACTGATAGTCTCGGAGATGTTCGGAATCTACTTCGGATCAAGCGTAGCATACAGAGCATACATCGGGATCAAAGGTCGAGTACGCATCCATTTGAAACCATTCGAGTCGTTAAACAAGGGAAACAAGTCTAAACACAGCAGTTTCCTTAGTCAACCTGGAATGTCTTCGAATTTCCGCAGGAATTATTCCAGAAGAGCTACAAGGGCGTACGCCCAAGTATATCGAAGGGCTCTGGTGAAGGAACTCGAAGGCAGCGGCGGTTAAGTGGGTCTAATGGACAACACCTGTAGCCTTAAGTGCAACTGTTTTGAAACTCCTTATTTGGTATGCATTTGCTACGAAGAATCAGAGTTCATAATAACCTGCCCCTGAGCCAGCAGGAGTACCAATGTGACTGATACACCATCCACATCCCGCACCTCCACCCCAACCTGAACTCTCAACCAACGCAACATTGCATGCATGATAACTTCATCCTGTAGACTTGACAACTCATACTCTATGGTCTTGGCAGTGATATTCTCGCAAAGGCAAGCAAGCGCCGCGTGAAATTATATGATTATAGTGACTGACAATCGCCGATCGGTTAGTGTATCTACGCACGCGGCTCACGATGCCTGCCGCGGTTGACGTCGAGCCTGATGGGTCTGCCCGAGATCTCTCTAAAGATCCTCTACTGGACCTTGAGTCTGACCTCGGCTGGATATGTCTCAGTGATCACAACAACCTCTCAGATGATGAAACGGAGATTAGGAGTCCTCCTGGCAGCCAGCAGGTCACTTCCAATGAGTTGGACCAGTCCCTTGACTCTGGTCCTCAGCCGATGATCGAGGCAGACAGCAATAACACCGGTGGCAACTTGGAGAAGCTATGTACAATGCTGCGTCAACATGAGCTTGTATTCCTCAAGTTTTCACAAGAGTCTCCTCAGATTTTGGCCAACTCTTTGTCTGCTGCCAAAGATCTCATGCAACTCACAATCCTAGTCAATAAGACTAATGAGGACAGGGCGGCTGAGGCGAAACGACAGGCAGAACATGATAAGAATGTGATGCTGATCTTGAAGAAAGTCTATCGTGCCTGTACCTATCAGGAGATACTAACCTGCATGAGAACCATGTAGCAGCGCCTCGATGAGACCGTCGCTGAGAATTTCGCGAATATCAATGCTTCTATGCAGAATGGGACGGAGCTATACGAACAGGCAGCCCTCAGCGCCTTTCAAAAGTCTGACATTTTCAAGACAGGCATGGAGAAAGTCGTCGCCGAATTGCAGCCACGCATCAATCGTCAAGCCGCCATGAATGGACAGGCAGTCATCCGCGCCTTCGAAGAGTCTGGCATTTTCAAGACTATCGTCGAGAAAGCTGTCGTCAAATTGCAGCCACACATCAGTCATCCAGTTGACAATGGCAACAATGCATTTGATGAGGACATTCAGTAAGCCAGCTTCGCTAAACTGACACCACTTTGCCTTGAAAATGGCATGTCTATTGATATTTGCAACATGTAAGTTGATGCTGTTGGCCATGATAGATTGTATCACTAACTCAACAGCTAGGGACTTGGCATATGATCGCAAGTAACTGCTTGGGGCACAATACACCCCTCGACATGAGAAAAACAAACGGCGTATCTGGTGCCACGTTTACAAACAGTTTGCTATGGGTTTATGGAGATAAGAAGCATTAAGAATGGGTTTGGTGGTAAATAACTTTGCTGCTGGCTTGAGTCTACAGCAAAAATAGAGAAAGGCTGCAGGATTCCAACTCGCGAACAAAAACGAAGAGTGGCCGAGGGAGGAAGGTTTTTAGGAGCAGATTGTAGGTTCATGGGTTATAGGTAGATACCACTCGACCACTCTTCGTGGAAGGGTAGAGGATGGCCTTAGTATATGATCCTTTCCCCTAGGCATGCCCTTGTAGCAGCAGCAAAGAAGTGACGGTGGCTAGTTCCATTTCCGTCATTGAGCTTTCCAAAAACAGAGAGCAGTAGGGGGTAGAAAATTCAGGGTTCCGAAATGCCAAAGGCTCGAAAGGTTTTGGGAGGTGTCCCATCGTAAAAGGCCATCAAGTGAGGTAGATCGCGTGTTTAATTGTGCCTGCCTGTAGAGGCCGTCGTTGATGCGCAGTTGTGAGGCAAACCCAGTCACTCGTTCAGACATAAAAAAGTTCGATCATCGTCCGCCTTCGATATCATGATATAACCCTTAACCAAATTTCTTCGAGCCGCCCTTCTGAGTCGTCTTTTTATCCGTCTTCTTC
Organism: Fusarium verticillioides 7600; assembly: GCF_000149555.1. Classification (NCBI taxonomy): domain Eukaryota; kingdom Fungi; phylum Ascomycota; class Sordariomycetes; order Hypocreales; family Nectriaceae; genus Fusarium; species Fusarium verticillioides. The sequence goes on along the minus strand of NC_031679.1, from coordinate 1,448,432 downwards.
TTTCCTTGTCCAAGCAATTCCAGATGTCCTGCGCGCTCACCGAGGAGCGCTTCTGTGCGCGCCGTCATGCCGCTTGTGAATTTCTTATGCACCTTGTCGACGCTCGCTTTTGTCTTCTTGGGTTTATGCACTTTCGATGCTTGTCGTTTTGAGTGTGTGATCTTGGCCGGGGTTGCTCGTCCGAGCTTCTTGACCGTGCCTTGGGCCATTTTGAGGGACGTTGAGATAAAATCTGGTGATGTCGCAAGAAGAAGGTTGGAGCGAGAGAGTTGAACACTGTTGGGTCTGGTGGGGAAAAATAAAAATCAAGGTGAACGATTTTAGTGGGGCGTGATGCTCACCTCGGTGGGCATTCGGTCTGGAGCCCGGATATCAATTTACCTTCATCATAAAATAGGGATTAAATGTACTTTCCAGTCTTGAAACACTTATAGCTAGTATCATGAGTTTTATAAGATGATGGTGTCTATATGTGTCCAACTAAAAATTATGAATGGTTTCAATCATCAATCGGCATACCAGTGTATATGCTCGAGAATGGTATCCTGGTCCTCCCCGACTACTAAAGAAGGCGGCTATGGCAAAGTGACGCTTCATGAAAGGTACCAACTCCTCAAACTTTCTCTCTTTCGAGTCTATTGTTACCAGCCATCGCCCCAACCATCATCGTCATCTGTCTCCTTCGGCTTCATATCAATCTTTTTCGCAGCAATTGGTTTCGCAGCCGGTTTGGCCGCAGGCTTCTTAGCTGCACTTGATTTCGATAAACCCTTCGGCAAGGCCTTGGTGGGTTTTTTCTGTGACTGAGCAGCTAACCATCCAGCAAAGTCAGGCTCACCATCATCACCAAACGTGGCAGCAGATGCTGTCGTTGTCGCAGGCTGTTTTGAGGATTGTCCGGGAGAGTCGAAACTGTCGAAATCATCGTTCATATCTCCCCATGAGTCTCCAGCATCTTCACCATCATCGGCGGGTAAGAATGAGTCAGCTACTACACTTGCAGTATGTGAGGAGTTTCGCGAGAGTGTTGCTGGGGGAGATTTGACTGCTTGGCGGTGAAGTGACGAGGCGGTACTCGTTGCCGGCTTCTTTGGCTCGGAGTTAGGTGAGGGCGCGGGCCCAGGTGAAGCAGCACGGGAGTCTGACTCCGCATTAATTTCGCCTGCAGCCGCAGAGATTTTGTTTGTGAAGGAAGAGATTGCCCAGCCTGCCCAGCCACCTGGGGTGTTTTCGTTAGGCTGTGGAGTGCTCATCCGTGGAGCTGAGCCATCATTCGTTTGAGGAGGAGGCAAAACGCTTTCAGGCATGGCAGAAGCTGCCTTCTTGATCTTTTGGAGATATATATCCATAGTACGAGTAGCAGACTCGCGGACAATCTTCTCCTTATCAATCAGGACAGGAGAGATAACGGGCAGGATCCTGCATGCGCTATCCTCATCTGTAAAGTACTCCGCAGTGGCACCCAAGGCCATTAGGGAAGCATTTCGGGCATGAACAAATGGATCTCTGAGTGACCTAGTGAAGGCGGCAATAAGAACCTTTGAGCGGGACGAAGTACCCAAGTGCTTTGCAATCTTTCCCAAGCAGATAGTTGTATTTGTTCGAATGCCCGGTTGTTCATCATTTGCGGTTCTTGCAAGTTGTTTGAGGAGGTCACCATTGATTGTGCGGTCCGAGAGCTTAGTGATGATGACCAAAACAGACTTTAATGTTTGTTCTCGTACGACGGGTGTCACGTCAGTGAAGCCAGTGATCTGTACATGTTAGTCTTGCATTGAAGAGGAGTAACAGAGACTGTACCAATTGTGGAAAGATCTTGTCGTTGACAATCTTCTGTGATAGCTGATCAATCATCAAAGGAAGGCTATCCAATAAGCACACTCGAATAGCTCGGTCGGGATTTCCAAACAGGCGAATGATGAAGGGTGTAATCTTTGAATCAAAGTCGTCTTTGGGAAGTTTAGATGCGATTTTGAGAACTACAGATACAGCCCTAGGGCCACCACCACCGAACTCAGCGGACTTCATCAGCTCTGGCATAACCTTCAGCTTGAAGAACTCTTCTGGGAAGTCATCGCTCAGTTCATCCAGTCCACTGTTCAAACTCTTAGCAACTTGGAATCATGGAAGGAGTTGCAGATATACCTAAGGAACTCTTCTCGTTCATCTGGCGTCTTGATGTCCAGGTTATCGATACCCTCGGTCAGTTTGATGAGAGAACTGTCGAAGAAAGAGCCATTTCGGTTGCCTTGGTCAAGGAAAGCACCCACACTAATTCGAGCCTTTGGGTTGGCGTTACACAGACGTTTATAACTAGACTGCATTGAAGGGGGAATGCTCTTCGTTTGGCCAGCCTGATCAGCTCCGTTATAATCGCCGTTAAAAACTTCAAAGATCAACGTTCCAAGATTAAATGCGTCTACTGCTGTATGTGGGTTCTTCTTGATAACATCCCATCCGCCTCGTGCCAACTCTGGAGGAGAGTATCGACCCGCATCAGGGACCAAGCTACCGTATGTCTATGTATATGTTAGCTTGAGTACACGGGTACCTATCCGGGGACCTCTTGCATAAATTATTGATTCATCGTCCTTGAGGCTGCTGAGAACATCAAAGCCACCGAGCTTCCACTCGCCACTCTCTGAAGTATATATCGATCCAACCTTGATGCTGCCGTGGATCGAGGAAGCGTCTTCGTTGATGAATTTTATAGTGCGCTGTGACATTATTAATATCGATCAAAAGACTAGCATAACAAGTCATACCGCAACGCTATGCAAGCCCCATTTTATCGTCTCAGGGCTGAGACTCTTTCTTCGAACGTGCCATCGTAGGGGTACTACTCGTTCAGTCGCAATGTAGATATACGTCTCCGTCTACCAGATGTTGTCAGCGAAATGCTCTTAAATCGACCGAAAGTCTTGCATGTACCTCGACCGCATCTAGAAGTTTGATCACGCCTGGGTGCCGTAGTGTTCGGAGCTTCTTTAGGGCATTCTTGGCCAGGGGGAGTTGGGATCGGTTGGTGGTGATATCGAAGGAAAAGATGCTGCAATTTGAACCATCTTCCTATTCATAGATTGTCAGCAAGTCCACGTTTTGAGCTCTGCGACGTTGGGCTTACCCTCTTGGTACCATTGTACAGGGTCCAGATGGACTCATCGATATCAACCTTGTCACCAAAGTTGTATGGAAAGGGAGGGCCTTGTGCTATGGCCGAGGCCACGGCAGATTTGAGAAAGTTCATTCCAGGGTCGCAAAGTCTAGAAGTTCTATTGAGACTTGAGCATTCAGCACCCTAGTTGTCGAGAATCGGTATATGGATAGGTCGAAAATAATGCTGTTTGTAGACGAATGATATATTGGTTCCAGAGTCGCAACGTGGTTACTGGTGCTGCACGTCAGGGAGCTCAAGACCCCCGCGCTAGTGCCTGATAAATTTAACAGGGGATGGAGGGGTGTCAGGGTTACCTAATCCATCTGACCATGTAAGAGCCCAGAGCATACGGAGCACCAGCAACATGCTAAAGTTTGGGCTTGGATAGGTCATGATGTATATATATAACTCCGTGGAATCTAACATCGAGGTATGTTTGATTATATCGTCACTAACTGGACTGTAGAGGGAATTAGCCCCGGTGATCGGACTTGGAGAGACTTGGATATGAATACAAATTATGTACAGATTTGGGACGGAACTTTTCTCTGTATCCAAACCCAAAGTGAGTGGGTTTATCAAGAAGACTGAAGAAAATTTAGTTGAGACAAATCAGCGCGGTCACTGAGTGCCTGGGTTAATTTAATGGCTTTTGAGGCGTCTTATTCACATTACAAAGAATGTAAAAGGTGTATTAGGTTTGGACTTGGATCTTCTATCTTTATAGTGCGTTAATACTCACCAACTACAGAGGGAGCAGTCTTGAATAAAACCTAGTCTTCACTGAGCTTCTATAAAGACAAGCACAACTCAATTTATTAATCGCCTATGTCTTGAGTCAACAGGCAGGGCAGAATTTCCCTTTAGACACGCTCATGGGTGTAAGTTGACTTGTGGGGCTCCACTGGTAGGCCTGGCAGCCGGGGCGGAAGAATTAGTCTTCCAGCTCGGGGTAACTCACCTCGGGAACCCCCCCACCAGGGAGGTCTTCCCGGCGCCTCTGCACCCCATCCTTCATCATCATCACTGCTTGGGCCAATAGCGAACCAGGAGCAACAGGACCAGCCCGCAATGAAAGGCGCGAAACCAACAACCACAGTCATACGCCTCTCTGCCTCTGGCGGCTGGAGATCTCTCTCATTCTTTTCCTGATGTCGTCGACTGGCTCGTCAACCCATATATACATACCTACGTTACCTAAGTTCGGAACGCACATACTCTTTCAACACGGGGCAGCCGTGGGGAACTGTCTCGGACGCGACCTAGCTCCCTTTGCTTCTTTCTACTACAGTATAATACTGTCCTTTCGCCTCCACCAACATAATACAGACTATCGACTGCGCAGGATTTTCCATTAGCACAACAAACGCAACGCACGGGCATAGGGGAGCAGAACTCTTCTGTGGGTGGTCTCAGACCTCGGTAAGATATTTTGATTTCGTTTTCTTTGTCTTACTCTATGCTCGTTAAATGATGCCTATGGTAAAAGGTCTGACTGAACGGAACCCTTCTGGTTGCGCCATCTTCTCTTCTGGCTCTGTCAATGACATTGTTGTCTTGATCAACCCTGCCATTCCATACCGCACCTCAGCTGTAACTGCTCTCCTACGTTCTAAGCTTGTTTCTAGAGCGCTGGGGCCGGTTACCATGGAGTTTCTGTTGTCGCACAATGGAGTCTTCTTCCTCGTCTTCGCCACGGATCTTGACCAAAGGCCGCGACAAACATCAGATTCATTGAATCAACACACACGTCAGAAGAGACTATGTGCCAACCGACGAGGTGCCTAGCTTGACGGCCATTCAAAACTGAAAAGATCTGATTCGACTTCTTATCCAATACTTGCTCAGCATTCCGTTACTACTTTAAACGCATATTGCTAACATGACTTCTAGGTAATCATTCATCTACGCGCCTCATGACTCAATTCAGTCGTAAAAGCCTGCGTGTGGTGGATCAGTTCTGCGTTTTGGCCCTATCAACGAGGTTCTGAATGGCTGCCTCCACACATGTCGGCGGCACTTGTGCCGTTCTCACTTGTGAAAAGATCATTCTGCTTAGTTCCAGACATTACTGCGATGAACACTCAGCATTAGAGCCAACTGCGGCTAGCAGAGATTCTCCCGTTACGAATATGGCCAAGGGCTTCCGACCCTCCAACAGGAATTTTGTTGCCAAAAGAGGTCGAGGCAAATTCGTCTTTACACCTTCGCGGCACTTTTCTAGGCATGATCCGCCATCTCGAGATACCTCTAGTCCGGATACCAGCGCTCCCATGACACAGTCTCCGGAAGCAAATGAGCGAGAGGCCTCTGCTCCATCTTTGGTGCAAGACAGATCCATTGATAATGACAGAAACCTTCATCCCCAGCCAGAGAGGAACGGAACCAGCCACGTTGGATTAACACCCGACTCCGCGCAGATTAAGGCAGTCCAAGATGTAGCGAAAGCTGACAAGGGCTCTTCTACTAACCAGGTAAATTCTCATACTGTAACGAATATGGGGACACCATTGGCTATGAATTTGCGAGCCGGGACAGAGGAGGCGATAAACCAGCCACTTGGCCTCGACCGTGCCACCAAAAAACTGAGTTCCTGTTCAAATATTGGATCGGCAACGCATCCCACAGAGAATACCAAGATAGACGCGCATCAAAATGGGCAATCTATCGATGCAAGTGACAGCCAACACTTGACTAGGACGGCGCAAGTGTCTCCTAAATTTCCCTCAAACGAAGGGTTTAAGAACACCGAGCCTTCCCTAGGCCTTGACTCTCAGTCGTGCGCTTCTTCCACCGCTCCTGTGAATCATATGCAGCTTACCTCTGAAGATGGTGTCAAATTTAGGTCTTCTCCTCGGACATCCAAGTCAAAGAAGGACAATGCACAGAAGAATTCGGACCATCCTCATCCAGAAACACGAACGAGTTCGAAGGCAAAGCTCTTATCAACTCCCACTAAACGCTCGGCTCCCATGACAAGTAAAGAGCTCCCAGTCAGGAAACAGGATTTTCAAGGTTCCCTGCCTGAAGTCAGCGCCGAAATGGATGATGAGGTGAATATGGCCGATGTTAGTGACATTGACGAGGAAGCAAAGCCGACCAAACCCGTGTCGCTCTCTCCCCGTGCCAAAGCAGAAGCTCGCAAAAAGAGGCTTTTGGTCGAGTTCGATTCTGAGGCATTCGACTCACTCATTTATCGGCAGTCAAGTTTGCAACCACCTCCGCATGTTACTGTATCTTCGCGTATGGTCAAGTACCATCCACTTTACGGTGACCAAAAGCCACTCTATCTTCCGGTGAATCCAGCAATCCATCACATGCATAAGCGATCCCGTGCCTGGTATAGAAAGAAGTGCGACGAAATCAGACGGCGTCCAAAACGCAAACAGTGGTTTGGCAAGGTTGTGGAGAGACAACGCTGGTTACAGGCTCTAGAGGTGAAGAAGCAAGAGAAAATCAAACAAGCTCAGCAAGACGGGACTACTCCCCCCTACATACCACCAGAGCCGAGGGGGGTCAAGCGTATTCTTGACTTTGGTGACTTGCCCGAGGAGGAACTGCCTGAATATGTGCGGAGTAATCCTGCTTGGTTGAAAGCCTGCGCTTGGTTCAGAGAATGCGAGGATAAGGCGACTGCACGCCAGCGACATGTCAACAACAAGACGAAAGAGACAGAGAGTTACTTTCAGAGCTTGAACGCTTGATGAATTCACATGATATATGATGACGGTGCATTGCAAAGGAGTCGAGGAGGCTGTCTTGATGACTTTTGACTAGGCGCATCTTGGGCAAATGGCCATCTTCGTTCTTGAAAACGGGGGGGCAAAGGATTCCAACGATCTAAATGTAAATATGCCACAGGAGTTCAGGAATTCGAATTAGGAATAACACAGCTAGGAAGTTTCCACTTCTCCAAGAAGCAATATAGGTACCTTACCAATTGATCAAAACTGGCGCATATATGCACGTAGCTCATTCGTGAATAGTAAAAGCGGCTAGAGAACAGAAATAATTGGTATTGCTGGTATAAACAGTCTATCACTCGGCATTTTTACCCAACCAAAAACGCCCTTTTTCTTCAGTCCAATACATAACTTGGGCATTTTAGGCATCGTGAGAGGAAACTATCTCGTGGCCTGAAAGCTATATCTACTAATGCTCAGGAAGAGATCGGCTCGTCTTATATGCCCTTAGACAGCAGGTTGAGAGCACTGCCGGCAAGAATGAAACCAGCCTGGTCCTTGGTAACAGCGTGTTTGGTGGGAATGAGGATCTCCTCACCGGAAGACTTAGTGACACGAAGCCGGACATCGCCCTTGCCACCATTCTGGAGCATCTCATATAGGCCGACAGTGGCAACCTCATCGCCAGCGGCGATCTTATCATAGTCAGCCTCGTTCTCAAAAGTCAGAGGTACAACGCCCTGCTTCTTGAGGTTGGTCTCGTGAATACGGGCAAACGATTTTGTCAGAACAACACGGGCACCAAGGTAGCGAGGCTGCAGGGCAGCGTGTTCGCGGGCTGAGCCCTCGCCATAGTTGTGCTCAGCAACGACAAGCCACTCTTGGCCACGTTCCTTCCAGAGTTGGCCAAGCTCAGGGATAGTGTGCTTGGAGCCGTCGAGGTCGTAGGCAGCGTTGACCTCACCGGTCTCCTTGTTGATGGCAGTGTTGAGTGTATTGGTGCTAATGTTAGGCAGATGGCCCTTGTACTTGAGCCAAGGGCCGGCTGCGGAGATGGTATCGGTGGTGCATTTGCCTGTGACCTTGACAAGAACGCGAAGGCCTGAGAGATCAGACGAGGGGAAAGGAGCAAAGGGTTCAAGGAAGGCCAAACGCTCGGAAGTGGGAGAGATGGCAATCTTGGTGTTGGGGTCAGGGGCCTGGGATAAAACACCCAGTTCGGCGTTGCCAGACTCGAAAGGAGTCTGGGGGCCCTCGAGACCATGAGGAGGAGAGAACATGAAGTCCTTGCCATCTGGCGTCTTGATGCTATCGGTCACAGGGTTGAAGGTAGTGGATCCGGCAAAGGCCATGGCGGTAACGATCTCGGGAGAGGCCAGAAAGTTCATGGTATCAGGATTGCCATCATTTCGACCACGGAAGTTTCGGTTATACGAGGTCAGGATAGCATTACTTGTGCCCTTCTCAACACCATCTTGTCGCTTCCACTGACCAATACAGGGACCACAGGCATTGGAGAGAACAATGCCGCCGGCCTCCTGGAATGTCTCGAGGGTGCCATCGCGCTCAAGCGTGGCGCGAATCTGCTCACTTCCGGGAGTGATGTAGAAGTCGGCAGCAGGCTTCAGCCCGGCCTTCTTGGCATCCTTGAGCAAACTCTCGACTCGGGTCATATCCTCGTAAGAGCTGTTGGTGCAGCTACCAATGAGACCAGCGGAAAGAACCTGGGGCCAGTCCTGTTCCTTCACAACTTCTTTGAACTTGGAGAGTGGTGTGGCCAGATCTGGTGTAAAAGGGCCATTAATGTGAGGTTCGAGAGTCGAAAGATCGATGGTGATGAGTTCGTCATATTCAGCACCCTCGTCGGCCTTGAATTGCCATCGAGCATCAGGGTCGGAGCTGTTGCTGGCGAAGGTCTCCAGAGCTTCAATGTTCTTGTTCGCCTGAGATCGTCGGGTCGAGTCAAGGTATCTGGCTGAAGCCTTGGTGTAAGGAAAGATCGAGGTTGTGGCACCGACTTCGGCACTAGATTAAGTCAGTATTTTCCAGATCCCGTCCCTGCCTTGTAGGACAAACTTACCCCATGTTGCAGATAGTAGCCATGCCGGTGGCGCTTAGGCTTTCGACGCCTTCACCAAAATACTCAATGATGGAGCCAGTACCACCACGGACTGTGAGGTGGCCAGCAAGCCGGAGAATGACGTCTTTGGGAGAAGCCCAGTTGCTCAGCTTGCCGACAAGTTGCACGCCCAAAATCTTGGGGGCCTTAAGTTCCCAAGGAGCACCGACAAGGGCCTCAACAGCATCTGCACCACCAACGCCAATGGTAATTGTAGAAAGACCGCCAGCATTGGGGCTGTGGGAGTCGGTACCAAGCATCATCAATCCAGGAAGAGCATAGTTCTCGAGAACGGTCTGGTGGATAATACCAGCACCAGGAGGCCAAAAGTCCATTCCATACTTGCGCGCTGCAGACTCAAGGAAATCAAAAACCTCCTTGTTAGTCTGGATACCAGCAGACAAATCATCCTCAGCACCCTTGGAGCCAACAATCAAGTGGTCACAATGAATGCTTGCAGGGATTGCAGGCTTGGCCAAGTTACAGGACATGAACTGAAGAATAGCCATCTGAGCAGAAGCATCCTGCATGTTGACACGGTCGGGCTTGAGGCGCAAATTGGCCTTCCCGCGAATGTTTCGTCCATTGTCGGTGTTATTCAGCAAGGAGTCCTCGGGGTTGTCGAGATGGCTGTAGAGGATCTTCTCGGCGAGGGTCAGACGCTGCTTGCCGAGAACTCGGCGGACATCGGTGTACTTGGTGTATAACTTTTCATAAGTAGGAGGAAGAGGCTTCGCGCTTGAGAAGGTTCTCCTTGTGTTGTTAGATAGAACGGTGGTTGATCGAATGGCATTAGGACCAGAACGTCGCAAGAGTTGCTATTACCGCGTGGTGTAAGGGTCAGCTTGTGCATCTGTGTTTTCCTGCAGAGAGGCTCCCAGTTGACATAATGGTGTAGCGTACCGTCATGGCACCGCCTGAGCGGCTGGCGACCTCCATTGAAACCATGTTGGGCTATACACGGCAACAATGAACGATGACTCTTTTGGTCCTCTTGCTACAGATGTTATTCCCTAAATTTGTGGTGGGGGCGAAGTCGGGGCGGATTTTTTTAGTCAATTGTAAATTGACAGGAGCCGATTGGCGTTAACAACTGTGTCCGGGGATGTGGGGGCCTCCGCGATCCGAACACCGGCGGGGATAGGTCCCTGCCCATACAGGTAGGTATATGTATAACCTCGGAAGAGAACGGCCAACTATGTGTTCAAAAAGAAGGGGCTATAAATCTTTTTTTTTTTTTTGGATACAATTCCCATTCTGAGAGCATAGGGGCATATATTACATTTCGCTCATGTCTTGTATTACCAAAGGCGCCTTCCATTCGTCGCCAGTCCGAACTCATATATCAAAGCATCAAAAAGTCTCTCTTGTTCAAATACATGCCTCCTAGTAGGCAACGACACCATCTGCGTCTTCCAACCACAGTGTCGCCAGGTCCTTTGCCAATCCTAACCGAAGTTTTCGAAGAACGTCTTCGCCCTTGCTTGTTGCAAGCCAACCCTTCCTCCAGTCCCATCCTCTATTAACTTTTGTGCCTGCCGAGATCGACTTGTGCAGATGATTCACCAACACGGAGCTTCCAGTCATCATGAAGCTTCCTCCTAGAGAGGCTGTTGATTTGGCCATTAGATCTTGTGGTGTAGAGCCCTTCAGTCCCTGGGCTGATGCCAATACAAGATTGAAGAAATCGTCGCACGCTGAATAGACTCGATCACCAACTGTTTGTAAATCCTCGATGGCTTTGAGCAGAACATCGATCTGGGGGAGTGTGACGATGGCTGGGGATTGATTAATAAAGACAGTGGCCTCTCCCAGCAGGGCCAGGAGGAAATCCTCGCTGACTACTGCATCCCGCGTTTCGTCGTAAAGTCCACCACGAATGTTGTCGTCTGAACTAGAAATAACAGCAACTAATGCAGATGCCGCTTGCTTTTTCAGTTTGAGGGCCTTTGTAGGCGAGATATTCTCCAAGTCCTCAGCATCGCGGAGCTCGTAAAACTTGCGTAATGTGGCGTAACCGCTAAGCATTCGGCCAAGCAGTTGAGCAGCTTCAAGATCTTGCTTGGCCCGTTTCTCAAGGGTCTGTGTTCGCTTTCGTAATAGATCTTTGAGATCCTGATCTAGATCCTTCTCTGAGGGGTAGACTGTTGACTGAACAAGCGAGTAGGACATTAGTAGATTAAGCACCTCCCGGACCTTGTCTGAGCGATGGGAGAGTGCATAGTACCAGAGAGCCTCGCCGTAGCGGTGAGACTCCTTGGAAAGGATCTCTGCGAATGTCTGTCTCGGGTCAGTTTAGTTCAGCATTAGAATCAAAATTACTAACCTCTGCTGTTTCCTCGGCGTAGTTAATCATGCCGAGGTCATTCAGTATTGTCCAAATTTTGTCCACCGTCCGTCCTGAGTTCTCATCTAACGTAGCAAGCAGATCTCGAAGAAGTTCGCCCACTGTCTCCTCTGATCTCTCGGGTGAATCCATTCGACCCAACACCTGTATGGCCATCTCCCACCCATCACGCTCTGGGGACAGTTGCTCTATACCTGCCAGTTCCCTAGCGTACAGGACAAGAGTTGTGTCTTTGATGCCATCCAGTTCATCGGGTCCTGGTTGAGTTACACCTAGTAGCGCGAGATCGTCTATATCCAGACTGTCGGTAGGAAACAGGTTGGGTCCGGTAGGAGCGGGGAGCCATTCGCCTAGAGATGCGACTTCTGCCACAGTACATGCCAGTGGCAATGACCATATCCTCAGGAATCCCAGCACGGCATTAACGTTTCCTTCGAAAGCGGAGGCTACCGCAACTTCGACGGGGTTTATAACATTAGGGTGAAGATCTGACTGCACAACCATGTGAAAAGCAGTTGCGAGTCGATCAAAGTAGTCTTCCGAGCCAGCGAAGCGAGATGATGCCCGCAGTAACTGCGATTGTGAAAGTCTCAGGGCCTTGTGGCGTTGATTCCCATCATCCCACCACCCAAAAAGGCCTATCGTCGCTTCACACCAATCCTGGGCGACTTCCAGGATGGCCTCATGGTTACCAAGAACGATACCATACACGGTTTGTAAGTTCTCGTAGATATCCCAAGGTATTTGGCTTGAGGCCTTCCGAGCCATTGTGGATAGTGATTGTTGTTGGGGGGCAAACTCGTCGTCCATCAGATCCTGGATATCTTGTTCTCTTCCCTCAGCGAACAGGGTCATTCGATTCAGAGATCCGCGAGCCTGAATTCGGAAAAGAGTCCAGTTGCTATTCCAGATGTCCCACTCTGATCTTGTACCTGGGCACTGGTCCAGGACTTCGCTAGTGGCAGCGGCAAAGCGTCTGACATTCTCAAGAGCTTTGCCCGTGTACGCATAGTCACTTCTAGGTCCTCGGCGAACATTCTGCCAACCAGCTTCTTTCAGTAGATGGGATGCGCTGGCAACATCACCTCGCAGCAAGGAGCACCGGACAGTCTGCCAGAATAGAGGATGGCATGCAGGGCTTGGTATGTAGCGGCTGACCTCGCGTACCTGATCAGGGTACAGGTTGTGATTTTCATGCATCCAGTCGAAGAGGATTTCGGGCAGCGGTGGCGTCTTCTCCTCGTCGGTATTGGTGCCGAAGCGATTGTGATGCATTCGAAGTATTAGTTGTGCGACATAGGCGGCCTTCTCAAATGGGTCACTGTTGAGACCAGGGCCAATGGTTGCAAAATCTTCTCCTTCTGGTTGTGGCAGTCCACTCATAGTCTTCTTCCATAGTTCAATCAGGCGGAATGTGATGTTAGACAAAGAATTGTCCATCTTCTCAACGTCATCCTCAGGTCCAACCCCCTCTTCGTATAGCCTGCATACGAGCTCTTCGGTTTCGAGGATCATATCTGCGGGTTCGATAATTTGTGCATGTCCATGTTGACTGTAAAGATTCTTGGCGATCGATGCAAAATGGTAACCCTCATGGCGCCCTGACATGCCAAGATGGGCTGATGTTTGTCTGAAAATGCTTTCCGCTTCTTGACGCACTCGTTTTGTCGCGGCTGGTGTGTTGAGCATCATGAGATCGGATTCATCGCCAATCATAGGCTGGCCATAGGGTCGATCGTCATGTCTCATGTTCAAGAACATATCGGGTTCTTCGGATTCTTCGCGCTCGAAAACATGGTCGTCTTCCCCATAGCTTTCTCTCTCATCTTCTTCACCGGCAATGTCTTGGTCGATGTAGCGTTCGATCTCGGCGTCAACTTCGTCATCCTCGAGGCGCTTGTCTGGAGCAGCAGACATGCGAAAAAGATTACCTCGTGGGGGTGGGAGCTCCACATCTCCTTCAGCATCTTGATCTTCCTCTAGATCCTCATCTTCCTCGTCCGCCGCGCTGAACTGGCGGCTCAATCCTGAAGGCTGTCGTCCTCTAATGGATCGGCCAAGCGGGTTACTCGAGGCGCCTGTGCGACCAAAAAGATTTCTTCCTGAGGATGAGTTGTTGGACACGCCAAAGCTCAGAGGCTTTGTATCAGTCATTCCACGCATGAAAGAGCTTCCCATGTACGAATCAGACGGGGCACCCGCGGGTGTGAACGAAGCGGCTGAAGATGGAGGAGGTCCAGCTGGAGTCGTTGAAGGGTTATCGGCGAGAAACGAAAAACCTGTGCCGCGGCCGCTCTTGTCTGGCGTCGATGGCGCTGGGCTTGCTGGAGGACTAGAGTCCGGAACAATGAAGCGAGATGCCATTATGGCTAGACAGCACTCCTCTGCCTTCGAATTTGGCTAGGCCTTATCGGCGCGTGAATATAATTCTGGGTTCTTCGCTCCCTCACTTTGGCTTGTGCTGTTTTCGCATGCGATGGTCGTATTTAGTGGTGGAATGGATATAAATTGTTAAAGCGGTGTTGAGTTGCAAGCTCCTGTTTGCTTGAGCTGAACGCGCTTGGGATATTTTTTGGAGCTATCGCGATGGGTAACACTAGCCGTTGTTTATCCGACGCGACCCCAGCACATGACATCGGATAGGCTTTCTCACTCAACCAAGCCAATAGTTATCCTCCCAGCAAAATGTGAAGCTGGTCAGTCATGTTCGTTACATTGAAAGGATGAGTTTCCTGCTCCTTTGTCGCATCTGTAGGACTTGTAAAACTTCACATTAGTCGAATTCTGTGCCCACAAAGACTGCAGTAATTGAGCTCTGGCAAATCAAGAGGAAATCATTAAGCCTAAATCGAGACAAAATACGAATACTCGATCACATTTCGAACTGAGCTTTTCCTCTGTATAATGAGTGATAACAAAAGCGGAATGTAAAGAGAGAGCTTCACTGAAGGTGGGGCCAACTCGTTTTATTGAAGTTTTGGAAGGGTCTGAATTGCTTCTTTCTAAATTCTAAAATGTAGTACCATTAATCTCTTATCTTCATCTTCCCGAGCGTTCGGAACCAAGACCGCTTTAACCTTTTGCCAAAGATCACGTCAAGTGGGCACGGCGTCAAACGGAAGGTCTTCCGACCCCGTGAAGCCACAAAGAGTTCTCGTCCTGACTCACAGGTGCGGCTTCTCTCCCTAACCGTCGGCCAGATCGGTCTCATCTGCCGAGAGAGTATTCCGTCTTTGGGGCAGTCTGGCTATCTCTGCCAATGGCCGTCTCAGCACTTCACACCAATGGCGCAGTACCTTGGCATACTCTGCCAATGTCTCCGCACAATGCTCTCACGTAAGGAGAGTCGAATTGGGCGTCATACGCCCAATGAGCATTGATCTCATGCCCGAAGCCGCGATTCTTTTCCTATCTCAGTGGGTGTGGATTGGAGCTCCAATTGCGGGGTACGCTGTTGCCCACCGGAGTTGCTCGGTGATCGGGATCTGAGTGTGCGGACGGTTTTCCTACTGTTTCTACGTACATAAACAGATTCCCCTTGAAGATTCATCTACCCCTCAAATTGTTTGTCTGTCTTGTTATTCACTTCTTTCCTTCTCCATCGACAGCCAATTTCATCCTCACAACACAGAAACATGTCTACCGTGGGCAAGGTATGTACCTTTTACAAGCTTTACTACCCCTCATCACGCCCAGTGCCCTGCCCTGGACGAGAACCATCATGAAAGACGCATTGCTGATGCTATCACTAGACCATCACCTGTAAGGCCGCCGTCGCCTGGGAGGCCGGTAAGCCTCTGTCCATCGAGGACATTGAAGTTGCTCCTCCCAAGGCCAACGAGGTCCGTATCCAGGTCTACTACACTGGTGTTTGCCACACAGGTATGCTCTACCCACGTCATCGAGCTCTCATAGCTCTCGAGTCGTGCAAATCAGCTCAAGATTAGTGTGTTAACGTGGTTTTAGATGCCTACACTCTCTCCGGTAAGGACCCTGAGGGTGCTTTCCCCATTGTCCTCGGACACGAGGGCGCCGGTATCGTTGAGTCGGTTGGTGAGGGCGTCACCAACGTCAAGCCTGGTGACCACGTTGTTGCCCTTTAGTATGCATTTTTCATACCTTGATCAGTCTCGCAAAAGCTAACGTATTCTCGGTCAGCACCCCCGAATGCAAGGAGTGCAAGTTCTGCAAGTCCGGAAAGACCAACCTCTGCGGCAAGATCCGAGCCACTCAGGGTAAGGGTCTGATGCCCGATGGTACCTCTCGATTCAAGTGCAAGGGCAAGGATCTGCTTCATTTCATGGGCACCTCCACCTTCTCTCAGTACACCGTCGTCGCCGACATCTCCGTAGTCGCCATCGAGCACGATGCTCCTATGGACCGAACCTGTCTGCTTGGCTGCGGTATCACCACTGGATATGGTGCTGCTACCATTACAGCCAACGTTCAGGAGGGTGACAACGTGGCCGTCTTCGGTGCCGGATGTGTCGGTCTTTCAGTCGTTCAGGGTGCCGCGGCCCGTAAGGCTGGCAAGATCATTGTTGTTGATGTCAACCCCTCCAAGAAGGCCTGGGGTGACAAGTTCGGTGCTACTCACTTCGTGAACCCCACCGAGCTCGGTGACCAATCCATCCAAGATAAGCTCATTGAGATGACTGATGGTGGTTGTGACTACACCTTCGACTGCACTGGCAACGTTGGTGTCATGCGTGCTGCCCTCGAGGCTTGCCACAAGGGTTGGGGTGAGAGCATTGTCATCGGTGTTGCTGCCGCTGGTCAGGAAATCTCTACTCGACGTAAGTTTACTCCTAATAGCATTGGAATTCGAAGATACTAACTTTCGACAGCTTTCCAACTTGTTACCGGCCGAGTTTGGCGAGGATGTGCATTCGGTGGTGTCAAGGGCCGCTCTCAGCTGAACGACCTTGTTGCTGACTACAAGAAGGGTGATCTCAAGGTCGACGAGTTCATCACCCACCGCAAGACTCTCGGCGAGATCAACAACGCCTTCGAGACGATGAAGCAAGGCGACTGCATCCGTGCCGTCGTCGATATGCAAAAGCTTGAGCCTAAGATTTAATGACCCAAAATGTAGTATAGATGAATGATATCAAAAATTTTATGTTAAATGGCAAACTGTTTCTCTCTGCCTCGGGAGCCGCTCTTATTATGTGTCAAATTTGAGGACCTTGATAGATACCTTAAATAATGCCCTGTGCGACTGATACAGTGTTATATATGATGCGTACCTGTCACTCCACTGCTATTCGCGGCGTAGGAGGAACAATTCCTATGGCCTACTGTCAGAAGCTCTGCAACCTTTCATCCTGACAAAAGTCTGCTAGGTCGATATCGAGTTAGACTACTAATTCAACCTTAATCCTTCATAATACTTTAATAAATTATGGTCAGAGTCCTGTACGCGTTTGCCAGGGCCTCGCAATTGTGAGGTTATCTACACGGGAATATCCAATCATTTTACTAACCTAAATCTATGGGGACAAAGACTATGCAGCCAACAGCTGACAACTATAAGGAAATTGATAGACACGACTATTGAATTATCAAGTACTCCGTAGGGCAAACAGTTTAACATTAGAGGGCAAGGAACTGCCTAGTCATGCTAATCCTTCTTACAAGGGGAGGCAAGAAAACTTATGACCTTCATCCTAAAGGATGAAAAGACTAAGGTAAGTTTGGTGTATTTTGGTAGATCTTTAGACCAGATTTTGGCACCGTGTTTTATTAAAAGCTTTAGTACGCCAGAGGTCAGGAATCTTGATGGCCGCAATAATTGACTTGCTAAAGTTGCCAGACATCCAATTCATCTCACAAAGCTCCAGGCTACTATGCCGACAAACCACATGGGAGCTTAACAAATTAGAGCTCTTACATATATTCTCCTCCACAACATATCTTCGAGGCCCAAAACCTCGAGTGCCATATGGGCCTCGGTAAGATATAAGCAAGAGATTTCCTCCACATATTATTTGCGTTCCAGGTGTTTTGAGAGAGCATCACCCTAGACTACCTGGCTAGCTACCTATCCAGAATATGGGGTATCTCCACTAACACTGGATGGAGGTGGGGACCATTTTTGTAATTCGTTAGATTTCATTTGTCAACCTACTAATGAAAAGGGGACCATGATAAGTCGCGACTTAGAACAATCTACAATTACCAAAGGAATCAGACGAAACAAACAAAATGCGCTCATCACGGATTTCAAGAGATGCTTCGAAACTATTCGATCATACGGCTGAGCCCATTTCACCTCCAAGACGATTGACAAGGTCTGCGCTAGCCAAATTCGCCTTTACCTCGACAGAAGAGTCCAAACCTACGATCGCCGATATCGAAGACAGTGGAGGTCCTGCTCGCAAACGAAGGCGTGCCGTAGTGACTAAGACCGAATTTTCGAAATCCGCCCGAGTTGTAAAGCCTGAAGTGGTCGACAAAGCCCTTGATGATATCCCTTCACCCCCAGCAAAAGCGCGACGGGTTCGTAAGCCCGCTCGCAAAGCCTTCGATGCAACAACTGGCGTAACGAAGATGGACCCTCCCTCAGATTGGGAGGCTGTTTATGATACCGTGAGGAAGATGCGGGCACCAGGCGGGCGAGCTTACGGTGCAGCTGTTGACACTATGGGATGCGAACGCCTGGCGGATCGAAACGCATCACCAAAAGACCAGAGATTTCACACATTGGTGGCGCTCATGCTATCGAGTCAGACAAAGGACACGGTGAACGCCGTGGTTATGAGGAAGATGCAAACTGAACTGCCACCGTTTGAACCCGGGGCGCCCCCAGGACTAAACCTAAATAACATACTGGCAATCGACCCTAAGCTTCTGAACGAGTTCATCTGGGCGGTCGGCTTCCATAATAATAAGACAAAGTTTGTGTCACCCGATCGGTATGGACTGATCGAGATTGGACTGACTAGTGTTCAGATATATCAAGCAAACAGCCGAGATACTCCGCGATACATGGGATGGCGATATCCCCAACACCATTGAGGGCCTCGTATCGCTGCCGGGCGTCGGACCCAAGATGGCCTATCTCTGCATGTCCGTAGCATGGGGTAAACATCTGGGGATTGGTGTTGATGTGCACGTACATCGTATCACAAATCTTTGGGGTTGGCACAAAACGAAGAACCCGGAGGAGACACGAACAACACTTCAGTCATGGCTCCCTCAGGATCGATGGCATGAGATCAATAATCTTCTGGTGGGGTTGGGACAGTCGGTATGTCTTCCTGTCGGTCGCAAGTGCGGCGAATGTGATCTTGGCCTTGAAGGACTATGCAAAGCTGCCGATCGAGCAAAGGTGTCTGCTGGACGTCAGCTCAAAGCCGAAAAAGTTGAATCGGAGGCCCGGAGCGACACACTGGTCAAAATGGAGGTTTCACAGAGCATTGTAATCAAAGAAGAGGGTGGTGCATGATGGGTTCCCAGGTAGCCAGGTTCTCATGACAGACGATTAACCCCATCAGCGGCCCCGCCCCCGGAACCAACCACCCCATAATAATCCCCAGGATCGAGTTGCCGGAGTGGCTGGTAGAAGTCGATTCGACCACGTGTATGAGCGCCTATGAAGGTTGGCGTTGAGAACTGACAGAAAAGACTGCTATCCAGACGCATTAATACCCATTGGTACCCTATTGTACAGAGGCAAAGTTATGAGTCTCTTGCTGGCGCACTTCTGTGGTCCAGCCTAGGCGGCACTATCATATGCGCGGTCTTGATAGACGCTCACGAGTTCAGTCATGGGTCCGATACGATATCGGAGATAAGCCGGTAAAACAAGACAGGGTCCTGGTGGTTCCCTGAAGTCGCATTCGAGGCCAGGCTCGAGCACTACGTAATCAAGCCAAGACAACGGATCTTCACTCCATTCTGAGTCAAGTAGTCGAGCAATGTCACCGCCTCTGCAGCAGCAGTCGGCTCAAACCGTCCGTTGATCGACAAATTCCAAGGATTACCATATCAATGGACACATATCGCTTTGTGATTGTGATGAATAAATGAATCAATTCAGAGCCCGCTAAAGGAGGGGACAACGTCCCCTTATCATATCCTGTACGCCAACGCACCCTCAACTATCCGAATAGAAATATACACCGGCGAATAACGCTATGCATCTAATGCAGATGCTGTCTCGGAATCCAATTTCATTACGTCGTGGCCGTCAGAATGCGCATTGCGGACCTTGGGAGTGACGCCAGTCTCCGGTCCGAACCATGATAGATATGTAAAATGATGATGACTCTCGTTGGTCGATTTACACACCCCGGATAACCTGGGTTCGTTCCGACTCGAGTTGTGCAGCGTTACGCTCGTGAGACTGCTTCTTGCACTGCATGTGGGTTAGCGGGTCTGCAACCGTGGGTTTGTATGATATGCCGAACTTACGTCCTCGAGACCGGTACACTTGTGGTCTTCTAGTAGGCGGTGCTTGCCGCAGAAATGACCTTGGCAAAAGGTGCAGTCGCCGACGATCCGTTGAGCGGGCTCACGGCACGAAGCAGCGGTGCAACGGATTCGCTTAGGAGGCATGGCGTTGATTCCTTTGTTGAATTTGTAGAAAAGGTAGACTTCTGAGAGGTGAACTGGACAAGTTCTTGAGTCGGTGAGAGTTTATGTTGGAAGCGGTAAGAGGCTGAGCCAAGTAAGGCGGTCTTTATAGGAAATCGAATGCAGTGACGGCGTTTCGAGAAATCCGTGGAAAGCAAGGACCAAATCAAAGACTCATTCACACAACGACAGTGACAGAAGATGAAACGATCAAAACAAAAGACAAGTTGGCGGTGGAAAAGGAATCTGGCCGGGGCTTTATAAAGAGCGGCGAGGCGAGGCGAGGCAAGGCGGCTGATGAATGAATCATGCCTTGGTGGAGCCAGCGGCTGGTCAGTTCGCCTCCAGCTCATCGCTCTCACCACATTCAGGCCGCGGCCATGGGGCAGGGGGGAGGTGTGTAAGTTTGGTTGTTTACCTACCTAGGTACCTTACCTTGTTGAGTCCCATCGTTAAAAGACGCTGCTGTCACACAGTACGAAATGCATAGTCTGGTTTGTTCATCCATGCTCAGATACAGGGACCAAAGCTTGCTCATTACATACTGTATGTACAGTAGCAATGAACAACAACGTCGACCAGCCGATCGTTTGTCTACACATGCACTGCATATGCACAAGTACGATCCCTCACTTCTTTAGACGACATATGTATATACCTACACAGACTCACTCACACGCATGTGCACCATCAAAGTTTGCTATACGATTTCCAATTCGATGGGCAATGGGAAGTAAATTGACAAAGACACAAACAACTGCAGAAGCTCGTGGAAACGCACCCCCCTCCATGTCTCTCCCGTTTTTGGCTTACTGATTATGGGATACCCATTGAATTCGATGGGCCACTTTTACCCGCAGAGGCGCTGGGTTTTGGGTGAACTGGAATGACCAAGCTGGACCCGTCTCGTCTCTCTTAAATCAACAGCGAGAAAAAGGGTTCTTGTTCTTGTTCGTCGTTCACCGCGAGGCTCCGAAAGCGGGCGGTGGAGGCAATAGGATTGGGCGGGGCTGGCCGTGACTGTGTTGAACTGAACTGGACCGTACTGAGAGTCTGAGACTTGAAAAAAGGGTCCGGAGCGCGAGAGATGTGACGTCGATCAGGTGGGCTAATAAACTTGGCCTGTCTCGTCTTTTCAACCCGAGGCACATGGAAACACAATTGAGGCCGGCGATGACGGCAGATGGGGGAGTGAGTATGTAGCAAACCCTCAACTCAGGGCTCTTTCAGTCTTGTTGCAGCCGCGTCTTTCGTTGTGTTGTTTTTGTTACACTAATGAGATACCTATTCTAAGCAGAGTACCAATAGCTTCATCTGATGCGCTGCTGCTGCATCTGCATTGCTACAGTGTGCATCCTCGTTCCTCAATTACTCTCATCCAAACGCTTATCGCCGCGCCTGGCGCTCTAGATGCTCATCCCAGTCACTGGGTTGGCCCCCTTGCTTTCTGAGCTTGAGCTTCGTATCCACGAGGTCTAGGCCTACCACGGCGTACGTAACGTGCTACAGTTCTACCGCCTGTGTACTTCACTGTCTGTGTTTCCGACAAATTCCTGGGGTTCCATGCCGTGGGACCAGAGGGACTGGGATAAGGGTCCGTACCTTACCAATGCCCGCTACCCTGCATCTTGGAAGTCTTTTCATCTCCAATCGCTTAATAGAAGGGATTTAAAAACATGGCCTTAATGCATGGGGATCGCCCCCCAACAAGCATGGAGGTTCGCGCTGGCAGTTGGTACATAACCTGGCGTCCTAGCCACTGCATCATTGGCACAGTTCAGAGCCGGGGTCCGACGAGTCAGGTTTAGCTTGAGTGTGTCTTGGGCCATGAATCGAATGGCTCAGCTGTTCTGTAATACCTATCAACAAATCGTTCCAGGCGCTTAGAGCAAGAGGCGGTGGGAGTGTGTTGTCAGTGAATCACTCGATGAGAGACAACTATGAGAACAGCGCCTTACCCCAACAACCTCAATCTCCAGACGTTGGAGATGAAATGAGCGTTTGTAGTAAGCCTCACTAATCAATAAGATTTCACTTCATGCTGATCTCGCGAGTGGGGCACAGACAGATTCTTTGAGGTCTGAAGTTCTTATGAGGAATGACGCCAGACGGATGAATGTATACGTCAACACTACAAAGCCCATTGGCGAGCTCAGAGCCGAAGCTACCTACAATACGCTGTCGTATTGAATTTTGCAAAGGACAATCCTGTCAAGTGCCAGTCATGCCATACATATTGTGTGACTCGTGGCCTGTTTCCTGACAATCACAAATTCTGCCTCCAACGGTCGATCAAAATCTAACATTGACTTATCCTTCAGTTTTCACTTACCGGCAGATTGTTAGCTGCATGATATTCTCCCCATTCCACGACACGTTCGAGCCGTCCGGCGTCCTCCGCGTCCCATGTCTCCGGTAACCTGCTCCGTGCATCGCCGGAGACGCCGGACCTGAGACTCCGGCTGAAATAGTTCCCGCATATGCAACGGCAGAGACATAGAATGAATCTTAGCTGGAGTAGAACCTTTTTTGCAATACTGTATGAACTCTACGAAGCTTTCTGGTATCTTGAAGCTGTTGATAAGCTCGCCGCTAGATTGAGTCAGGATCCGCCACTCCCGATAACTGAGGTTTCTAGTCCTTCCTTTTCCCTTTATTAACTACCTCAACCTTATCAAAGTCCGGTTTCGGTATTGCCATATTTCAACTCCATTTTGTCCTGGTCGTTTGATAAGAGGAAACTGCTCTTTTTCTATGATCAGTTGCTGCCAAGGACGTGGATGACAGGTAAACATCTCAAGCCGCGACTAGCCTATAACCCAATACAAGTGACAGGGATTATATCAATTGGAAAATAGCCGTCATCGTATAGGGGTCAGTACATCAGTTTGTGGCTCTTCGAAGCACTGAAAACGCAAGTTCGAGTCTTGCTGACGGCAAACCTTTTGTTATTTTGCTTGATTTTTGCTTCATCCAATGCTTGCCAAGGTATTCATAAACTTCTTTTACGCCTCGTTTCCCAACAAACAACTGAAAGCCGTCATCGTATAGGGGTCAGTACATCAGTTTGTGGCTACTCGAAAGCACTGAAAACGCAAGTTCGAGTCTTGCTGACGGCAAAATCGTGATAAATACTCACCTTGTTTGTTTCTTTTTGCATGGGATTGCTCTCCGCCTTATGCAAAACCATTGCGCATGAATGTTTAGAGGTACATTCCAGGTTTATCAAACGTAAGGTTTCTTAGAATCGTTCAATAGGCAAAACCGAACGGGAGACCAAACCATAATTGCCATTGGCTGTTTGTTGTTAAGCATATAGTTGCCAAACTTTCAGTCTCTGCCACTCTTTTGGTGTTTTTGTTCCCCTCTCCAGCAGCTTGTAGTTGTAAAAACGCACCATCAAAGAGAACATTGTCCTTGAAAATACTTGACATTGATCTCAGTGAATTACTCTGTACTGTCCTTAAAATTGCCTATTCGGGTGATTGAAGCTATCAATTACCAATCACACAACGTGGGGTTTGTGACGACATGATAACCGCCTGAGAATCTCACCTGGGTAGCTTCAACCTGGACAAAGAGCGAGCATACTTGTTCCGGAGCTCGCCGAATGCAACGTAATTGACCTTTCTCATTTTTTCCTAACGTCTATCACATACCCATTAGACGTACCCGCACGTTTTGATGCTCTTGAGACCTTCACTGTAACCCCTCTTCCCCTCACCAACATCCCGAAAGATATCCGCCATGACAGCAACATCACAGCGCGGTATTAGAATCGCTATTGACAGAGGTGGAACTTTCACCGACTGCGTAGGAGAGAGCAATGGAAAGGAGATTATCATCAAACTTCTATCCGAGGACCCGGCCAACTACAAGGATGCCCCGCTTGAGGGTATTCGGCGCATCATGAGCCACTTCCTCGGTAGAGATATTCCTCGAGGTGAAGCTTTGGACACTTCCCAGATTGATTCGATCCGGATGGGAACAACTGTCGCCACAAACGCCTTGCTTGAGAGAAAGGGAGAAAAAATTGCCATGGTCGTTACCAAAGGTTTCAAGGATTGCCTGACCATCGGAAATCAGTCGAGGCCCAAGATCTTTGACCTTGCAATTCGGAAGCCCGATGTGCTATATGAGAAAGTCATTGAGATTGACGAGCGGGTTACACTCGAAGATTACGCTGAAGACCCTGAAAGAACGCAAACAGAGGCAGAAGCTCAAGTTGGTACCAAAGAAGCCGAAGGCAAGACTCTCGTTAGAGGTTTGTCTGGTGAGACAGTCAGAATTCTCAAAAGAGCCGAACAAGAAGACATTCGATCAAAGCTCAAGAGTGTCTACGATCAAGGCATTCGCAGCATTGCTGTTTGTCTGATGCATGGCTACACCTTTCCTGACCATGAAGCTCTGATTGGGCGGATAGCTAAGGATATCGGCTTCCAGCATATATCACTAAGCCACGAGCTCATGCCCATGATAAAGCTGGTTTCGCGAGCTACATCTGTCTGTGCCGATGCCTACCTCACACCGGCTATCCGCAAGTACATTGATGGCTTCCAGACTGGGTTTGAAGGCGGTCTTGGAACCCGTAGTGTGAAAGAGGAGAAGGGTGCCAAGGGAGCGAGATGCGAGTTCATGCAGAGTGATGGTGGCCTTGTCGATGTGGAAAAGTTTACAGGACTCAAGGCAATTCTATCCGGCCCTGCAGGAGGTGTCGTGGGATATGCCATCACTTCGTATGATGAAGAGACGAAGACACCGGTCATCGGCTTCGACATGGTAAGTTAAACGTCGTTTTCCAAGCAGCAGACTAACTTGAGTAGGGTGGCACAAGTACCGATGTTTCGAGATATGGTGAAGGCCGTTACGAACATGTGTTCGAGACAACGACTGCTGGTGTTACAATTCAGTCGCCACAATTGGACATTAATACGGTCGCTGCCGGTGGCGGCTCTCGCCTCTTTTTCAGGAATGGCCTTTTCGTTGTTGGACCTGAGTCCGCAGGCGCTCACCCAGGTCCCGCGTGTTACCGTAAAGGAGGTCCAGCCACCGTGACAGATGCAAATTTGGTACTTGGCCGCCTACTACCTGAATTCTTTCCTAAGATTTTTGGAGAGAATGAGGACCAGGGGCTGGATATCGAGGCCAGCCGAAAGGTTCTTCAGGAGCTCGCAGATCAAGTGAACCGGGAGAATAACAAAAACCTAACGGTAGACGAAGTTGCATATGGCTTCTTGACCGTTGCTAATGAGACAATGACTCGCCCCATCCGGTCGATTACCGAAGCCAAGGGACACGATTCTTCAAAACATCGACTTGCAACGTTTGGTGGTGCCGGTGGTCAGCACGCTGTCGCCATTGCGGAGTCTTTGGGCATTCAACAAATTCTGGTTCATCGATATTCTTCAGTTCTTTCTGCATACGGCATGGCTTTAGCAGATGTCGTTGACGAACGACAGGAGCCTGATTCCTTGGTATGGAAGGACGATGACAAAACAGTTAAGGAACTGAAGAAGAAAATGGAGAAGCTCAAGGACCAGTCACGAAAGTCCCTGCAAGATCAAGGCTTCCAAGAAGATGAAATTGTTTTTGAAGAATACCTCAACATGAGATACCGCGGCACTGAGTCAGCCCTCATGATTGTCAGACCGACCCCCGAGGAGGCCAAGAAGCATTTTGATGGGAAAGAATGGGATTTTGGCCAAGCTTTTGTGAAGCAGCACCGGTATGAATTTGGTTTTACGCTTGACGAGCGAGACATCATCGTTGATGATGTCCGTGTTCGTGGTATCGGCAAGAGTTTCCGACACCAAGACGATACAGTTGACAAGCAACTCAAGGAACTAAAGCAGCAGACGGTTTCTGACAAGAAGAAGCTTGACAGCCAACAGGTATACTTTGAGGGTGGTAGGAAGGAAACCCCTGTATTCAAGCTTGAAGATCTAGATACCGGCGATTCGATCCCTGGACCAGCCATGCTTGCCGACGGCACTCAAACCATCGTTGTAACACCAAAGGCAACCGCGGTTATTCTCAAGACTCATGTAGTCATCAATCTGGAGAAGGAGGGAGCAAAGTCCGAGTAAGTTGTCTCTCGACCACAAAGATATCACCCTCTAATGGATCTAGGTCTACCAAGTCATCTGAGGATCGCGAAGTTGATCCCATCATGCTCAGTATTTTTGGTCATCGATTTATGGCAATTGCTGAGCAGATGGGACGTGCCTTACAAAAGACTAGTGTCAGCACAAATGTCAAGGAGAGACTTGACTTTTCGTGTGCCATTTTCGACGCCACAGGCGGCCTTGTAGCCAACGCTCCTCATCTGCCTGTCCATCTTGGTTCGATGTCTACTTGTGTACGACGCCAGGCTGAGATTTGGAAAGGAAGGCTGGAGAAGGGCGATGTCATAATCTCTAATCACCCTTCATATGGAGGAACTCATCTTCCGGATGTGACCTTGTTGATGCCAGCGTTTGATGAGAAAGGAGAAAACATCCTCTTCTACGCTGCGTCTCGAGCTCACCATGCTGATATTGGTGGTATTAGCGCCGGAAGTATGCCACCTCACTCACGAGAGCTCTACCAAGAGGGCGCCTCTATCAGAAGTGAGAAGCTTGTGAGTGGTGGCAAGTTCGATGAGAAACGAGTTGTCGAGTTGTTCTACGAAGAACCCGCCAAGTATCCAGGCTGCAGCGGAACCCGTTGTCTGGCCGATAACATCAATGATTTGAGAGCTCAAGTCTCGGCTAATCAAAAGGGAATCTCACTCATTGAGACTCTGATCGCGGAGTATGGTGAGGCGACAGTGCAGTTCTATATGGTCCATATCCAGAACAATGCCGAGCACTGTGTGCGCCGGCTACTCAAAGATGTTTACAAGCGATTCGAAGGCAGGGATCTCTCGGCAGTAGACTTTATGGACGACGGTTCTCCCATTCGATTGAAAATTCGCATTGATCCAGAAAAGGGTGAAGCGGAGTTTGACTTCTCGGGTACTGGCCCCGAAGTCTACGGAAACATCAACGCCCCCCAGGCAATCACGTTCAGTGCTATTATTTACTGTTTGAGATGCCTGATTTCCGAAGACATACCACTTAACCAAGGATGCCTGAAGCCTATTCATGTCAACATCCCTCCCAAGTCCATTCTGTCGCCGTCCCCAGGGGCTGCAGTTGTGGGAGGCAATGTCCTTACCAGTCAACGCATCACAGATGTTATCTTCAAGGCATTCCAGGCTTGCGCTGCCAGTCAGGGATGCTGTAACAACTTGACTTTTGGATTTGGCGGCAACCAAGACGGCACCGAAGCTGTCAAGGGTTTCGGATACTACGAGACGATTGCTGGCGGAAGTGGTGCGGGTTCTGACTGGGAGGGAACCAGTGGTGTTCACTGCCATATGACAAACACTCGAATCACAGATTCAGAGATCTTTGAACGTCGTTATCCTGTACTTCTCCGTGAGTTTTCTATTCGGTCCGGTTCAGGAGGCCGAGGCCAACATCGTGGTGGTGACGGTGTCATCCGTGACATTGAGTTCCGGATCCCCCTTCAAGTGTCCATCCTCAGTGAACGCCGCGTCTATCGCCCGTATGGGCTAAGTGGTGGCGGCGATGGAGAGTGTGGTCTGAACCTATGGGTGCGCAACGTTGAAAAGGCCAACTGGCAGACTTCTCTGAAACAGTTTCACACAAAGGGAGATGCGGGGGAAGTTGAATACGAGGAGCGACATATCAACATGGGGGCTAAAAACACAGCTGCTATGAAGGCTGGAGATCGTATCATTATCTGCACACCTGGAGGAGGTGCATGGGGAGCTGAGGGGTCTGAAAGTAGGGCTAAGAAGAAGATTGACCATACTGAGGGCTGGAGGAAGGGTAGTGGTAACACAAGGGATGAGACTGCACTCCAGGCTTAGACAGGGCGAAATATGACATTGGACTGTTGCCTAGCAAAGGGCCGGGACCTGAATGGGCTCGTGGAGGATGAAATCAAAGTTTCCGTACGTTGGTCTCAAACGCTCCAAGAGAGACTTGAAAGCAGGCTTTAAATCCCAACTTGTGTAGCCTAGAAATGTCTCAGGTGAAGCCGCCATCTATGGCAGAACTGTGCTACTGTTAAATCTATATATGTCTCATTGTGAAACTTTAACCTAAGGTTAAGACATTCAAAGGTTGGTCACTGGGATGACTTATCACGTAATTGAGATAATGCTGGACACATTCTGGAGTGTCAAAAAGCTAGCAACGAGTCCTGTTGGCAGCTCCGTGCAACCACGACAAGGCACCAATAGTGCTTTTATGCAGCCCAACTAGCATATGATTGGGAGATATAGGTACCCCGGTATTATGATCATTTGCATGCATCTATGGCACTGTTCATCCTTTCTAAGTTTGATGTTTCACTGAGAATTTTAAACAGTTGGGGTCTTACCCAGATGGGGACTTCAAGAGAATATACGCGAGTCTTCTCGTTTGAAGTTTCAAGCTTCCTGGTGGTATCTTGGTAGCTAAGATATGTAGAGATTGTGGAAAGTGACTTTGATGAGGAATAACCATGCTGCGACTTGATGCATTGTTCACTGGGGAAAACCTTTCCTAAGCACACACATCAACTGAACAGGCAAAACGCAGCGAATCTCCCGCGTTGCAGCAAAAAAGCTTCTTCTGAAAGAGACTGAGGTGGTGAATTGGCTCCCTCTGCATAGAAGTACCTGAAAATCCTGTGTCGCGATGCAGCTTACAACCTCCAACACAAACAATCACACACGCACACACTTGCATATGGCCAATCTCAATCGCAGATTAACACCAATAGACCGGTTCGATAACGGCCGTTTCCGATCAGACCATCCTGATCGTCAAAAATTACACCAACTGGTGTTTCTCGAAAAGGGCTATGCAAGTCACCGGTGCCACACGGCAAGAAGGACGTTAGATTAAGACTTGTCTCCCACCGAAACAATATCTGCAATGCCCAATGAATATGCCCAATTGCTCGCCACTCACTACGAACCCCAGTCAGCCCTACGGGGGATAGACATGGATAATGGGGGCTGCTGCATTAGCTCAACCACTGATGGGCCAGGGTCTTGGCCCCCAATCTCCATATTGGCCCTGGAAGTTGTTGATCTACACTCGATACTCTTGCCCCCGAGAACCAGAGCCTCGCTGCGATCTCACCCTAGAACAGGCTACAGTGTCTTCTGCCTTGCTAGCATCAGTGTAGCCTATCTTCGGGCCAATGACGGCTTGTCCGATGGAGTGATGCGGATGGGGCGGGCGTTGAACTATATCTGCATGCCGCGAACCATGAATTGCCTCTTCTTAACTTCACAAGGCATTCTGTATGCCTTCTAGGCGTGTAATCCATGAACAGCAGTCGATGTATCGTGCTTAAACACCTTTTCCATAAGTCCAGGCTAAAGATTGGTCGGTCAACTCCTACTGTGACCGTGACTGACGCAGAGTTATGCACCTCCTTTGTGGCGGAAGCATAGAACAAGGGTGGAAGATAAACAATCTATCAGGTGTATAGTCACTACTGACTTGTCAGTTTGAGGGCCTGAGAATGTCATGATTAGACATCGAGTTCCCATGAATGAGACATCCATATCCACCGTGAACCTCAACACAGCCATGCTGCATCAACCAAACGGACTGGCTCTCGTAAGGCTCGAGGCAACCAACAAGTTGCATGTGATCACGATAAGTCTTGTGCTTCAATGTGCACTGCCTTTGTACCCTATGTCTATCGGCCAGACATATGCCGTGTAAGATCTCTGAGGGATATTGTCACTTCTTGTAACTTGACCGGGCCAATCCGCGATTGGTAGTTTAAGTTTTCTCACAACTTCCTGACCCCTTAAACTCGTTAGGCATCCTTATTCAGAGACCCCTGACTTCACATGGCAAATCAACACCATTCCGGACCTATCACTTGAAGCAGGAATTCCAGTGCACCCCACAACCGGAACCAAAAGGAGGCTGAAGATAGCTTTAGAGAGCTATACTGTGTGAGAATACGTGCAGACATTCGTCCGTTAGTAACTCCATGGCAACTTATCACGAGCCAGTAGAGGCTCTTGGTTGGACCTTGAACCATAGATGTCTTGTTCCCCTGCTTCTGCCTGTAACTGAGGCCTCTCCGACGAGCCTTGTTTACTGAGTTCACCATGGAATCCTTGTTGCCGTACTCAGCCATGCGTCTGTCTAGACTTGAGGCTCAACTTCACCCCCAACATCTTGAATTCAGAACTCAGACAAGAAGCTATTTAGGTAACGCTAAGTTCTCAAACGTTTAACCTCAGCCATACCTTCTCTAGCTCTTTCTCGACCATCCTAGCATCTATAAACTGTCCTGGTAGACTTTGCCGAAACTGCGTTTAATACTTTCACCATGATGCGAATAGCTATAGCTGGGGGCTCTGGCCTTGGATATCTCCTGGCAAGTCATATTTCCAAAGCAGCAAACGCTTATCAAGTTGTTGTTCTCTCCCGTTCAGTAAGTATTACCCTTATGTATATGCGATATTTCTGACAACACAGTCACGTCCCGAATATGCAACACTAGATGTTCAAGTCATGGTTGTTGACTACAATGACGAGAATAGCCTAGCATACGCACTTCACGGAGTTAATCTTGTCATCTGCACCTTTTCAGGGGCTGAACAGATCAACCTGATCACTGCAGCTGCCCAAAGCGGTGTACAATTCTTTGTTCCGTCCGAGTTCGAAGGAAGTCTCGAGAAGCGACCCGAAAACGATCAACTCGACCCCTATTCATACTCATCCCAAGCCAGACAGCATCTCAGACGCTGTGCAAGATCATCCCATATGAAGTGGACCGTATTCTCTTGCGGCATCTTCATGGAGAGATTTCTCCCCCAGGGGCTCGGAAGCTTGGCTATTGGCTATGGTTCAAACTTGTCCAACGTTGGATCATACATCCTGGACATGAATACCTATACTGCTGAGTGCGTTGAAAAGACTCCCCGAGGGCATACTGTGCGCGTCTGCATGACATCTGTATATGATGTTGCTCAATTCATCGTTGCTGCCATTGATTTGGGACCTGCGAACTGGCCTCGCGAGTTTACGATGAGAGGAGACCGCCTGTCACTTCGTGACATTGTTGGGCAATGCTCAAGAACCCTGAACGGTAAGTTGACAACATAAGTAAGCAAAGACTATGCTAACTCATTAAGCGGCATTTTCTCTGTCTCAATGGCAAGCTTCAGATATTGCAGGACTTATGAGTGGTTTCTATCAACAGGGAGACTACGCCAAAGTTGCTTTTTATCGGCAACTTCAAGCCACTGTTGAGGGACGCTACGACTTTGGGCATACATCGTTGAATGGCCTCGTCAACGTGCAGCCGAGAAGCTTTCGCCAGTGGTTGAGTGACCAGTTTACAAGATAAAGCCATTATTAAGGCTTCATCTTGCTTCTTTCAATGGGGGTCAGTACTACAGTCTTTGAATATGTTGTGTCGATGGATGCTCACTTTGTTTAGTTTACAGCTGTGCTGTATGTTGGTACTGGTAGCAACGCAACAAGGCAGCAAATTAGCGGCTAGTATCGCGGCTTTCATTTTTCTATTGTATATCTATCTACCTTAGGTAGCTAAAAGAACTAAACTCCGCTTTCACTCTTTGTTGCAATTGTCCATAGAACGTTCTGTGGCCTTTAGTCTTTATTGCTGCTATAAAGCCCTTTTTGAGAATGTACTAACTTGCATCAAAGAAATACATACTTACTAGGAACACTGGGCCTGGCATTGGTAGATCCTGTCCGACAAGCGGCCACACTGAGTCTAAAGACTGACTGAGACGCTTTGCGAGAACTGCCAAACAAACTTGTCTTTATGACTTGATACTGATACCATTACAAGTTCGGGGCAATCCTGGTCAAACTTTGACGAATGGTTTCATGATTCTCGACAATCTTTACCTTGATTACTAAAACTTGTTCCCACACTGTAGGCTTGTATCTCCCGTGACAAACTCCGCCTTGTTCCAAGAATACGACCTTGTCTTTAAGTCTTCAGGATCGACACCAGGCCCGGGAATAGATTCATGTGGAGATTCTAAAGCCAAACCTCGGGACAAGGTATGAACCCCAGTCAAGAATGCGGAGAAGACAAGCATGGATGTGAAAGGAATTCCGCCAACGATCATGATTGACATTCCGTTTCTGGCTCTTCGTTCCGCGATGAAATCATCAGGAATCCATGAACCCGGAAAATCTTCCGCACGACTTACCCAAAATAGCGGAATACTGGCTCGAGTTGGAGGTCTGACCCCACTGGAAGTCCCCGATGTGATGTAGTTGATGGCTTGTGATTGAATGCCCTGACAAAGTATTAGCAGTGCAGACCAACAGTGATAAAGCAGCCTCGGGCGGGATCCAACATTTTCAAATTCGTCTTCTCTCACCTCATTCAGTCATGGAGGCTTCAGGCGCTGATAAGGGCTTCTTCCAGAAGCCTCCCGTTCTGAACAATCAGTTTCATGATGATGTGACCTTCCAGAGGTGCTTTAAGCGTGAGTTCAAGGCCAATTACTATTATACGGAGGTCTGTGCTTACTTGTCTTCACAGTGTTTCTTCCATGGCAGATCGTTCAGCAAGTCCAAGCGGAACTGGCTTCACTTGGAGATGATGTCCTCTCCGACCAAGTTTTTGCCTGGATCACAGATGCTGAACATAACAAACCGTTCCTTAAAGGATCAGGCCGTGATGTATTTGGCCAGTGGAAGGGTGATTTAGTCACGGGTGAAGGGTGGCGTGGTCTTCAGAATTTTGGCCTGTCCCGAGGGTAAGACATCTACGTTGTTGACTGATTAACTATTGACGTGTCTAGATTTGTCGCCGCAGGATATGATACTCCATATGGTGCATTTGCACGAGCATACCAGTTCATGCGCATACAACTTTGGACGCCATCGTGTGCCAATGTCGGTTGTCCTTCCGCTATGCAGGATGGCGCTGCTCGACTTCTACAAACACACCTTAGTAGCCCAGAACTCGTCGCAAAACTCACAGATGAGCAAAAGAAAGTATTCGAGAACGCTTTCAATCATCTAACCACACGAGATTCACAGCGTGCCTGGACCAGCGGCCAGTGGATGACTGAGCGAACAGGGGGAAGTGATGTGTCATTGACCGAAACAACAGCAGTGCACATGCCAACGTCTGAGATCCAACTCGCCTCGAAAGATGAAGAGATACCATTAGGACCATGGAGTATCAATGGTTTCAAGTGGTTTTCGTCAGCAACGGACTCGAGAATGACTGTCCTCCTTGCTCGAACATCTAAAGGCGGACTGTCAGCCTTTATGGCTCCCATGTATAAACACGATGCGAGTGCTACCACAGCCACCGGACTTCGGAAAAGCAACGGGGAGCAACTTAATGGAGTTCGGATCCAACGCTTGAAAAACAAATCAGGCACACAGAGTCTCCCAACAGCTGAACTAGTTCTCCAGGACATGCGAGCATGGCTTATAGGGCAAGAAGGCCGAGGCATCCAAGAAATCGCAACAATCTTGACCTTGACTCGAGTTCACTCTTCAGTTGCTGCTGTGGGTTATTTGGGAAGAGGGCTTGCCATCGCAAGAGCATATGCTCAAGTTCGAGAGGTTGGTGGTGGAAAGGGGACTCGAATGAAGCTGACAGAGAGTTCATTACACATGAGAACCCTTTCAAAGATATCTTTCGAGTATCGTGGCCTTATGCTTCTTACCATCTTTACATCATATGTCCTTGGCGTTTCGGAGCATGGCATAGCGTCAGACGCAAATCTCTCACCTGCGCTAGAGGCGCTGACACCTTCTGCACAACACGCTGCGCCATTGATTCGGGTCCTTACTCAGCTCACAAAAGCTTACGTTTGCAAAGCATCGGTACAGCTACTTTTCTCCTGTATGGAGGCGCTCGGTGGTGTTGGGTACCTTGCCAATGAGGAACAAGAGTACCTCAATATCGCTCGCCTCCATCGCGATTGCGCTGTGCTGCCTATCTGGGAGGGCACAACAGATGTTTTGAGCACCGATTTCTTGAGGGCTATCAAACATCCAAAGGCTGGCCAGGACACTCTGAACGCCCTCGAAGACTCTATTAAGAAGGGTATGGCATTTCAAGGAAAGGTGTCTTGGCCTGAAGGCTTGAACAATTTGGCCGCTTGGAAGAGCCTGAGGCAGCGTATTGAACGAGAATCGTTGGCAGACTTGATGGGAGATGCCAGGGAAGTTCTCTGGGCTGTGGCAGATTTACTAGTGTCTGTTCTTCTCTTTGTTGACGCTGGTAGTGACGGTGATCAAGTGTCGCTGGATATTTTCCATCGATTCTTGGAAGGGAAGAATGTCACTACGAAGCGAGAAAAGGTTTCAGCTCGAGAACAGCTTGCGAAGGACTTCGCAGTTGTGTATGGAGGCCCCAGAAACGAGATCTTTGCCAAGCTTTGACAGCACCATTGATATTAATCTATGGCCGTATCATCTCACTCATCCTTGCAAATATGGGGCCAGCACTGTTTTTATCACTTATAAAATGAAAGCTCAAGAGAAACTAAGAAAGTTGAACTAAGTGTAAAGAATGGGTATCAAATATTGTATGCATGTCCCCCATCAACCCTAGAGATTCTTGCATGTGCCCTTGAAATTCTTCGCCTTCAGTGTAACCTTCTTACACGTCGTGGCATCCGTGTGTTTGTCTCCATATAGAACAGTGCCTTTTGCACTCGTAGAAGTTTTTGAGCAGGAGTTGAACGTGCTTCCTCCATCGTGCTCAAGAAGCGTATTGCTGCCACTCTTTTGTAACGTCCATGATTGGAAACCAGGCGTTGGATCGACGCATTTGAGAGCACCGCTTGGGCTTAGAAAGCAAGCGTTGAAGGCGTTGTCTCGAAGAATGTCTTGAGAATTGGACAGATCGATACAGTAGAAGCCGTTGGTTTTGCCGGCATTAAGCAGCAAGTTGCCGTCGCTGTTTTGTTGAACTGTAGCACTAGTTGCCACATCTTGTAACGTGAAGCAGCAATGGCCATCGAAGACAGTATCACGAGGGATAACTGCAGCTGTGGCCATGGTGCACAAGAGAGTGACCAGAGAGAATGGCTTCATCTTGAAGAGCGTATGATGGATGATGTGAGCAGGTAGATTAAAAATAGAATGAACTTGTAATACTCCTGAGTCCAGCTCAATTGTTAAAGATAGTGATAGAGAACTCAAACATCGTAGACATCACAGGAATTCCCTCACTTTTTATAATTCTGGAGACCTCATTATCCATTACCCATCGGGCTCGGCTTCATGAAGGATCAGCAGAAATAAATCCATTCAAAGGCATCCAACCGAATGTGAGAATGCACGTTGGTCGAAGGATTGAGTCAGAAAGGAAGCCACTTGGCTCACGATGGTCAGCAGAAAGTCACATTTATCGTGAAAAGTCGGTCTCTAGAGCTGTGATGTCCCGTGCAGGTGATTCCAAGTGATGGACGTGACGATTTCCATTGGGAGTCTCGGGGTTTCGCGCTATAGGACGAACAAAACTAGGGCCATTCTCAGGAGCGAATGGCCTGCCAGGAACAGCCGCGAAGTAATTAGCAGAGTGACATTTCGACGTGATTGTTGGTGCTATGCCGTTCATGCTCCGAGATGCAAGGCACAAGGTGGGTGACAGGCCAGGGATATCCTTCTTCACCGCAGGAGAGAAAGCGGGGATAGCTTCATTTCATGCGTCCAGCCACAGACTACCGGGGAGAACATCTTGAGGAGAGGATTGGTTGCAGGGACTCAAGTGTGACGATGCATGGACCCTGGAGGTGATAAGGTGCGTCTACCTACTGGGAGCTGTGAGACTAGCTCAGCCAATCAGAGGCTGTGATACGGTGAATCACGTTGCGGGTGCAACGACTGCACAGTCACGTGAATCAAGATGTCGGTTATCGCCGAAGGCCTTGGAGTGATACACCGTTTGTTACGCTCAACTCAAAGCGTAACCGTTTGTGCCTCTACGTCACGTCCTCACCTCTACATTCAAACGCTTCACTTCACCTCTAGTAGAGTGCCTTTCAACACTGATGTGTCATATTCTTCATCAAATCTTGTCTCGCCACATCTGACGTGTTCTCGTTTTGATCCTTCGTTCTCATAAGCAGCTCATCTGACTTCAGCGATCTTCTGCTTAGCACGCTTCCCCGACCTGCCTAATCCACCTACAGTATCCTACCGTTTCACCGTCCGCGGACGACTTCTAGCTCTAACCTATCCATAAACCTCCACCAAACACTTGAGAGCAACTGCTTCCTCCAATCGATCAAGGGATCATAATCATGGCGGACGAGCATACCATGTCCACTGAAGAGTGGGAGGAAGTCTCTCAAGACATCCCCTCACTCTCGGACCCTTTCCTTCAGCAATATCTCACAGGCCGAGCAAACCTCATGAGTCAAGAACAAAAGTCTCGCGCAGATGCCTCCTTCAGAGCCTCTCTTTCACCTATTGCCAAGCGCGCGAGTGACATTGTCGACCGCATCCGTGACCAGGAGAATGACTCCATCTGGACCCCTCAAGTCGAGGAAGAGCTAGCCCAAGCAGGAAACGAGTGCATTTTCCCCGGAATGATGTTCATGCTGGCCAAAGATCGCATGGAGAAGACGAACCTCTGGAAGATTGTTCGACGCATGCCAAAGGGAGCGCTGCTTCACGCTCACATGGATGCCATGGTCAACTTTGACTTTCTCTTTGACGAGCTTCTGAAAATGCCAGGAATGCACATGTGCAGCGACCGACCTCTCAACACTGAAGAATCGCGAGAGGATGCAGTCCCTAGCTTCCGATACAGAACCAAGTCGGGCACTGATGGATCTATCTGGGAAGAGAGCTACAAGCCTAATGCCTTTGTGCCACTTCCCAAGGCTGCAGATGAGTTTCCCCATGGTGGACGACCTGGCTTTCTCAAGTGGCTGAAGGGCCGATGCACTCTTTCCGTCACAGACAGCCATGAGCAACACCATGGAGTCGATGCCATTTGGGTCAAGTTTGGAAAGTGTTTTCTCGTTTGCGCCACCATCATTCACTATGAACCCATGTTCCGGATCTTCCTCCGCGAACTCATGAAGAACCTCAAGGATGACGGTGTCAACTGGGCTGAACTTCGGTAAGCCGTAAGTCAAAAGTTTCTGATCTTCTTCTAACAGCCATAGATTCACTTGGCCACTTAACTATTGCCGTGATAAGAAAGAGGAGCCTGAGAAAGACTACATTCACATGTTTGAGGTTCTGCGCGAAGAGATCGATAACTTCAAGAAATCGCCGGAGGGCAAGGGTTTCTGGGGTCTCACCACTATTTGGACTTCTCTGAGAAGCTGGCCGACCCGCCTGATCGTAGAGAACATGGACTGCTGCATCGCTACCAAGATTGCTTTCCCTGACCTCATTGCTGGTTATGATTTGGTTGGTCCCGAAGATCTGGGCCGACCCCTTTCTGATCTGCTCCCTGAGCTTTTCTGGTTCCGCAAGCAGTGCTCCATGGAAGGCGTCAACCTCCCGTTCTTCTTCCATGCAGGAGAGACACTTGGGGATGGCACTGACACTGATAACAATGTGTTTGATGCGATCTTACTTGGCACCCGACGCATCGGCCACGGCTTCAGTCTCTTCAAACACCCCCTGCTGATCGATATGGTCAAGGATAAACGTATTCTCATTGAGTCGTGCCCCATCTCGAACGAGGTCCTCCGCCTCTGTGGCTCCGTAACAGCCCATCCCCTGCCCGCCCTTTTGGCTCGTGGTGTTGCTTGCAGTCTGTGTAACGATGATCCCGCTATGCTCGGGCAAGACACAGCCGGCATGTCACACGACTTCTGGCAGGCTCTCCAGGGGTGGAAGAACCTTGGTCTCGCAGGCCTTGGCAGTCTCGCGGAGAATAGCGTTAGATGGGCCGCTTTTGAGGACCAGAGCCAGGCTGACTGGATCAACGACATCAAACAGGCTAGTCTTGGGACGAATGTCAAGGCCAAGAGAATGCAAGAGTGGCAGATCGAGTGGGAGAAGTTTTGTCTCTGGATTGTAGAGGAGTTTGGTGATGAATTTGGAGATGAAAAGGAGAAAGAAAAGGCCAGCGATGCCTAGACAATTCTTCACGAAAAGACGATAGACTAAGATGAAGGGAAAATTGGTGCATATCGGCGTTGCATACTGAGATTTAGGCGCGTTCAACACAGACGGTTGGGGAGTTCAACCATCATCTCCATGGTTAGGGGCGTATCAGAGGTGTACTTCATGAAGATCTTGTGTCTAGAAAATTCAAAAAGACTAGAGAGTCAGCATCACCCACATTAAACCGTACTTGGCGACAGGCATCGTGAACTTCTCCATGATGACAGCTCTTGATGTCCATACTGTCATCGTACATCACCGGCTCCTCATGAAAACTGCCCCGAATTAAACAAAATACAGTAGAGTCTAGAGGTGACACAGAAGAGCGTGAAAGGGCCCAGGAGGTCTCTTTTCTGTGATTCGATCACATTCTATTTGCATCAAAGTTCAAGCATCTGCTGGTAAATGGGTTTTGTCTTCTTACTCGGTCCGAAAAAGTGATCAACAATAGAGGCACTGCAACATGCATGAGGAGTAACAACGTCAGGGCAAGCCTTCGATTTGATTACAGTCTGTGTAATCTGGAACACCTGTTTAGTCCCCATATATCTATCGTTTGACGAAGCATCTGTACTAAATAGCAGCCCTCCTCTTCCAAATCAATCAGATCAATAGACTCGCGTCTTTTTATACCTGCCAACGCCTGATTGTCTCCAACTTCAATGAGCTTGTCAGCGCCAACGGCACTTACCCTCTCTACTCCATCGTGAGATATGACTGACAGCTGTGGCCGTCTACGCGTCTATCCGGGTCTAGGCGTGCTTGAAGTTGAATCTGATGTATCACTTGACGTTGGAGTGTGCTTCATGAAGTATCAATTGGTCAGACACGAGTTCAACTTTCTGTCATGCCCTCCCATCATGTATAGAATCTCGATGTCCCAGCAAAGAATGCCCGATCGATATCAGTTGTCGTCGACAACCGGAAAGAGTCGAATGTGTCAAGCCAGGATCGGTCTGCAGCAACTCGGAGTTGTCGATGCCGCAAGGACGAGAGTAAAGTTGGACTTGAGACGAAATAGACCACCAGGCTGGAGCTGAAGTCACTGACGGGAACCACATTATATATGCGAAAGCAAGATAAGGTTGTCACGGCGATGACTTACAAATGATGGGCAATTGGTGAAGTTCGAAGGTACAGCCAAGGACAAGCAGAACACTTCACCAAGACTTCTCCGTTAGATGGAGGTCTCCATCGCCAGCTGTTGCATAGTCGAGCTTGCGGTGGTTGACTTGGTCTTCCAACAACCCGTATTCTGAGCATGGTAGTTCAGATATAATATCTGTTCCGTCATGGCCAGCTGAGTTGCGTACTCCGAGCCCTTGAGGGTGTTGGCCTGAAATGTGATAACACAGTCAGCGACTTAAAGGAAGAGTGAGACTTGACTGAAGAAGACTGCTGGTATGTGTCTTGCTGGCGGAGGAAATGGACGTCAGGTCCAGATACTGTTAAGGAACGTGCAACCGTGAGACTATATGCCAAAGCCAAGCACGTCTAGGTCTTGGATACCATTGGATGCAAGCCAAAGAGATGGATGTGTTTGAGTTCTCGGTAGAGCAGTGCTGTTCAATCATTCCGGCGCTGAGTCTGATCTCCTTAACTGGACTTGACATGGTCTGTCGGTATTGTTGTGGTCAGGAACTCTAAGTTGCATCAAGTCCACCTAAAGCGAAAAGGCAGGGTGCCAACGAACGTAGTTCCGCTCGACAGAAGGCAACCTAGTGTGAGGGCATAGCTTTCAAAACAATCCAGTCTCTTGTCTCACGGACATTTGACCAGGATGGCTCAGCAGGGGGTTGGTTGCCATGAGCACCTTAGCCCAACGATGTCTTGTGTAAGTCGATGGCACAGGAGTTGAATGGAAATACTTGCGAAAAGCATGAGCTTGCGCGCGCGGAGGAGACTGAGAATTTGATGGACGGCGAAGTAAACCGGATGATCTGGAAATCGATATCTTGAACAAGAAAGTCATCGTGCCTCTAGGCAACGTTGTTGTTCAGTATGCCCTTCATGGTGATCTAGCGCCAGCCATACCGGTTGTTGAGCACATGCCTCTGCATCAATCTCACCCAGATTACGGTTTATCTTACCACAAAACAAAACTCGATGAAAGCGATGGCGAGTCTCGGGTTGTAAAGAACCTGGGTCCATTCCATACAAATGATGCCAGAGATGGGTTTGTGAAGGGGCGGAAAGGCGTCGGGAGAGGTCGAGAAGACGTAAAGCCATGAAAACAGTGGTGGTATTCGATGATCCATACGATAGCTGTTGCCAGTCCATAATGGTCATAGAAGGCGGGAGAGAAGGATAAGACCCAAACACTAAACCGAAAAGATCGGGGGCAACGTGGTGATGGACGAAGGTACAGTTAAGTGCGTTTCGTCCGAACGCAGTCCTCAAACCTGGTCCAAAGTTTATTATTGCTCGAGGTATACCAGAGACAATTAGGGCGAGTCTCTGGCTCATGTTGCTTTTTGAGCCAACCAACCAGCAGCTATCATGCTATGAAGTTTATCCTCAGACTACTGTAGATGTAGGTCCGAGCTGGGTTTGGTGAGGGGAATTTGTGAAAGATATACTTGGCTGTTGATCTTGGAAACAAAACGAGAACAGAATTTCCATGTAAAGGAACGAATTATTTGTGTGATAATCTCGAAGTGCAAAATTGAACTGGGAATATCTTTCGATGTTGGTTTTGATATTGGATATAGAGATGACAATGATGGTACGAGGGGAACATAGTGTTTTTTGTCGCGGGATAGAGATCGGAAGAATCGACATCTTCTTGAATCTATTCAGATCAAATCCTGAGATATTAGCACTTTGTATGTATTCATCATTTGTTTGGTGTACTTACAAGTTTCTTGTTTGGGCAGGGTGTGTCTCATTAGAAGAGACATTGAAAAGTAAAACTCCGCAGTCGATGCCAGCACGACATGCGGTGCGCTTGTTGCGCGCCGGAGGGGACGAGTCTCTTAGGCCCTGTCTTTTACTCACAAGTGAGTGGCAATTACCAGAGGTGACTCTGGCTGGCTTAGGGATTGACCATAGAACTCATTCTCCCTTCTTGAGCGACCCCCAACATCACGGGGCAGAGTAGTAGCTGCCACTGTTATTTAGATATGTCAGAGTTATGTTGTCCTCAATAAGTCTGGGGTATGCGTATGGAAACAATGTACTAACGAGGTTGTGGTGGTGGTGGTGGTGGTGCTGCTGCTGCTGCTTAGGAAAAGAAGAGAGGAGGAAGGAAAAGTTGAAGAGGAAAGGCTTTATAGCAATAGAGGCACAGTTTTTTCAATTCTGTGCATACGAAACAGGGGTTCGTTTGCCCTAAGGGTAAGTGATGCAACTGGTAGTTGTTGACAGTCGCTGACAGTGCCACGGCACCGCAAGGGGAAGGACTCCAAGAACTTGTTCCAAACTTGACGTAACCCGCGTAGGCTGTGGCGGTATCAGATACAAGTATCCTCAATTCTGTTGTTTTCCAGCTAAGGTAGTCTTTGTGGAGTGTAGGTCTTCACTTACCCCTGAATTACTTTGCTGGTCAATTTCCAATGGTTCTTGAAACTCGGGAAGATATTTTATAATATCCTGGTCATGGCTTACTGAATTAGAAAGAAGGCTGCCTCCATAGACAGAAAGCATTTCAGTGAGATATCCAGGCGATAACATGGGATGTGTTCAAGATAACCTTGGGCAGCACAAAGTTACAACTCAGGTCATTCCAGGTTGTCAAAAGTAATCTCATGGTGGAGGACGCAAGTAAAATTGATGCTGGCACCGTTTGTTAAACAGAATGCCCTGGGGAGTTTTCATCAATAACTCAGTCCCAGTGAAATGAGTAAGACAGGCCGAGATCGGGTTGTGGTGCTAGCTCATCTATCCCAAAAAGTAGGAATCCGAACTTCTCGGCCAAGGGTTACGGGGCAGAGCCAACTCGAATTTTACATCAGCTCGACATGAAATACAATGACTCGGACAGGGTTAAGCCAGTCGTAGGATCATCACTGTATAATATGCAGCGAGTCATGCATTTCCGTAGGACATACCAAAGAAGTCATCCTGGCCTCTCTTGCAGATTTTGACGCCCTTTCCGACTTTCAGTGCATTCACTGAAGGAGACAGACCTCTGACAAGCGTTCCGAGCCTCTTGTGTGTGTGTTCTCTCCGGCTGACGGCCGGTTTGAGGCTATGGTGGTGGGAAGGATAGTGGTATATCCCAACTATCAAAAGATTCATCCATGCGGACCCAAAAAACAAAGAAACTCAAAAGCATATCTTAAATCCCATTCAATCTGCTTAAATTGTTCTTCGCGGCAGTCCTATGCCCCCGAATGTTGTCCCTGAAGCAGTGTTCCTATTCCACCCGTTGGCCGCGTTTATGGGTAGGTTTTCGAGGACTATAAAGGTCCCTTGAATGTCCTCAATTTTGATGGCTTCTCTCATGCTTTTGACAACATCATGAGGCTCCTATCTCGGTGCAAGCATCATCGGACTGAACTTATTGTGACAAGTCATGTCACATGCCCCTGAACTGTCATGGTTTTCAAAAAGACTGTCCTGTGACGAAAGCTCCCAGGTCCAGCTATACAATTTCAATACTGAAGGGCAGGAGAAATGAAAGGGTTCCTAGTGTCCTTGAGCCAGGTAAGATCAGGCAAGCATTGAATTCATGTCCGCTGTAACACACTTGAATGACTGACAGATAGATATTGGACTTGTGTATCTAGGCCCAGTCAGCAATCGAGCCAGAGTCAGAAGTTACAGTATGCATGGCCTTGTCCCCAAAACAGTATTGAGCATCGAATAGAACTGATCGTTGAAGGTTGGCACATTGTGTGGCTAAATCGATTTGGCAACCCGTAGTGTTGCGTTTTCTCAACGAAGCCTCGTATCAATCCGGTATGGTGTAGTGGCTAACATTTCGCGCTCTCATAACCTGAGAGATCAGTACCGCGGAGCCCAGGGTTCGATTCCCTGTACCGGAGTTTATTTTTGCTATTCCTTCTATCTCACTAGTTCTAATGAATTCTCTTAGTCGTCTTGTTATCTAGATATATCAATCAATATTACATTACATATCTAGCTAGCTAGACCTTCAATCCCGTACCTGCAGCTTGTCTTTTTTATAGTTATATCTTAAAGCTATAAAAGCTCATCTCACGGCCCGCGAACGCCTAGCTCAGCTCAGTGTTTGTAGACTTCCTTGATATAGATGCCAATCGTGTTTCTCTTGTCAGTAGCTTGGCCTAAAGCATTCTCTGTCCCTTCGACACTAAGATCAAGGACGACATCCATCGGGCTTGCATCCTTTCATTAAGTACCTTAGTGATGAATCTATCACTGGGCTCGGGTTGGTTGGTGCCTGTACATCTATTAGATAGACATCACTCAAAGCTACAGAGCTGTTAGTTGTGTAGATTGGCACTATTAGGCACTTGCCCATGAAGTTTAGCAAACTCTTTGACCCTTTTGGTACTACTGATAATAATGGTGAACATTGCTGAGAGCTAACTCTCTTTACAGCTTGGATACTGAGTTAAGCAGCAGATGCCTTGTGTTATTCGCAAGACTCCAAGAAGAGCCTAGACTTATAGCAGTTTTATAAAGCCCATATAATTTATGATGATATTAGGCGTATATTCTGGATAACAGCATGAAAGCCTCAGGATGGCAATAAGATTGTGCAAACTCTTGGTACAGACCCAGTCTCCTTTTCAAGAAGCGAACCGCTCAGCTGGACCTCTCGGTGACTTGTGCAATCCCAACACTTGCATTGAATACAACATGGTGTGTAAGGGGTTTTCTCCCTGAATTGGCCTGGCTGGATACAGTTCTCACACATGATGGTCCTCGCGACAAAATCGATCTTGCTGGAGATTTCTTTGACTAACTGATGTTCTTCCGACTACTCGATGAGCATCGAGAAGGGAGAA
Organism: Fusarium verticillioides 7600; assembly: GCF_000149555.1. Lineage (NCBI taxonomy): Eukaryota > Fungi > Ascomycota > Sordariomycetes > Hypocreales > Nectriaceae > Fusarium > Fusarium verticillioides. The sequence goes on along the minus strand of NC_031679.1, from coordinate 1,404,449 downwards.
ACTTTTTTTTCTTATTCTTGGCTCACAATGATGTTGACTAATCTGGCCCGTCTTAATGCGCCAGTGAGGTGGGATTCTTGGCTGAAAGTCCCAGCCGATCTAAGCATCGAAGATGATGACATCGGCTTAAAAGATTGGAAGTTCTTCAGGAGTTCGAAGATCGAAAATGTCCTTGTGCATCTCCACCTCATATTCCTTAACCAGATGTGACTGTATTCTCGAACGGATCATGCTTTGTAAATCTGTGAAATAGCGAACTATTTAGTCTTGATGCAGGATTTGCACAGGTTCTTTCTCAGCCAAGTGACTGGGGCCAACAGATTTTAAGAGAGTTGAACAGATTCGACCGGACTCTATAGTCTAGTCAGCCACATGCTTTGTATTCAGGAATATACTTTGTGCTGATTTGACGTGTATGGCATTTGAATGCGCTATACACATATACGCCTTCGGAAGTTCGTCCTTTAATATCCAGCCAGGCTTCCATTTTTAAATCACCACATAGAGACAGAAAACAAGCGAGATGGCTTTGTAAATGATAGTTGTGACACTGATAGTTTAGCCATTACCATCAGTAAGTAAGATTTACTAATCTTTATCTTGTTATTGACATTGTCGATACATATCGCCTGCGACCTCCTGCACCATCCTCTTGGTACAATCTTCTTTATTACCATCGTGTCTGGACGAAGCCCTGCCTCTAGCCTAGATCCATCACATGTGAATCTTTAGTTGGAACTTATATCATCTCCTGGCGATTTGCTTGCCATCTGCTGCCCTTGTCTACTGTACATGCTTCTTCTCTTCTGCCAACAACCCCCGAACAGACACCTAGCAAGAAAGCTCATACGAGAGGTGCTAGATGAAGGAATGATTTTATGAAATATAGCAGAGTGCCAGTTCTATCAGATATCGCCTGAGTAAGGGAGAGTGGAAGCCACTTATTGGAGTACACAAAAAGCGAGCTGTGTATAATGAATTTTCCATTGCTTTTATTAGCAAATAGATATGTGCCTTTCAAGAGGCTTGCTACATTAATCCCTCAAGCAATGGTAGCATACAACGTTGGAATGGTTGCACGGATTTGCTTCCACATCCTGCTCCTCCAATACACACTCACGGGCGACAAAGCATATTTAGACGGCCACAGATTGTTTCATTAAGAGATGCGAGTCCTTAACCTTTTCACCTTCCCCAGAGGTACTTTCACAGTCAAAGGCTTTCCTGCAGGCGGGCACCTCTGTCTATTAGGCTCTCACTACCCTTCAAACAAGCCAAGGAAACCAGTTAACTGGCCTTCCTTTTCCCTTGCCACTATATTCCTACTCTTCCCAGCCTTCGGCTATTTTATGCTCTAATGGAGGGTGGTCTTTCTGGCGTAACTATTGTTGTAGTCCGAGACTCAACGAGCCTCAACCGCGGCTTGCTTCGTACAGATGATCCCCACAAGCCTCGTATATATTGCCCATTGTCTGGTCGATAATCGCGTTCTTGAGCGACGGTAGTTTTGGCTGGAAGAATGAGCAAGAAAGAAGTCCTCGTCATGTCGTGCCGGCCACCCTCGAAGATAGGCCCCATATAAGTTCGACTTCATCTCGTCTGTAAGAATTGGCCTGATGCCGTGAGAGTTCTAGACAGAGTGTGGCTATCATGTCGTTCGGATCCGCTGAAACATTTAGGATGAGCTATTTCTTGTTCTTTAGAAGGAGCCTTGGAAGTGCTATCTCCAGCCATGGCTTGAACCCATGTTGATGGGATGGAGGGTGACATAGATCCTGTTATGAAGCAATATTTCTCGGTTTCAAGATTTTACTTGGTCGAATCAGACCCTGACTCTGAAAGAGTGCCTGCTTACTTCACGTTCCGTAGATCTCTTTTATGGTTGGTTGTGCATGGAGTAGTAGTACACTGGCGAACAAGGGGGGAGCTCTTGGATGTTAAGGTCTTTTGTGGAAGAGGCTTGGATGGGGCGGTGGTCGATAGGAATGGAGGTTGATACAAGTGATAGGAGCGCAGGGAGAATCACGGTCTACCTAAGTGACACCGCGTGTGTGGGTTTATTTATAACTGGTAGCGGTGATATAAAGCAGAGAAGCATTTTCATAACAGGAAGAAATGCCCAGGATTGAACCTAAGCTTATGATAATCCTTATGATAAGTTTAGGGTCTAAGCAAAGTTTTAGTCAAGTTGATCCTAAGTTAATCCTAAGTTTAGGGTTTTTAGTTATGCAGCAACGAAATAGGCGCCGAAGATTTCGCTGCTCGCCATGATCAGAACCAGAATATCGACGATACGCGATCTTTACACTATCTTTACGCTTCCTCACAAAGATGAAGCGCAAGCATAATTAATCAGGTGGGTTACTCCAACTGTCTATCTTGAGCTTTGTTGTTCTAGTAAAGCGTCATCAGAACTCGCCTCCTATTAGAGAGTAACAATAAGACAATGGCACAACCTATGATCAGGGAGACATCAACAGCACCAGCCCCTATGAGTATATCGACCTAACTGAGGGGATACCTGACAATGGTATTACTAATGAACCGCAGGATCTAGTTATCTGAGATGCCTTTGCCCAGAAGTAGGTGACCTGGCTAATCTCTATAACACCAGAACCACCGAAAGACATTGCTCCATTTCTCAGACCAGGTCTTAAACTCCATATAGTCAAAGGCAACCAACAAGCATTCAGGTAAACCTATCACAATCATGCTCCAGACAGCAATGGATATCAGGGACGAGCAACAACGGTAGGGTTTATAAAGCTTTTTCATCGTCTCGAGATCTCGGATATAATCACACCACTTATTGACTTTATGCACCCAGAAGTTATCTCTTTGCTTGGTAGAAAGGGCATCCAGGCATTTGATCTTCTAGGCCTGCCAAGAGCCGATGATAACTTTTGTCCTATGGGGTGTATATTTTGGCTGCTCCTGTTTAGTAGGCTGTGCGTGTTGTATTGCCTGGTGGGGAATTAAAGAGGGTATTTAGGATGGAATTTTAGGATGCCTACTTTCGGAATTTATCATAGTTTATGATGATATTAGCTTACTATGATCTAATATCATCCTTGAAGAGGCTGGAGAGCCTTCGCGGAAATTGAATGCGGATTGGAACTCTTCCTTCAGTGACCACGAGAAGCCTGTTGACGACGAGATAGAACTTAGCAGCCATCCCAACGAGTTTGCAGGCCTGTATCTTGCATAACATCCCGTTGGCGCTGCCTATGTACGGTGCAATTGCCTGCATTTGAAACTTGAGCAACATTTCTCCGCAAGTTAATCTCAACAGGTAACAGTGGCGTCACACAGGTTCCAGGAAAATTGCAACAGTCGTCTGCTCATTGCAGTGCTGTCTGGATATCTGCCAACTATATACATAGATAAGCCAATATTTAGAGATGCGTACCTTACTTATAATATAGACAGAAGCCCTGTCATAATACGCTACCTAGAGAACTTGCATTAGTAACAGATCTCCTTGGAAATAGTGGCTAGCTTGAGGCGGGAAAGGGGTTTGCTCTTATTGTTGTTATTCCTGAACAATACAATAGTCCATGGCTGAAGAGAGATCAGGCCAAAAGCCTTACCTGTTTATGCTTGTCCCCTTTCTGCAGAGTTTAACATACGACTTGCTCCAGAGATTTCTGGCCTTGGCGTACTTATACAGACATTCCCTTAGGTAGTTTATTCTGTTATTACTGTTGGCTAACACTAAAGCACATGTTGATGCTGCACCGGTGGCTGCAGGAGAGCTATGAATAATTACCCTTGAGTCTGGACAGTCCGAACACTAATCTCGACATGGATTTATATAAACATTGAAATGGTCTCAGAGAATTGGTTATAGAAGGGGCATCATCTGAATCCTGTTTCTTGTTGAAAGCTAAATGAGACCAATCTTGCCCCTTGCCAACCAAATGCTGTTCAAGACACAGAAATGTTCACTGCTGTTATTAACGTACTTTGAACCAGGACCAATCCAAAATTTCATATGTGCACTTCAAATCATATAGAACCAGGATGATTGTCGACATTCAAGTATTCTCCTGATAGAAGTGCTCACATAAAGGGGACCTCAAATTCCCATACGATCAAATTTAATTGATTTTCAAAGCCGACACGTGTCAGAGGTGCACGGTCTTAATCTGTGAAGCGGTTATAGATGGCAGTCTATTCCCTTTCCCTGAGACGATAAGCATTCGGCTTGGTGTGTTTTAAGGGTCGTGTTACTCTTTGAGTGACATTTGATGTTTGAGATACACACCATCCACAACCACAAAGTACATTTCAGTTTTTAGTGAACTGTGGATAGTGCCCTTGGTTCCTTGTCCTCTAGCAAGGAAAGTAAATACTACAAACTTTAACATAGGAGATGGAGCTGTCTAAATTGTACATGCTTCCATGGGCGCCATCCTCCTCAACGACAACCATTCCACTGCATTTCCCTTGAATATATCCACTGAAAGTACTGGCTTGGCGCAATCCGGCTGAATCTGAATCTCTGATCGACTCCTCTGCTTTAAATCCTTACTTTCTGTACCAATGTCGGGTAATGCGAGTGTTCCTCATTTTCCGTTGGAGCTGGAAGATTCCGTACATCAGTGCTTCACTCGTAGGAGGACAGCCAGGTACGTAGACGTCAACAGGGACTACCCTATCGCAGCTTGCCTGGGAGTTAGACGGACTGTATGAACGAAGGGGGAGTTGGGGGACATATCTCGGACGACAGAGTAGCTGTAGTGGTAGTATCCACCACCATTAGCGCACGAACCCATGGAAATAACCCAGCGGGGATCAGGCATCTGATCGTAAACCTGTCGAAGAGCAGGAGCCATCTTATTTGTGAGAGTTCCAGCAACAATCATGACATCGGACTGTCGTGGCGAGGCACGGAAAATAATACCGAGGCGATCCTGATCGTATCGGGGGGTAGAGAGATGCATCATTTCGACGGCACAGCAGGCCAGACCGAAGGTCATGGGCCACAGGGACGACTGACGAGCCCAGTTGGTGACGGCATCAAGTGTGGTTCTGTTGAATGGAACAGGTTAGTGCTGGTCCAGTATTTAGGTGACGATTGCGATTTTCTTGACACAAGCAAAGGTCGAAGGAATAACATACAGCGCATACTGCAAGGCACCCTTGGGAGCAACCTCGCTGGGCAGCGGAACCTCTCTGCGAACCTTTCCTACACCAGTTGCGGAGTGAGTCTGGAGGGCGCTCGCATCGCGGCGAGAGTTGGTCGTGAAGGCGGCAGCGGTAGTTCTAAAAGGAACAATGGCAGTTGTAGGCTTGACTATTGTGACAAGTGAAGTCAGTAATATGTATTGGCGTCGCGATGATCGAATTCGTTGTCCGAGCTATAAAGCCCGCCTGGCCGGAAGAGTTCAAGGCACGCACCTCGGAGGGCCATTGAAGCCGCGGACCGCGTGGAAGAGAGCATTTCGGGCGAGAGAACGATTCGGCAGAGGAGCGAACCTCAATCGCACGATATCAGAGGGCCTGAAGAGGGGAGATTGGCGCGAGCGTGGTTGACGGCGTTGGCGGAGCGAAGCTTTCTTGGTTGATGTTGAATGATTCGCCTCTTTGCTTGCCGACCTGGAATAAGACAATTCTGATTGGCTGAGATGGACTTCTGAAAGCCGTGGATTAGCCGACGTGGTGGGGCACCTCTTCTGGTGATAACCTCGGGCGACCTTGGCTATGAGAAAGACAGATGTCGAAAGGAATTTGACTTTTGGAAGTTATTCCTGCGATGGTAGAGAAGAAATTTCGAAAATTCAAGAGCTGTTTTTGGTTGAATTTTTCAATGGGAATCATTTTGCCTCGCGGTCTGTCATTGGGTTCAGAACGTTTCACGCTCCCAAGTCCATGACGTTCACATTACCTCTAGACCACTGGACGGGAAGTAGGCGAATTCTCTCCAATCGACATGAACTGAACTGAAATTTAGTGTTCTTGTTCTTAAAGCCAGTGGCGAATACTTGGTGTTCGTTGATTTGTGTCTTGATTGCTTGGGCAAGGAGATGGAAGTGTTACTGTCTTATTAGCAATAGATCTTGGGTTGACTCCTACCTACTCAGATGTATCAACATGTCAGGGTTTCGAAAATGCAAGAAGCTGTACGGATATTTCCATTGTTCTCGCCTTTATATTAGCCCCAGTATAAAATTTAGAGGCTTCTGATACGGCTATTGTCATCCTTGATGTTTGCCTTGATTGTGCCAAAAAATATATTTCAGAAATGTTTTTACCCTGCTAGCTAGAAGTTGTCAACCTTGGTTGATAATAACTGAGCTGCTGGGGTGGTGATTATGTCTGGCTGTCCTAGTATACGGAGAATTTCGATGTGAATATCAAGCTAGAAGTATTTGGGATAATCAATGAATTTAAAGGAGATTCGGTAGGAAAGTATGAAATATTTATTCCGGGTCTGATCAAGGGGTTGAAAACCATAAGACTACTATAAGGTAACATTGTTGGTTTCCAAGCCAATATCGTTTGCGTGTTGCTTCTTGGTTTTGTTCTAACTGTAGCTGAGCTTTTGACTTCTCGTCTCGGGCCAAGCATCTATTAGTTACGATTTTTGATCGATTATCAGTCAATCAAGCAAGGAGGGAATAATAATCGTCTCGCTCATAATTTAGATATACGATAAAAATAAACTAATAAAGCTACTCGGAAGATCTTCCCCAGAGTTTTCCTCCCTTACCACGCGAGAAAGGGGGTCGTTCGTTGGCTACTGGCACAAAGTTTGTGAAAACCAGTTCGTGGTTGGCTCAACGGTTAAACTAAACAAATGAGTTGACCTGGATCAGTGACAGGGGTTGTCATTTCGGAGCCGGGGATAACTGCATCTTCAATCACAGGTCGGTTATGCACAAAACGTAATGTAGGGTCACAGTGATTTCATTTCAGATCTTTACAATTAAAGGAAGAGCCAATTGAGTCTTTCAGTTTCCGGAATCAAGTGGGTTCGCTTGTTTGATTTATTTAATCATCCATGTTTGCAGTCCCAGTTGCTGCCCGCATCGACCCGCCGCTCAAGGGTATACTAACACACAGGGATATGAAAGAGACTGTGCGTCTGCACATATCATGTCTGACCGTAATGACCGTTGCTAGACCCGTAAAGTGATTTACATATTATATGACAGCTGCTAATCGTTCACTTTCGGACTGAATGTCGGCTAACTAAAAGTGACAAGCATTACCAAGGGTGGTTTTCATGGCTACCAGAATGCTTAACATTGAACCCTGAACAAATACTCCGTACGGGCGGGAGTACAGGCACCGCACATAGTGTAGTGCGAACGAGAGACATTTTATGGTTACGTTTACACGTTCCTCGTCATCCGCTATTATGTCACTTTGCGTATGCAAATGGATAAAAGTCAGCCAGCCAGCCACGCGCCAAAGCAAGAACTAGACGCGACTAATTTGATATGCACCAAGGTGTATCCGAGGTAGTCCATAGTGAAGATGCTGATGTTAGTTAACATCTTATCATCACAATAACAAGATCGATTCTAAGAGATTCACAATACATAAATAAAAGATTCACAAGGGACGTGGACTCGATTGATGGGTAGTTATCTTGGGTACTTGCTAAGGACATAAATAGCATTCCAGACGAAAGTCAGTGCATAGAATCCGGCGTGCGATCACTAACATGGACTGCCAAGCCACCCCGCTAATGGCTAGAGGCGGGCAGGACAGTAGTTTCCGTTCTGAGACTCTGGTTCCCCCTTTCTGGCTGCCGACTGTCACTTCATCACCTCCTGCGGAAGGTGGGCGCATCTCAAGGGTGGATAGTACTACGTGGAAAGTGTTGTGAGAGACCAAGACTTGACAAATGCGAATATCAAGGGATAACAAGTCCAAGGTTTAGGTTAGACTTTGGGACCTTGGGTGTTGCTGAATCACATGAAACAACCTAATTATGCTTCTTGGCCACGTCTTCAAGACCCTCTACACTCACTCGGAAACAGTATTAACTGTTCGGTACATGGTGCTCCCCTGAAGCGAAGTTCTAACTTACCTAGCTCAGAAAATGTAGCATGATACATGTCCATAGAAGCGGACTTCATATGGTGGCTAACATGTAGAGGATCTGGCTAGAGTTTGGATACTTATGAGACACAACTTCGACCCCTCGCCTTAGAATGACAAGAACTGGAGGGAAAGCCTGGCGATGTTCCTGAGTCTCTTTCTGTCTCCTCGAATCCTGGTCTCTTCAATCGACAGCCTCTACAACAACGAAGCTCCGATACCACTACCCTGGCTTTATAGCACCTTGCTCAAGTTAGGTAGATAGCATACTGGTGGCTCCGCAAATCTCCAAGTAACTTCTCCACGCTCCAACGCCCCCCTCCACTCAGGACCAGTTCTTGGATTTGACTTGCGACTTCCCGGCGATTTCCAGTTTCCACCTCGACAGGGCAGGTACTTGTCTGGAAATCGTTCCCGTTCCACCTGACCTTTCTCTCAACACCACAACCTCAACTCACCAATTCTCACGTCACTTGTCTGATCTCACCCTTCTCTACCTTTCCTCTCCTCTTGATTTCTTCTGTTAATCTACTCCTGCTCCTACATCTCTTCCTGCGACAAAAGCCGCCGCGATCCCTCGAATTCTTACCAAGAGCAACCTCGAACATATCTTTCTCCGTCGCAAGTCCGAATAATATCCTGCTTTAAAATGCACTCTGGCTACGCTCTCTGAGCTTGCATTCGTCCGTCGATGCTTCGTTTTACCGCTCCTCCGTGGCGCGCATAGACTCTCCGACTCCTCCGGCTCCTGCATTATCTTGCATCACATCCGTGGCCATGATGTGGCCTCGGTTCAAACAATGGCTATCGAACTGGCCCTCTCGATTAGTCTTCCGCTACCTCAGCACCCTATTTCTTATATGCTTCGCTATCACCAATTATATATTATGGACCAGCAGCCAGGGCTGGGATGTGACAGAACCTAAGGGCCCAGTCACTATGGGCCCAAAACATCCGATTAAGAAGCTCATGGCAGATGCCCGCGCTCGCCATGAGGGCCTCCTTTCAAAACGAAGCCATAATCTTTATGATGCTGCTGAGCGTTATCGCGCCCGCCGAGGACGTCACCCGCCACCAGGCTTCGATAAGTGGATGGAGGCTGCACTCGCTTCCAACAGCATTGTGGTTGAGGATTATTTCGATCGTATATACAAGGATTTGGCTCCATATTGGGCGCTTGACGCTCACACCTTAGCCAGGCGCGCATCCGCCTGGCATTGGGTCGTGAAAGTTCGCAATGGCGTGGCCACCGGTGTTGGCGATGCAACCGGTCGTGTGCCATGGCTTGAACTATGGACCAAACTCGTCGGAGAGTTTGCAAAGGATTTGCCCGACGTCGACATGCCAATTAACTACATGGATGAACCTCGACTTCTTGTTCCTTTCGACGAATTATCCAAATTTGTCGAACAAGAACGCGACAATCGGCGCATTGCTCCTATGAAAGAGGTCGTCACAAGATTCAAGGCTTTGTCCAAGCTCGACGACGAAAAACCTCAGCCTTACGATCCCTACTGGTACAATAGCTCAGCTAACTATTGGGAACTTGCCCGTGTGACGTGTGACCCCAACACTCCGTCACGCAATGTTCAACAAGTCTCAGACTTTAAGGCTCCTGTTGAATATCCCTCAAATTGGAATCCCAAGTACGCTTATAAAGGTTATATAAAAAACTGGACTGCTGCCCAGGACCCGTGTTTACAACCACATCTGCGCCAAATGCACGGGAGCTTTGTTGCGCCTCTCAGTTTGTCTACTTCTACCGAATTGATCCCATTGTTTGGCGGATCTAAGCTTCCTATGAACAACGAGATCCTCATCCCTGGCGCCATGTACCTTACTGCCGACGAATTCTATTCTGGAGGGGAGAAGATGGGTCCAGCATGGCACGCCAAGAAAACCGGTGTTGTTTGGAGAGGTGATGCTTCTGGTGGCGAGCCGAGAGCTGATGTCTGGCATCGCTTCCATCGTCACCGTCTTATCCAGATGCTGAATGGCACATATGTTGACAGTGTTGAGCATCGAGGCGTCAAGCCCAAGACATTTCAACTGCCAACTCCCGACCATTACAACAGCACCCATCGCGCCTCCAAAACCATTGGTCAATGGTTGATGCAGATCTCTGACTGCGGATTCAAACGTCTTCTATGTGAAAAAGTTGGCTGTGATCCTGTCACCCCTTATTATCGTGAATTGAAGCATATGGCCATGAAGGAGCAGTACCGCTACAAATTTTTGCCTGATACCGACGGCAATTCATTCAGCGCCCGTTTTCGTGGCTTCCTACGTTCCTCGAGCATGCCTCTCAAGGCTACTATCTATGCTGAATGGCATGACGACCGTCTTACTCCATGGGTTCACTTTGTACCCTTCGATAATACTTTTCAAGACCTTTACCCCATCCTCGAATTCTTCACAAATGAAGAAGCCGGCGGGGATACCGCCGCGCGATTTATCGCCGAGAGGGGAAGAGACTGGGCCAGTCAAGTCTTGCGTCGCGAAGACATGTGTCTTTACACTTGGCGTCTGTTACTTGAGTGGGCTCGAGTCTGCGATGAAGATCGCGAGAAGCTTGGATTCATAAGAGACTTGATAGAGCCCAGAAAGGATTCAATACGGTAAACTGAGTCGAGTTTCGACAGCACATGTTTACAGCACACTGATCCACCACCAAACTGGATGGTTTAGGTGCTCACGTATATATTAATATTCACGGCGTGGCGTTACGGAGTTGGATTGTTTCTCTACGAGTGGCTGGATATCTGAGATAATTTGGATGGCATACGGGGCGTTCAAGACGCTTGACTGACTAAAAAACGTTCTATACTTGGGCGGCAAAATCATGTAATTGAGGCATACCCCAAAACAAATGACGTTGGATGAATGAAAGATAAGGACGAGATGGAATAGAAGGGGTCCTCTAATTCTTAATTCTCGACTGTAGGAAGTTGGGCTAATCCACCCTAGATAATAAGTATGATACCAAACCCTACCACAAAGACTCACACTCCGTACTTTGCCGAGATTGTAAAGTCAGGAATCAGATACAAGAGGAAGATGCCGATCATGGCTTCCCATCCTCATTTCGATGCCAATATATTGTAGCAATACCTCATTGCTACAATTCCATGCCACGCCCTTTATGAACCAACTCCAAAAGTCGCTCCCATATGGTCATTCAACTCTGTACAAGACAACGGGATTCTTCACAGCTGTAGGTTGGTAACAGGTTCGCGGGCCGGTTGGCCTTTTAGGTGTGCGGCAGAGCCCTTGAAAAGGGACTGCCAAATGAAAGCTTCACTCAGGAGTAGCTCAATATCCTTCTCCGTCCAATCCTTAGTGGGAAGGCTTTGGAGGAACATCATGATCTCCTGAAAGTCCATGCTCAGGAGCTTATCTGACCATTTCACAAGGAAGGCCGCACACACATATAGATGGAACTCGGAAAATCCTTGCTCTTCAGCCTGACAAGTAGTTAGTTTTTGGAGAGTTGCCAGCAGATGATTGTTGACAAACCAGATAAGTGTCCCACATGCGAACTGTGTTTTTGACGCTGATCTCACGCATCAAGAGACAGTTCATCCAACGGAAACTAAACTGTATGAATTCGATGCCTTCTTTTTCCAAATGCTTGGACAGGTTGCCGTCTATACGTGCTGTTAAATCACGGAGAGCAGCTACCTGGCGTTGAATCCCTGGTTGCGCCACGATATAGTGGTCCTGGATACCATCGAGAAGCTTTGTCAGACACCAAAAGGAATCGGCCTCCACCGCGTCTAACACGGACTTTGGGAGCTGTCCTGGGTCCATTCCAGACTCGATATCAGGATCTCCAATATAAATTCCTAAAAAGACTTGCCAAAAAGGCGTTACAAGGTCGTTGATGCCCTGCACATAGCCACTGGCAGGATGTCGAACAGCCCACACATACAGAATGCGCTCAAGTGATCGCTGCGTAGCTTCATAGCTGTACAGCTCAATATGCGGGTTTGTCCGGGGTACATCGATGCTGATTTGATGCCAGATGGCCTCGTCAAGGCCCCTTGTTCGGCCGGCTGGGGCTGTGTTGGCTGCAGTGGTCGTGGCGTTTCCTCCTCTCTCGAATGCCTGTCGTACACCATCCAAGTATTCCTTCCGTTTTCTCTCCAAGGTGGCGACCCGGCGCTCACTGTTCGCAGGAAGATAGCTGAGGAGGAGTTGCCAGGTAATGGCGCGCACCTCTTGTGGTACACCAGACCAGGCGAGTGACCTCAAATCAGGCAGTGAAATAGTGGACGCTTGTAAGAGCTTCTTAAACTTATTAATACGAGTAATTCGGGAGTTTATGGCATCGGCTTCCTTGGGAGTGGCATTGGCAGGAACCGTGGGATAGTTGATGAGATGCAGAGCGTTGGCGGGGTCTGATAGTCATCGTCAGTGCCTTATGCGACAGCGCTTTTAAGTGTGATCAGCAAACCTTTTAAGATTTCTTTATACTGAGGCCGAAGAATCTTCCCCTCACTCTTTTTGGGCATGGGATATGTGGGCGCCGGTCGCTCTATTGCGATGTCGGCACTATTTGAGTATCGTCTCGCCGAGAGAGCATTAGGAGGCCCTTCTGTTGTCGGTGATAATGTGCTTGATTCGGCCTTGTTCTGTGTGGCGATGCGCCGTGTTCTTCTCTTCATACTCGACAAACTTGGCAAACCAAAGTCATCCCCATCGTCATCCTCGTAGCCCATCATGTCGTCCTCATCTGCTTTCCAGTCATCGTTTGTATTGGAGAGAAAGTTGATATAGCTCTTGTATGGAGGTGAACCATTCTTTCCAGGCGTGGTCCTCGGCGGTGGAGAAGCTTCTTGAATCCGGATCTTAGCTGAAGAAGAAGAAGGAGGTGTTCGTGGTCGAGATGAGTTGGAGAGGTTTCTGGCAATTGACATCAGCAACACGAACTAAGCATTGAGCAGGGCCAAGGCAACGAACAAGGAGTCAAACTTGAGCATATCCGCATGCGAATATGAGGCGCCAACAACAAGACCTGAGCCATGGCCTGTGGGCGACGTGATGTTTCTCTTTGGGGTAGAGCTGTCTCGTGGTGGCGGTCTCCAAAATGGCGATACGGACCTAGTTGTATAAGCTTCAGCGCACAAGCTTGGAGGGTATGGAACTCGATATCAGCGAATACATACTCTGATCGGTCTGCCTCGAAGCAATCGAGCTTATATCAGCAAATATTCGACATCTCACAACTCCTCGCTGAACGTACCGACTTGGACCATCTCCTGGGGCGGTGGGGCTGTTAGCAGAGGCGGGCGCCATTACGTCGAGTCTCGTGAGTACAGAGCAGAGAGCTTCAACGCTGATAGTCATGACTTACAGATTGCGCGGGCTTCTTGCCGCTCCCGGATGACGGCCACATGGTTCGCTGAAGAGGAAAGGAGGCCGTGGAAAAGAGCCTTGGAAGGTATTTCACATGCTGCGGTGTAACGCGACGCAATGATGTTGTGAAGTGCAAGAAAGTCAGTAGGTTGGGTTGGTCGACCTATTCTACTATGGATCGATCAAACATAATGGAAACGGGCTTAATTAGGCTGCCCTGGCTCAACCACGAGATCACCCCGCAAACAGCACTACCATGGCTTGGAAATAGCGGGTTCGGACGGGTTCATAGCGGGGGTATCTGCTAATTGATGACTGTGTACCTTAACCCTGTGGCCTGAGCTCAGCTGCCAGGCCACTGGGCTGATTCCTCGCCCAACAGGCGAGGCGGTACGAGCCTTGTTACGGAGTACGAATAACTGCACCTCACCAACGAGCGCATGCGGTTCGAGCCAGATTAACAGAACCTCCCTTTCCATGTAATGCCCAAAGAACAAGGCAGCCTTCTTCACAATGGAGCTTGGAGAGTATGTACAGGGGAATTTAGGGGTTGTAACAGAGAAGCATGAATCTGTAAGGGCAAAATACTCTCAATTGGTAGGCCAGACTTCAATTTTGAATATCATCTACAAGTTCTTTCATTATCTTCCAGATCTCAGTGATGTTGGCATTTGGGTTTTGAAAAGACCCCCCCCCCCCCCCCCCCCCCCCCCCCAAAGACTCAGGTTCTTGCTGGTTTGTAACTGGTGGTGCTGATTTCTGATTGGTTCATCTTTGGCTTAGTCAGTAAGGTCCGTTAGGCTTTAGCTCCACGGCTCGATAACCTAGCACCTTTCTTTACCTTCATGGTTCAGTCGCCTCCTCTTCCTTTTCTTTGACTCTTGATTCGACTTATTTCTCAATATCAATTGCGCATCCCTTCTCACTTGCCCTTGTTCACTCACCCCCATTATAGCTTTTTAGTGTCGAGTGCCCGAAATTCGTCGTTCGTTTCTTTCGCGCTCCCTCAGCTTTCGAACTTGGTTATCACGAACGCGCGCCAAACCTCAACCGTCGCCATGACTGAGCCTGAGAACTTCGAGGATGATCTCTTCGCCGACCTGTAAGTATCCGTCGCAACATGAGCGCGAGCATAGACAGTGTGTGCGTCTACCTAGGATACTGACTCTTGGACAGCTACGATGACAACGATGCCGCAAAGCCCGCGTCTGCTCCCGCTGCAGCAGCCCCCCCTGCCCCAGACGTTCAGCCTCCTACTAACATTCACAACAACGACAATGATGACCATAACGGGATGCAGCAACATCAAGAAACTGGAGGTGATGAACACATGACTCAAGATCAAGATGACGACGACGACGATGTCGACTTCAATCTCGGTGGAGGAGGAGGATACGGCGCATCCGGTCACACAGGCCAGGCTGATATGCATGACGATGCTCCAACACCTCCATACGGAACCGTACACAAGGCGAGTGCCAAAGAAGATGGGTAAGTCTATGTTGTTTCTGCATTGTGATTACATTTCCTGAATTCGCTCTTGCGAGAATATCACGGTTCGCCTTGCGTGTTTACAATCCTGAATCCTCATGGCAACTGCCACGTTGCCACGTAGTAGTGGCCATCGATGTAGCATTTGCATACATTTCGGAACTTGGCTTGGCTAGAGATGGTCGTGGTCAAATTAAGAAAAAGAGGTTTTGCTATCGGAGACGTCAAACGGCAAAGATTCAGATTGGAGGAGTTGCCATTCTCATTCAAAGAGGATGTATGGATCAAGAGATATAACCAGTTGAGGCGAGTCCGCTGCTATTATCTATGGGCTATGAGAGGAAGAGGAGGATGTCACAATCGGTACTGGGATACGCCCTGTGGACGGACATCCCAGGATGAATCATTCGGCACTAGTCCAGACGAAAGACACTACTACTTGAGTCGTCCATAGCCCTCAGTCGCAGAGATCTTATTGAACCGACGGGAGTGGTAAACACTCTCGAGTGCTATAGCGAGATTCGCAGCGAATAGCGCTCGAGGCCAGTACCTAGCATGAGACAGAGACAGAGAGAACAGTCAAGACGATAGCACAAGACGAAATTTTATTCGACCAAGCTGATCTGGCATCTCTCATTGCAATGTCTGCGCCATACTTTTCGACTGTCATGGCCGTTTGGTCAACGTTTGTCAACCATGGTCCTTGTTATGTTGGCCTTGGTGTATGCACACGCAGGGATCTTACAGAAATTGCCGCCAACATCAAGCAAACCGAAGAAACGGGAACCTTCAGATCAATCGACCTCGCGCTGGGCTGTACCCTTCGCTGCATGCACCCATATTGCCCTGTACGACCCATTTTTTGCAAGGATACAACTGCTTCATCACATTGCAATCACCAAACCGCAGCCATCTGTTTTTATGCTGTATCAGGCATTCAAGTCTCAACTGTCGATTCTTTTCTCTAAGCCAGGGTTAAGGTTTCAGCAAACCATTGATCATTCGCAAACTCGCAGCCTCTAAGCAAGCCACTTCGCCATCAACCTGGGTCCTATTGTTCTATCAAGCCTAGGAGACCCGTGTTTAACAGCCTTGATATTCAAAATGCATAAACAACTCTAAAATGAAAGTATACTGACATGTTTGTGTAGTAAAATGTTCATAGGCGGTCTGAACTGGGAAACCACCGATCGTAAGTGACAAACACATGCAGCTCTCCAAACTTGCGCTAATGATTGCTGGTAGAATCATTGCGGGATTACTTCTCACAGTTTGGTGAAGTCGTTGAATGCACGGTCATGAGAGACAGCAGTACCGGCCGGTCGCGAGGATTTGGTTTTTTGACTTTCAAGGACGCCAAGACAGTCAACATCGTCATGGTCAAGGAGCATTTCCTTGATGGCAAGATCGTAAGTGATATATCTTAACATGACCAAACTCACATTCTAATTGCGTTGCAGATCGACCCCAAACGTGCCATTCCCCGAGACGAACAAGAGAAGACGAGTAAGATCTTTGTCGGAGGTGTCAGCCAGGAAACCACCGATCAAGAATTCAAGGAATACTTTGCACAGTTCGGCCGCGTCGTAGATGCAACTCTTATGATGGACAAAGATACCGGTCGTCCACGAGGATTCGGGTTTGTGACGTTTGAAAATGAAGCCGGCGTCGATGCCTGTATCAACGTACCACTAGAAATTCACGGAAAACCCATCGAGGTCAAGAAAGCCCAGCCTAGAGGCAACCTTCGAGAAGAGGAAGAGGCATCACGACGCGGCAAGTTTAGGAAAGACGGCGACCAGTCAAGCCAGGGCTCCATGGGCCAACAGATGGGCAACAACGGCATGACACCCCAAGTCATGGCCCAATACTTTCAACGCATGCAACAGTATTTCGCTATGATGCAGTCACAAATGGCCATGAGCCGAGGAATGCCCATGAACCCAGCCATGTGGCAGAACATGATGCAGATGCAACAGATGCAACAACAGATGATGGGTCGAGGAGGCGGTGGTGCTAATGCTCAGAACATGATGCAGAACATGAACCCACAGATGATGCAGCAGATGCAACAAATGCAGCAACAGATGATGCAACAGCAGGGCCAGCAAGGTGGTCAAGACGCTGCTTCCGGCAGTGCTAGTCCCACTGCCTCTGCCAGCGGCGGTGGTGGTCGGGGATACGACAATAACAACTACAATCAATACCAACAAGCTCAAGGAGGTCGTCGTGGGGGCCGTGGAGGCTACGGCGGTCATGGAGGAGGTCATGGAGGCTATGGTATGGGTGGAGGAGGGGGCGCCCCTACTTCATGGGAGGGCATGTACGACGACGTTCCTCAGCCAAACTCCCAAGGCTCAGGTGGCTTTAACCGTGCTGGCAGTGCCAGTGCGAACTCTGACCCGCAGCATGCACCACCCGCCAATGCGCCTACAGGACCCAAAAACGCCGGTAAACCTGGAGCTAATTACCGTGGTGGAGGACGGGGTGGAAACCGCGGCTTTCACCCTTACTCACGATAAAGACTCGTCATCAGATTTTGCTCGTAGCAAGGAGGGTTTGGGAGACTATGAACGCCGTCAGAATCCCGGCGAGGTGATGGGAAGGAGATGATGGTGTCAGCCATGTATAATAATGCGGAACGGTTGTTCATTCCGCTTACGTTTTGTTTTTCCTCTATTTTCCCAGAAATTTTGGTTTCATTTGGCGGCTTTCCAATGCTTTTGTTCATCAAGATGCAGCCAGGTTCGGTTGATACAAGGGGCCCAAATAGGGGGGATGGTCGGTCTTGCGAGAGCATTGCAATAATTAGAAATCAAATAAGTCCAAAATTGGTCTATCGAGTCATTATGCGTGTATTCGTTTTCGTGGTGTTTACTGCATACCTAGATGGGCTCTGCCCGACATGCAAAGGCGTTCGAGATTGATCATAACACTGCCGAGGCAAAATACGTTCAGAAAACAAGAGGTAGATAGTGAAAGTGATATATGTGATAAGTAGTTGAAATGAAGCGCTATAACCTTGTCCTTCTTCTTAAACTTCCAGCCCTTCCATGCTGGCTTCGGTGCTACTACCAACGTTACACGTAATACATAGCAAAGTACAGTTTCTTTCTTTCTTTTTTTTTTTCCTCTTCGTCTGTCAAGTATCATCACATCCAAGGACTCGTCTATCCCTGTGTATGGCCGGTAATTCCACAATGCCTGCCAATGTTTCCTTACGAAACAGATCACAAGGTGCGTCTATGATAATGGCAACACTCGAGTTCTGTTAAATCGTCTATTTACTGGGCTGACAGGGAGAAGCAGTTGTTGCATCGCATGTTGAAGGCAAATTAATCCCACCAACGCCAAACGACCCAGGTCTGTCCACTCTTGGGACTGAAGCAAATACCCAAAAGTTCGTGTATGTTAGCGAGGGTGCTCCCTATGGGGGCAGACAATCGAAGTCGCTGTCTCGCGGAAACTACAAAGCAGTACGACTGAGTGCAGTTTGGCCCTTTCCAGTTCAATGTCCCTGCTGAAAGTAATGTCGTTATCGTCTACTCTTGGCCAAAGCCCATAGTTTCCTCAACGGCGATGGTAAGCTTTTGTTGAAGCATTTCTAGACTCTTGTAAGGGGGCAAGTCAAGTCGATTGAAACTGTTGATGAGTCAGTGATTTGTTCTCAGAGTCAATTGTCATAATCAACTTACCATGTATGCGCCTTTGGCAGATTTGTGATTTCTCCCGCCTTCTCAATTGTAAATCGTCGTGGGCCGTCGCTACCTTGGAGATCCTTGAAGCCATTGACTGGGATTCGAGAAGTACCTGTAGTAAATTGTAGTAGACGAGACTTCTGCTCCCCATCCCACGAGCGTACTGTTGCCCAGAAGTTCTGCACGACCTCGTCGGATTCGGTATATCCTCGATAATCGGTGTGCTTCTTCCAGTCGTCAACATCAATTTCGGCAATACCTCCAATCAAAAGCTCCAGCTCGCGCTCATCAAAGACGTTAATAAGATCCTGAGGGATAAGCTCTTGGAACCCTTCCTTGAAAGCCTGGAACTGCTCGGCGATACGTTTCTCAATGCGCCACTTGACCATGAGATCAACGTACTCCTTCTTGTTTTCATTGGTGACATCAATATTGCGGCCATCAGGGATGAGATCCTCAGTAGTCATCACTCCAAATCTCTCGTCTTCGGTCGAGAAAGTCTGCTCAAGAATCCCGCCCGATATATCGTTATCCAGCATCCACTGCAATGATCGGTGGAAATCGGCATCCACGCCCTCCATATCGGCCAAGGCCACCGCCTTGCCAAGCATCATCTTGTACAAAGCGCCAATAAAGAACGCATCCAAAAATCGCCTGTGGAATATAGCCAAGCCGACAACACGGCCGATGAACTTGAAATAGTTGAGATGTTCCGGGTTGATGCCGGAATGTGGGTTAATCTGAAGGGTGTAATTATCGTGGGCGGAGTATTCGAATAGGCAATAGAAGGGGTTGAACATTTCGTGGGAGAGGAGGAAGAAGAATTCTCGAGAGAGACCACCGTAATCCAAACCATCTTCGCCGTCGAACTTGATCATAAGTCGTTTCTTCAAATCCGTTGCAGACTGGCGTGTGATCTCGGCAAAAGAGTCCTCGAAGATGTGAGATCGTCGCACCTTGATGTGGCATTGTCCACTGAGAATTCGCATGGCTGGCTGTGAGCGGAAGTAGATGAGCTTTCGTCTGAAGTCTCGCTTGTACTGAGGAACATTTTGGTCAAGAGACGACGGTAGTCGAGGATCGTCCCAAGTGGTAGTCTTGGTGTTATGATCAACAAAGTACACTCGAGCAGTGTTTGTCAGGCGCATCTCCCAGCCACTAGGCAGAGGACCAAGTTGCGATACGGGTTGCTGCTGGATCTGGCCGTTGGCATTATTCTGACCGCCATACATGCGGATGTATTGTTGGCGACGTGGATCTACCCAGGTCGTGGTTCTTGTATTGTGATCAACGAAGTATGGTCGACCTTCTGGGGTCCACCGTTGCTCCCAGCCAGGCGGGAGTTCTCCCGTTCCAGGGCTCGTCGCTCCAGTATGCATCACTGCGCCACCATTAGTAGCCGGTGATGCTGATGGCTGGGGCTGCTGGGCGTGCAGCGTCGGTGAATTGGAACCGGTTCGTTCCTCGGGCAAAGTGCGGTTCTGATGTCTCTGTCGCTCAACCTGAGTAGCTGCTTCTCGATCGTTTCGTTGCTCTTGGGCGCCAGAAGCAGTGGGTCGATTCCAGCTCGTTGTGCGAGTGTTGTGGTCAACGTAGTAAGTACGGCCGAGATTGTCTTCTCGGCGCTCCCAGCCAGCTGGTAGTCGACCCTGGGCATCCTCGAATGGGCTGAGTTGATTGCTTTGTCGAGTTTGTCCGGAAGCATTTGGTCCTGGAGCGCTGGTGCCACCAACAGAGCTGATGCTGGATGGACGATGGGCCAGGTTGACTTGTGAACCACCCGCGCCATTTGGTCCAGAAAGTGAAGATCCTGGTCGGTTTTCCGGTGGAGGGGCGGAGAGGTTCGAAGCGTTCGACGGGCCGGTGCCGAGAGATGGTCGTGCCGTCGATGCCTGGCCACCGCGGGCTGGTGCACTGAGATTGCAGGACAGGTTAATAATAAGTTTGCCGTGAACGACGAGGTTATCGGTTGATTTTTTAAGGTCTCGAGTAAGCATCTGGTCTGAAGCGCATGTCAGAAAGCTCCTCCACGGTTTCTGTCATAGGATCAAGTAAACTGACCATCGGCATCTGGGCTGAGCTCAGGGATAACATCTCCAACGCGAATGTTTATGACGCCTAGGAAACCCTGGTCCTTCTTCTTAAACTTCTTTTGGTCGAAAACTTGGACTGCAAGGATACCATCTTCATTGGTACGACTAATGATCTCGAGTTGGTTAAATTCTTTGTCTAAAGCGGCGGGGTACATTACAAGTCAAAGCTCTCGTTCCAGTATGGGTTTAGAGTTCTTTTGCTGACAGTCGTCGTTTTGGTTTGCTCCCCATTGATGGTCGCAACAGCGAAAGGGTCAGGGAAGCCTGACTCAAGTTAGCAGATAGGCCGAGCGAAGTTTCGGAATCTACTACGTACGGAAAACATCCCTCTTGTATAGGCCGTCGGCGGCGATAACTTGGATGATGTCAATATGTCAAGTCGAACGGTGGGGCAGGTTAATTAGCTGTAACTCACTGGTAACCCGAAGGTTGGGCCTGCTACAAGGAGCATTAGTACGGTCATCGTAGTAGCAGTGAAGGGGGAGATGGGTAAAGGTCAGACTGGAGGTGAAGCTGGACGCGATGCGATGGGCGAAAGGCTGGGAATGGACTTACTTAGAATCGGTGCGACTGGTCATGGTGTCACCTCTTGCGCTGCGCAGCGAGGGACTAAGTCACAGCGACGACAATGATAATAATCGATATTTCCGAGGTGAAAGGTTAGGGAGAGGTTCGGAGCCAGACAAATGCAATGAAGCCTTGTCGTAGAAGGCGCTCGCGGAACGTGATCAGTGGAGGTTGAAGGTTCACTGAAGAAAGTTGACGACGCTTGGTTTGGGGCAATGGGGGGAGGTTGAGGCTGTGCACGGGCGGCCCAAAAGACCCAAGACTGAGAGGCTAAGGCCAAGGCAAGACACGACTCCCCGCTTCCAGAGCGAGAACTGACAGCGGCCGGAACGGGAAGATCCAGGGTAGGAGTAGTGATCCTGAGGCTGCTGGGAGAGCGCAGCAAGATAAACCAAGTTGCTATAATTGAGCTGATAATATTCGTGAATTAGTAACGATAAATGGTGACAGAGAAGCTCGTGGATGGAGTTGATTGATCGTCACGAACCGTTTTGTGTGGGTTCAGTCTCAATACTCTCTGTCTCGTGGTTAGCGTTGATGATGCTAACGTTGGAAGGATAATCAATCGACCCGACCTGGCCTGACTAACCTTGGCGCCTTGTTACTCGAGTACGGTTTCATGGGCTGGGGTGTAGTCAGTGGGGGTACTCTTCTGATACCTTAGTTGATAGTGCTGCCAACTTGATTATATAGGTAGCTCCTACGTGCATGAGTGTTACAGCACGGTAGTCGTTCTGTACAATATATACTACACTAGCACTTTATTAGACATTGCACCAAGCAACATAACAAAAGGCAGCTCCCCAAGTGCATACCACCAAGATCAGAGGAACCCTTCCAATGGGAACTACTCCATCAGCCAGGGAACAAGAGAGCACCCATCCTAAACATAGGGTGCCAAAATTAAGTTATCAAGGTCCCCCGTAACCTTCGAGTAAGCCTACACATATACCTCTGTCTCTTAGAATCAAGTCCCTATGTTTTCTTTCATCCTTGGCTAGCCCGTGCTCTATGATCAACCCTGTATTATGTATCCGGGCCTTTTAGTGGGCTGCAATGGAGGCCTACAGATGACTAGACGACAAGTTATTACCTTGTATTAGTGGCTGGTAGGTAACCAAGAGGTTCTTTTGCATCCGCTCCTTTGGACGTTTCCACGAAACCCGCGATTAAAGATGAACGTTCCAGGATCGGCTTGTGTACTTTGATCGAGGGTATCTACCCGGTATTGCCTAAATCTTGACCTCTCGTGCATTCTAGTCACTTGCTACTAAGGCTGAGCAATGATTTCAAAGGTGTTCAAGAGCTCCAGTATTTTGTTGCCACTTTGGCTGAGAAATTGTCAAATAATGATTATGGCATCTGCCTTCCTGGGCTGCGGAATCCACGGCTGCGCTTTATTACGACGTATTTCGTACAACCTCGGCAGTAAACAGCGACTGCCGCTATGGAATCATAATCTCAGTCACCTGTAAGGGTTTGTGAGCGGATGTTCTGAGCCTAATTGCGGCGTACGGCTTACCGGCACAGCTTTCGTCAGGCATCGGGCGCTTAAGCAGGGTTGTTATGCCTTGCAGCTTGGTCGCTGAGGTTGATGCTTGTGGTTGAAGACTGGCAACATGGGATTCAAAAGGCTGCATTTATCAGGACACAATTTGAAACATGCCCCATACACACAGGATTCAATGTGTGCCTTTGTAAATTTCTCTTTCCTACGGAGTACGCCCAATCCTACCCTTCAGCCGTAACTTCGTAGTTGCATTACTTGATCAAGATATTTACAGTATTTGCATCTCTGTGACTGGGCAACTGCTGAGCCACTGGCAAAATGTCAATGACACCCTTGTTGATTGCGTTGACAACGCGCATCTTGAACAGCATATGTAATCTGGAGTAGTCGAGAATGACGACTCATGTACGAGCTATGTTATGGTAAACGTTTAATTATAGCCCACTGCGGGAGGAGTGACACATTTGTAATAGTATGGCTGTCTAAAGTGTGGAGTTGTTCAATACCAGCTTTGGTGGCTGAGCAAGAATATCAGACCTAAGAAGAAGCCTTGTTAAGAACCGAATCAACCATATATGAAAGAAAACACATGTTGCACTACAAGAGAGTATAACTACGTGATCAGGAACATTTCTGCATTGAGAGAGTATAAAGCTCGAGCTCTAGGGTAAGCTACATGTAATGTGGATTACCCAACGTATTAGCTTATTTAGCTTGCGATCTTCAGTGAGATGTCAGATCTTCCTTTCCATTATGCACCCTGACACTAGATTTGTCTCATTGCAATCACAGTCATTCCCGCCAAATATCCAAGCCTTGGCACAAACTGATGTGGGGGGTACCACATGGGCGGCCTCACACGCATACCTAGCTAGGATGAAGCTCCAAGATGAACGCGTGGCAACATGTCACTACTCTAAGCCTCCTATGGACCTACATTATCGAAGCTGCTTCGAATTGGCACCCTAGTCTAGTTATAATTAAAATAGCTGATTAGATTGCGTTTTAGCTCATGATGATTCCAGGTGACGTTTGCACTGAGTTAATGATGGGAACAAACATTGATGGATTACTGTGATTTTGCTAAGACGAAAGAAACGTCAAGACCGGAACTCCTATCCCTTCCCTCGGTGTTCATGGCTATCTGTGTGTTTTCCTGTTCCTGGATAATCGATAGTATTATACTGTTCCCCTCTCCTAGTAAAGCACCCTTCTCCTTATTACCATAACCCTAAATTCAAAGAAAAAGATGGATGGAAACTGTTCCATCACAGGCCAACATATCCATGCGCGTAGGGGTTGTTTTCAAGCCCGTGAGATTCCTCAACTTCGATCTCGAAAGGCCTAGGTTGCTCAGATCGTCGACCATGTCCCAGCGGCAGAGTGCCTCCCTGCTCCTAGTAGGGGGCGAAACCTCGCCCGCGACCACGGTAGCCACCGCGATAACCACCACCGCGAGGAAAGCTGCCTCGGCCATGAAAGCCTCGGCCACCGCGGAACCCACCGCGACCACGCCCACGGCTCATGCCAGGGACATTGGTGCGCTTGGGGGTCACCTTGATGTTACGTCCCTTGAAGACACTCTCGTTGAGAACAAGAGCCTGGGCGACCAAGCTCGGCTCGGTGAACTCGACGTAGGCGTAGCTACAGAGCGATATGTTAGCAATACTCAGAAAGCTCCCGCATACCAACATACCCCTTCGGTTGACCTGTGAACTTGTCAAGAAGAATGGTCACTCGGTTGATGGAGCCGCAGCTCTGGAAGTGACTCTGGATATCTTCAGGCGAGGCTGAATAATCGACGTTGCCAACAAAGATGCTGCGTGCATCGATGGATTCCTTGTCATCCGCAAGGTCCGCAGATTGCTGTTCCAGAGTTGCTTGCATCTCGCGAAGCTTCTTGGCCTCCTCTTCCATCTCTGCCACGCGGCGCTTCATGGCAGTGATTTCTTCCTAGGGGTGTGGCGTCAGTTTCCTTCTAAGATCCACCTCTTTGCGCGCCTAACACACCTCCTCAGCTCCTGACATCTCAGTTCCTTGCTCATGTTCATTGTCGTGCTCACGGTCATGATCGATCTCGTGCTCGCCCGTGGGCTTCTCGTCTTGCTTGCCAGAATCCGACATGTTGACTAGTTTGAAGGAAAGCTGGTAGTGTCTCGTGCACGATACTTCTACGTGAACCAGTATTAGTAAAAGGTAGGATGACTGCTGAGAGAGGAAAATGAACGATGCGCAATCGTTCAAAACAGGCTTGACATCATTGTACGAAGAGACAAGAATAGTGCAACAATGAATGCCAAAAAAATAGAAGAAGAGATATTTACCTTCGTGGGACAAACCTTTCGCGATGCAAGTGGAAGAAGAGAAGTAACAAAAAAGGTATAAAAAAAAGAAAAGCGCGAAGGGGTTCGAAGTTCGCGAACGACAAAAATGCACGATTAATGAGGTCAAGGCCGGGGTACGCAGCTACCTTTCATCTAGCGCCAGTTCCGAGTCTCGGGCTGCATGAGAGTTCCCTGCAAGTCAAAACCAATGGAAGCTCTGGTGTTCTTTGGTAAGTTCTCGGACCGAAGATAACCCGACAAGTTGGAGGCGTGAGATAAGGATTCTACATGTGATTACCTTAGGTAGGTTGGTAGGTATGAAGCTGTTTCTCTACCATCTATTATTTATTGAGAGTTGATATTGGTTGCAAGAAAAAGAAAAGTCTATTTTGCCTGAAAGAGGGGGAAAGCTAATGTGTTAATCTGACCGAGTGGCTTAGATCTATCCCTATGGGATGATGATTACATTTGCCGACCAAATGAATCTCTACCATCTACTCCTTCGACCTAGGAAGTTATAGGGCTTTGCCATACCATGATAGGATGACCAGTCGCATACAACCGTACAAGAAGTTTCGTTGGTTCAGCAGGAATAGTTAGAGAATCATCATCATCAAATTTATCGTGTTATGAAAAATATGGCAATCGCCAGACACAAAATGAAAACCAGACACCCCCAAATGCAATAGTTACGTCCTCCAAACGCCGCCCATGCTCTTCGCTAGTCAATGCGTCCGTCTGTAAACATGCCTCGTTCCATCCCATCCATCTAGTACCCAGTGCTCCGAGACAAATATGCTTCATGTTGTGTGTAGGGATAAGGAAAGGTGATGATCTCGGTGGATAATCAAGCATGTCGGCCACGCTTCCCTCCCTTTTCGAAAGGATCCTTTCCGCTTAGACTGCCAAGATCGAATATTTCCTCAAAGTTCAATTTGCGCTTGCTACCAGCCCGCTGTACCAAATGTCCCGGACCCCTCGGGCAAGATCGACTCGGACCACCCGCAAGCCTAGTTTTCGTTGGTCGTGTGGGAGCAGGCACATCATCGTGAGGTCTTGAGTCAGACAGGTCCAGAGTAGCGATATTCGGGTACGGGTGTGAAGACTGGAAAGTGAAGTTGTCTTGAGAAGGGACAACTATCGGCGTAGGCTGTTCGGCAACAGGAGGGATACTCGGTGGTGCGGAGTCGGTTCGCACTTGATTTGCCGGATGAGGAGGGATAGCCGTTCGAGTCAGCTCGGGCGATGAGGCTGTTTCTGCTTTGTCAACCTCGTCCTCACTCTCCGTGTTCAGAGAACTGCTTTCACGCCCATCGAGTCTTTCTGTGGCCCATTTCCGGATCTTCCACCCTTCTCCATCACCCAGACCCATGCCCTCTTTATCCAAGAATTGTAAGAGATCATCAAGGCAATCCTGATATCCATCGGCGCGAGCCTTGGACTGTCCTGCAGCTGAGATCTTGTAGAGCTTGGTAACCGACAGGGCAGCTGCCTTGAAGACATCGAGGAGTTGTTCAGGGCTTTCTTGCTGAGCAGGCTGCTTGCCCATGCTACCAGAGACGCCCCTCATAGGCTCCATCGTGATCAAGCGACGGAGAGATGTGGAAAACTGGAAACGAAGAGTCAGATATGTTTGAAAACGTCAAGGGGAAAATCGCCTCACTTGATGGTCAAAGGGAAGTAGTATTGGTATCAAAAGAGGCTCCCAGACCGGAGAGAGAATGTTATGTAGTCGCGGTGCACCAGAGTCAGACAAGCTGGTTATGTTGCTCCTGAAGAGCTATGATCTCAAACACAGTTGGGTAAGAAGGTCAAGGTTGGGGTCACGAAGCGTTTGCCCAGGTCATCCACTCCAACAGAGCATGGGCAGAGCCTGATGGACGGCACTAACCGAGGGGTCGGTACCTGTAGATGTGGGGGCATTTCAGCCACGTGACTGCATACAACTTTGAGAATTGTCTTTCAGCAACTCACCAGAATTTCTTTCAATCGCGTACTGGTACGAGTGCATAAGACAAGATCAGCTTAGCATGCTTAACCTGGGTGTTTTTGGATTTACAGTGACTTCCTCACACAAGATCAGTAAGACAGAGTGACGTCGTTAAAAAACCATCGGAATATCCTTTCTTCCCTTGCAGCATCGTGGGGCCCAATGCCATTTACAAGGGTCTATGCACGCCGCTAGCCCAGATTGGCCCCCTTCGAGGTGACCGTTTAGATTCTACCTGCCAACACCTTCGCAACAGCATTCACACTTTCTTTTCCAATCCTTCAAGCGACGTGACTGTGTTAAATACACCACAGACCCCTCAAGACATACACAAAATACGCTACAGGAGTCAACAAACTACTTGCATTGACTCGTGCTTCACATTGCAAGCTACCGAAACGCGTCTTCTGGACGCCAGTCGCGTAAAGAGGTTTATCCTAAACTCGACTCGCAATGGCGCCTCGCTCTCGAGCCAAAGCTGTCGATACTGACGCGTCCATGTCTGACGCGCAGGAGCATCGTCAAGAAGAAGAGATGGTGAGTTCCCATGTTCACAAGATTTTGTTCGTTTATGGCCGAGAGCTTGTGCTGACGGGTTGTTAAGGAAGTTGACGAGACCCCCGACTACACTGATACCGAGAACCCTAGCACTACTGCTAGCAGCGTCGCCGGAGAGCCTACTGGGGATGGCCGTAGGCGCCGCACAGAAGTCAATCAACTTCGTCGTAGCATTTTTGGAAAGAAGCACGATCGCTTAGGCGAGTCCAAGGTATGTTGCACTCCAAGAGGAGGCTATGATACGGAACGATCTAACTGAGCCTCTAGGAAGATGACACTATTCGTCGATTTCGATACCTCCTCGGCCTGACAGACCTCTTCCGCCATTTCATTGAAACAAACCCCGACCCCAAGATTCGCGATATCATGACCGAAATCGATCGACAGAATGCCGAATCTGCGCGGGGCAAGAAGGGTGCCGGAAGGCAAGGGGGTGCCACGAGCGAGCGACGCCGACGTACTGAAGCTGAAGAAGACGCCGAACTCTTGAAAGATGAGAAGCACGGCGGCTCCGCTGAGACGGTCTTCCGAGAATCCCCTCCGTTCATCCATGGCACCATGCGAGACTACCAGGTTGCCGGTCTCAATTGGCTGATTTCCCTGCATGAGAATGGTATTTCTGGTATTCTTGCCGATGAAATGGGACTTGGAAAGACCCTGCAAACTATTTCATTTCTCGGCTACTTGCGACACATCCTTGACATTACTGGACCACACTTGGTCATCGTGCCCAAGTCCACGCTCGATAACTGGAAGCGAGAGTTTGCCAAATGGACACCCGAGGTCGATGTTTTGGTGCTTCAGGGTGCTAAAGATGAACGACAAACTCTAATCAACAACCGGCTTGTTGACGAGAAGTTTGATGTTTGCATTACCAGCTACGAAATGGTGCTTCGAGAGAAAGCGCATTTGAAGAAGTTTGCTTGGGAATACATCATCATCGACGAAGTATGTGATTTGGAACAGTCGAGACTTGCATCAGCTAACAATTATCCAGGCGCATCGTATCAAGAACGAAGAGTCATCACTGTCACAGGTTATCCGATTGTTCTCCTCCAGAAACCGATTACTTATTACGGGCACACCGTTACAAAACAACCTGCACGAACTCTGGGCTCTCCTGAATTTCTTGCTTCCTGATGTTTTCGGCGATTCTGAAGCATTTGATCAGTGGTTCTCTGGTCAAGACCGCGATCAAGACACGGTCGTACAACAACTACATAGAGTCCTCCGCCCCTTCTTACTGCGTCGTGTGAAGAGCGATGTGGAGAAGAGTCTTTTGCCCAAGAAAGAGGTCAATGTTTATCTTGGCATGTCGGAGATGCAGATTAAATGGTACCAGAAGATTCTGGAGAAAGACATTGATGCTGTGAACGGCGCTGGTGGCAAACGAGAGTCAAAGACACGACTGCTCAATATCGTGATGCAGCTTCGAAAATGTTGTAACCACCCATATCTGTTCGAGGGCGCCGAGCCCGGACCCCCTTACACAACCGATGAGCATTTGATTTACAATGCTGGCAAGATGGCAGTTCTCGACAAGCTCCTCAAGCGGCTCCAGAAGCAGGGAAGCCGCGTTCTCATCTTCTCTCAAATGAGCCGACTATTGGATATTCTCGAAGACTATTGTGTCTTTCGGGAGTACAAATATTGTCGAATCGATGGTGGCACAGCACATGAAGATCGAATTGCTGCCATTGACGAATACAACAAACCTGGTTCGGAGAAATTTGTCTTCCTCCTTACAACGCGTGCTGGTGGTTTGGGCATTAACTTGACGACTGCCGACATTGTCATTCTCTATGACAGCGACTGGAACCCTCAAGCTGATCTTCAGGCCATGGATCGAGCCCATCGTATTGGTCAGACTAAGCAGGTTGTTGTATACAGATTTGTCACAGATAACGCCATCGAAGAAAAGGTCCTGGAGAGAGCTG
This sequence comes from Fusarium verticillioides 7600, assembly GCF_000149555.1. Lineage (NCBI taxonomy): Eukaryota > Fungi > Ascomycota > Sordariomycetes > Hypocreales > Nectriaceae > Fusarium > Fusarium verticillioides. The sequence continues at coordinate 1,374,868 of NC_031679.1, read as the reverse complement.
CCCAGAAGCTACGACTAGACCAACTGGTTATCCAACAAGGCCGTGCCCAACAAGCCGCTAAAGCTGCAGCCAACAAAGATGAGCTTCTTTCCATGATCCAGCACGGTGCTGAGAAGGTCTTTCAGTCTAAGGGGCCTACCGGCAACATGGCCTCCAAGGATGGCGAAGTTGGTGATGACGATATCGACGAGATCCTTGCAAAGGGCGAAAACCGAACAAAGGAGCTGAACGCAAAATATGAGAAGTTGGGAATCGATGATCTGCAAAAGTTTACCTCAGAGTCTGCTTACGAGTGGAATGGCGAGAACTTCGCCAACACAAAGAAAAATATCAACATGACCTGGATCAACCCGGCCAAGCGAGAGCGAAAGGAGCAGTCATACTCAATGGATAAGTACTTCCGGCAAACTATGTATCCCAACCCCAAGGCCGATGCTAAGCCAAAGGCACCCCGGGCACCAAAGCAAGTTCCTGTTCATGACTACCAATTTTACCCCCCTCGCTTGCGAGATCTCCAAGATAGGGAGACTGCTTACTATCGGAAGGAGATTGGGTATAAGGTACCTCTACCTGACGGTGATGAAGAAAATCTTGAAGAACGAGAGGCCGAAAGAGCCCTCGACCAGCAGGAGATTGACAACGCTACACCTTTGACTGAGGAAGAGAGGGAGGAAAAAGAGAAGTTATCGCTACAAGGTTTTGGAGACTGGAACAAACGGGACTTTCAGCAATTTGTCAATGGATCGGGCAAATACGGACGAACTGACTACGAAGGCATCTCTAACGAGATTGACAGCAAGTCAGCCCCCGAAATCAAGGCTTATGCAAAGGTTTTTTGGCAACGCTATACCGAGATCGCCGACTACCCAAAATACATCAAGACTATCGAAGATGGCGAGGAGCGGACTCGCCGTATTGGCCATCACCAAAAGCTTTTGAGAAAGAAGATGCAGCAGTATCGAGTCCCTCTGCAGCAGCTCAAGATCAACTATTCTGTGTCGACTACCAACAAGAAGGTTTACACTGAAGAAGAGGACCGATTCCTTTTGGTTTTGCTCGATCGATATGGCATTGATTCGGAAGGTCTCTACGAAAAGATGCGAGACGACATTAGAGAGTCACCTCTGTTCCGATTTGACTGGTTCTTTCTCAGTCGAACACCAATTGAGCTGTCTCGTCGATGCACTACTTTGATCACTACTATTGTTAAAGAGTTCGAAGACGTCCCTGCTCGTGGCTCAAACGGAGTGAATGGAAAATCTAAGCGAGAGCCTGACGATGAGAATGACGAAGATAGCATTCTTGGTATGGCACCAGCAAAGAAGAAGGCCAAAAACGGCGTCAAGGTGCGTCAATAACTAATCTCGCATTGTCTACGACTAACGTGTTTTTAAAGAACAAGGCACTCGATAATGTCAAGTCCGTCAAGTCTAGCAAGAATAGCTCTGCCACGCCATCAAGAGCATCTAGTGTTGCCTCTACCGTATCCGCAGGAGGTTCTGCTAAGGGCAAGAAGGGTAAAAAGAAGTGAGGGAATATGGAATTGCCTTTAGTATGCTGGGTAGGCAAAGGGATAGACTTTTTGGCGTTTGGTTGCTTTGAGGACTTATAAGAGAAGCCAATGTGTATGTATTTGCTTAATCTAGCATGGCTGTTTGTACCAGGGGCCAGAAAATGCATCACACGATGCCCGACAGGTGGGAATACAGGCGTGAGAATGGCTGATAGTACAATGAAGAAAGTTACTTGAGCGGCAGAACCACCTGACTGATTGTCTGCCTGATATCTTCAACTCGACGTGCTGTGAAGTAGCGACCATGATGTTCATGACAGCATGGTCATAAGGATATCCAAAGTCGTAGAAACGTGATCAATCGTGCATTTCGACCTTTCCTTAAACCCTGGAGAGATGGTAAGAATTACAAGCCCATTTGTCAACCTCGTTATCTCCCCTAACACACTCAATTCTTCTTCCATCACATCCAGCTCCCGTTTATTTTTTGCCCCATTTGAACAAAAACATTTATTTGTTTGTCCCCCAAACGCCGTACTATGCAAGCACACAGGAAAAGAACGCATCTACTGCATTCGGTTGATTCGTTCCCTCTCAACCTCGTAGTTGAAGTCGAAGTAGCCCTTGTCGAAGTGGTGAACTCGCACGTATCCATCCTCTCCGCCGCTGGCGTAGCTCTTGCCTGTAGGATCGGCAGCGACAGTGTTCAGAGGACCGAAGTGACCTCGCACACGACCAATCTCGTCCTCGAAGATCTTGTGATAGAAACGAGCCTCGAACTTACCCTGACGGGCAGAAGTTCGGGTAACATCCATAGCGGCCTGACCACCACCGAGGATGACGAATTCCTTCTTGGGGGTGATAGTGGCACTGTTGAGGGGTGTGTCGGCTATATAGGTCTTGAGGACCTCGAGATCGCGGGCAGAGATGAGCTTCAAAGATTAGTATTTGTCATATGGGATAATCTGATCCGACATACCTTGGCGGTCTTGTCCTTGCATGCGGTGATAAAGTAGGTACGGTCAGGAGACCACTGGAGATCGACAATGGGCTGGTTGAGTTCATGGACGGGAACGTTGTCGAGGAGATCACCAGTCTTGGCATCGTATCGGCTTACGCTACCATCCTCATGTCCGGCAATGATGTACTTGCTGAGAGCACTCCAGCCAGCAACGGTGGCCTTGCTCTCGTCGCAAACAATAGTGAGAGCCTTCTCGTCGGTCTGCTCAGCGTTGAGATCGGGGTTGATGTCAATGACGACGATGTTGGAGAGGTAACCCATTCGCTTCTCGGTAACTCCCAGCAACTTGGTGGCATCTTCGTTGAACTCGACTCGCTTGACGGCGGTGGGGAACTCCCAGGTCTTGATGAGACGGCCAGTCTTGACTTCCCAGAGACGGATGGTGTTGTCGGCAGAACCGGAGGCGATCATGGTTGAGGTGGGGTTGACATCGACTGTCCAGATGGCACCGACGTGGCCGTGGTAGGTTCCAAGTCGCTCGCCGTTGTGGGAGAACCAGGCGCAGATTTGCTGATCCTTTGCGACGGAGAAGATGAGGTCGCCATCTTTGTTGAATCTGTTGAGCGAGGTCAGTCGAGACCGGCGAAGTTATCACAGGCTGTATAAAGGTATAATATTCTCCCTCCTCTTCACCAAGACCATAATACAGAGACATGTATAGGGACAGAACATGGCTCGGACATACCTGATCTGGGTGAGCGCACGCTCGTGCCCGGCAAGAAGAATGGGCCTCATATTGTCGATGTCTGGGGGGCACTAGGAGGGGTTGATGGCGGAGGCAGATTCGGAGCGGGTGGTTATATGGCGAGGGCTTTCGCGATGGAATTTTTGGCGGTTGTGCGTTTTGGTGGGGCAAAAATCGAAATCAGTTCCCCCGCCTTAGCTGAGCTGTGAGGGGCACATGGCTGATGCCTGATTTGTAGGGAGAGAGGTGTTAAAGTTGGGTTTAGCCATGTTTGGCACGCTGTGATGCCTATCATAGATCAATATGAGTCTGAGAAGAGTCACTGAAGGATTCAAGAGTCATCGTCTGAGTAATTCTTTGTAGAAATATTCAAGTCGATTCATATTACGACTCTCGTTTAGTCTCAGCTCACTTGTCAGCGAATCTGAGGCATCAACAGCCTTGGTTTCTGCAACAAAACTCAGGCATCCTCTGGCCGGCCGCTGAATTAACTCTAGCCCAGCGGCAATGGCTACGAATCTATCGTCCAAGTAGCCCTGCTGTTTTCAACAAAAGACTGTCTCTTTGAGGCTCTCAGCTGTTAAACCGCTCTAAGCAAGCATGACCTTAAGAACATTGATCTGTTCCAACTCAGCGACGCATCGCCTAGAGATGTGATGCGTCTCACGAAAGGGTACATCCTTTCGTACGAGATAATCAGCAAGATCAGTGGCCAGCATAAATGCATCTAGGGCAGCCTCTATCCGCTCTGACTTAATAGCCAGCGTAACGAGGATCCCTTGTGCAATCCGAAGACTATTAGAGATAGTCTTTGCACGATCCAGCCATCCATCAGTGTAGATAAGGGTATAATTCGTTATTAGCACTGTATTTCTAGTACCGCACTTGGTCAAATCTGCTCAGAGGCAGCTCAGGCTTGGCACCATGAGCGGGTCGAAGGTAAGATCTGTCACGGTGACTAACTACCTTATACAGGTAAAATTCTAGAACTCTGGCCTTTGTCAATCTCAGTGTAAGACCACTTCATTGAAGGCATCACCGCCAGACCTATTCGGCCCCATTGGTCTTGGATGTCCAGTCCGTTGAGAGATACGTTAATGTCCCTTCTTCAAGGCAGGCACTTGACATAAGATTCTGCGGTAATGCAAAGTCATTCACGCGAGACCACTGATTGCAAGTATTCGAATATGGACGAGATGCAAAGAAGTTCTCAACTGGCTCAATATTCTTTGAAAGTCTAAGTCTATCGACTGAGAACTACGTTGCTGTACAATACTGTGTTATTGCCGTCGTCATCATCCAACAACCTTGCTGGTTCGCTTCCTCTCTTTTCTGCAACTTTGGCTTAGAACATTTCCTTATGGAAAGGCTTGCATTGCATTGCATAGATCTACATGTATATGCTCTCGCCATTGATCCGTCGGACACCAGGAGATTGTTCGGCATTGGGTCTAATACCATACTCGTCTACATACGGCTGATGAGGATATAATCATATTATAGTTGATCATGTACGGCGCGGTCCTCCGTTGCGCCGGGTGGCTTGAATCGAATAGTTCCCGAGTGATCCCGAGACAGCAACGGCATTTGCGGTTTCTATCTTGGACGTTATCGATACCGATATCACGATATGCAACGAGAATAAGCCTTGGACATCAACGGCTGGGCTGCCGATTATATACGCACCAAGCCGAACCCGCAGTAGAATTAGGCGGGCCCCAGCAAAGTCAGATTCTCACCCACCCACAGGCGTATTCACGCACAAAGTCGCACAGGCAAACTCCCCTTCACACGTGTTCGGTGGTTTCTCCCGTGTCGACCGTGCCTTTCGTGGACGCCGCTATTCGGACTGCCCCTCCTCACAACCCGACAGCCCACTTCTTATACAGAGACTGCCTCTCAGTCAACAAACGACGAAATATCTTTGCTTCAACCTCTGTTGTCGAGTCTAAGTCTTTATCTTTCATTAACTCATTCTCACATCAGAAAAGACTCTTTTCTTCGACTACAATGGTTGCTGCAAAGCTCGATGGCAATGCCATTGCCAAGTCGATCCGAGAGAAGCTCTGCGCCGAGGTTACTGAGAAACAGAAGCTCAACCCTAGGTTTAAGCCATGCCTCAAGATCATCCAAGGTATGACCAAGTTGCTCGTAATACTATACTTGTTCAATGCTGACTCAATTGTCTCACAGTGGGTGATCGTTCAGACTCCTGTTCGTCATAATCCTGCCCCGCCATCATGAGATCATCTCACCACTAACCCGCGATATAGCTACCTATGTTCGCATGAAGCTCAAGGCTGCCGCAGAGGTGAGTCATAATGAAATTTTAACTGCGTACGTTTACTGACTCATCAAAAAGGCTGGTATCGACAGCCAACTGCTGCATTACCCTGAGTCTATCACGGAGGCGGAGCTTCTCGATCATATCCGTCGATTCAACCATGATCCTGCCGTTCACGGTATCCTAGTCCAGCTCCCTCTTCCTAAGCACATCTCTGAGTATACTGTCACATCTTTTGTAGCAGATGAGAAGGATGTTGATGGTTTTGGCACCAAGAACATTGGGGAGCTGGCCAAGAGGGGCGGCAAACCTCTTTTCGTACCCTGCACGCCCAAGGGTGTCATGATACTTCTCAAGGAGTCGGGGATTGACCTGAAGGGAAAGAATGCAGTTGTTCTTGGGAGAAGCGACATTGTCGGTAGCCCCGTGAGCTACCTGTTGCGAAACGCTGACGCTACTGTCACCGTTCTGCATTCCAAAACGCAAAACATTGAGGAGTACGTCAAGAATGCAGACGTCGTTGTTGCTGCTATTGGCCAGCCTCTGTTCGTCCAGGGCAGCTGGATCAAGCCTGGTGCCGTCGTCATTGACGTTGGAACCAACTTTTTGCCTGATGCCACCAAGAAGTCTGGTCAACGACTTGTTGGCGATGTCGACTACGCTGCCGCAGTCGAAGTTGCATCCGCCATCACCCCCGTTCCTGGCGGAGTTGGACCCATGACTGTTGCTATGTTGATGCAGAATGTCGTCGATGCTACAACGTGGTATTTCGAGTCTCAGAAGCTTCGAAAGACCATCCCCCTACCCCTGAAACTAGAGGATCCCGTTCCTTCAGATATCGCTGTGTCACGAGCGCAAACACCTAAGGACATCACACGCATTGCTGCCGAAGTCGGCATCGCTCCCCACGAGCTGGAACCTTATGGCGCATACAAGGCCAAGGTTGACCTCGGTCTTCTGCAACGACTGGAGCACCGTCGAAACGGCCGTTATGTCGTTGTCACTGGCATTACCCCAACACCCCTGGGCGAGGGCAAGTCTACCACAACTATGGGCTTGGCTCAGGCTCTCGGAGCTCATGTTGGACGTTTGACTTTTGCCAACGTTCGACAGCCCAGTCAGGGCCCTACCTTTGGTATCAAGGGAGGTGCTGCTGGAGGAGGCTACAGTCAGGTCATCCCCATGGATGAATTCAACATGCACCTCACTGGTGATATCCATGCCATTACCGCCGCCAATAACTTGTTGGCTGCTGCTATTGAGACTCGAATCTTCCACGAGAATACTCAGAAGGACGGACCTCTGTACAAGCGCCTAGTCCCCACAAAGAACGGCGAGAGGAAATTCGCCCCCGTCATGTTCCGCCGATTGAAGAAGCTCGGAATTGACAAGACCAATCCTGATGAACTGACTGAAGACGAGATTCACCGATTCGCCAGACTGGACATCGACCCCGAGACGATTACGTGGAGACGAGTTCTGGATGTTAATGACCGCCACCTTCGAGGAATTACAGTTGGAACAGCCCCCACTGAGAAGGGCCAAACTCGAGAGACTGGTTTTGATATCACAGTTGCTAGCGAGTGTATGGCTATTCTGGCACTTAGCAACAGTCTGGCCGAGATGCGCGAGCGTCTAGGTTCAATGGTGGTGGCTACATCACGAAATGGCGACACTGTCACTGCCGATGATATCGGTGCGGGCGGCGCTCTTACTGCTCTCATGAAAGATGCCATCAAGCCCAACCTTATGCAGACACTCGAGGGTACTCCTGTATTTGTCCATGCTGGTCCTTTTGCTAATATCAGCATCGGTCAGAGCTCCATTCTTGCTGACAAGCTCGCTCTGAAGCTTGCTGGTACTGAGCCTGACGAGGACCATGATGAGAAGGCTGGCTTCGTCGTCACCGAAGCCGGTTTCGACTTTACCATGGGTGGTGAACGATTCTTCAACATCAAGTGCCGTACTTCTGGCCTTACTCCCGATGTTGTTGTCGTTGTTGCTACTGTCCGAGCCCTCAAGGTTCACGGCGGTGCACCTCCCATTGCTCCCGGTGCAGCGCTCAGCCCCGTTTACAAGGAGGAGAACGTTGACATTCTGCGCGCTGGTTGCGTGAACCTGAAGAAGCAGATTGCCAACGCCAAGTCTTTTGGCATTCCTGTTGTCGTTGCGATCAACAAGTTCTCTACCGACACAGAGGCCGAGATCGCTGTCATTCGTGAGGAGGCCATCTCTGCAGGTGCTGAGGATGCCATCCTTGCTAACCACTGGGCTGAGGGTGGCAAGGGAGCCGTCGACCTGGCTCATGGTGTCATTGCAGCTTCAAAGAAGCCCAAGGACCTGAAGCTGACCTACGATCTGGAGGGTACTGTTCAGGAGCGCCTTGAGGCTATCGGCAAGAAGATGTACGGTGCCGAGAAGGTCGAGTTCAGCGAACTCGCTCAGAAGAAGGTTGACACCTACACACGCCAAGGATATGGCCATCTACCTATCTGCGTGGCCAAGACACAATACTCTCTGTCCCATGATCCCGACCTGAAGGGTGCTCCTACTGGCTTCACGATCCCCATTCGTGATGTCAGGATGGCTGCCGGAGCAGGATACCTGTAAGCTTATTTACTTTTTTGGACGTAACGTAACTAACAAATTACCAGGTATGCCCTTGCTGCTGATATTCAGACAATTCCTGGTCTGCCAACAGCACCTGGCTATCTCAATGTTGATGTCAATGTCGAGACAGGCGAGATCGAAGGTCTCTTTTAAACTAAAACAATCCTGGTGCATAATGGATTTTGTCGGAAGCGAGGTACACGGGACTGTACACCCTCAACTCAACGTGGGAACGGACGGATGGGAAGGCGAAGCATTAGGGCGTGGCATTTCAACATATGGTGCGGGACTGGTTAGCGGATATCATCAATCATGTGCCTATTGGCAATTAAATCAAGTTTTTGATTTGGACTATTTACAGCGTGTCTTGTGTTACCATCGTGTAATGAATGAGTGTCTGGGTCTGAGTTGACTCGACCAGCATGACAAGCATGTTTATTACCGTCAATGCGAATGCCATAGCTGAAGAGGGATTCTGCCTTGGCTGGAAATGCAGTCTTATCATGCATACTACGTGGTAGGCGTCGACGGAATTTGCCATTGTGCATGTTGCATACAGCCACAAAGTTGAATGGTAGGGCCCATCTAATGTCAGGCAAACCGGAATGGGGTGGTTGGTCAGTAACTACCACCACAAATATCAAGCCTTTTTTTTTATTAGTGTGAGGGTGAGGGTGAGTGTGACTTGACAGCATCGGCATTTCCCGTTGATATCTCTGGCGTAGGGTCTAGAACTAGTCGAACCATGGGCCACCGGCATGACGACGTTCCGCGTGGGGGCTGTTGGCCTTGTATCAACTATATTTGAGCTACGACGCTCGATGAGGTGATGCTGAAAATATGATTGTGTGCTGAGGAATGGAGTTTCTCTGCTGAACTCTCGCTTTGCGTGAATGAGTCGAACTGCCGAAGTCAACCGCCATAACCTCATTAAAACATCCATGTTACAAAGCAAACATATCACTCAGCTGAGGATCCTATTACAGGGGGACACAGATTTGCTTCTCATCATTGGTCACAAGCAGAGAGCCACGAGAAAGCCATGTAAGACTCAGCCCAACTAAACCAACAATGCGAGAACCAATGGCTCTGCGCCACACTGAGACTAAGAAACGGCACCGTTTGACCCCCTTACCGCCGAGTGAGATCAACTCCGGAGGATTAAATCACTGGTCGTTGTTCTCCCCTCCGATGGCAGTTTATCAGGTCACAGCCCGGATTGACGCATTCTTCCCTACAGTGTTTACTCTTGAGCTGCGTACAGGTTCGGAGGGTCTAAATTAAGTGTCGTGCTGCGAGACATTGAACTATTTTCAACTGATCCGTAATAGGCAGGCAATGCGATAGACTTCTCTGGAATGAGTTAAGTATGATCCAAGAGAGTTAGTATTGAGTATAACTAGATCACGATCCTGTTGCTTGATTCACAGTAAAGTTTTCGTATTGTTGCAATCCAGTCTCACTTACGAGAGGTACACGAAGAACAGTAAGACCGAGCTTCGCGAATCGATAATTTTCGTATATAATAATGCAATGTAAGCCGTGTCCATGACATTGGATCCACCGAGATGCCTTGCCGGGAGCCTGGCAGCATGTTCGACCTTCTCGTTCAGTATGATACCCTCAAAATAAGAATAAGCATCTGACGGTTGTCAACACTGCCTCCGACCTGTGTCATCTTTAGCTCCGTGTTCAGTCCAGCCAACACATGTCTTTTGTCTGTCAGTTCACGTCAGTTCTCCCTCCAAGTTACCAGCAGAGTGGTGCTTCACTTGACCCAGACACTGCCACTCCCACCCTATCGAGGCTATCAGCCCTAAATGATGCAGGCCTCGGACATGGATGGTTGACAAGCTTCTCGGCTACTACTAATATTACCTACCAATGAGAGGGGAAACCTTCTTGGAGGCCCTGAGAGTTGATCTGATCTAAACCCTACAGTGTGGGCTTGTCTAGCTCCTGTTGAGGCTACTCTGATTCGAAACTAAACCCAGGCAGCCGACGCCATTCAACCTCATACAAAGATCGTCTCCTTGGCGTTTCTACCGAGATCAGATCCCTTTTTGGCAAATTCCCCAGAGCTGCCAGTTTCTTTTGGCCCCCAGATTTGTTGACATATGGTAACTGATCCTTCAACATTTACACCCCTCGAGCAAGATGAGCTCGAAACATCCCTTGAGACGATCGTGTGCATTTTGTCGGGCGAGAAAGATCAAGTGCTCAAACGAAACTATCTGCGAGGCTTGTCGTAAGCAAGGTGCCGACTGCATTTACGACTTTGAGCCTACAAGACCAAAGGGTCGGAACTTGAGCTTTGACAGCACAAAAGCCAATAATCATCTACAGGTGCGGAGCGAACATGAACTACCTGACAGCAAGAGAAGGAGATCGTGCTCTGCCAATTCTGCCTCTTCTATGTCTCCTGGCAGAACCCAGGAAGATCTTGCCCCGTTGGCAGATGGTGTTGAGAGCCTTGCTGCATCTCTTGAGCAGATGTTTCAGGACAAGTTTTCCCAGTTGATTTTTGGAGAAGTAGGAAAAGCCCTGCACCAGCAGAGCACAGAGGTTAGATTCACTGGACTGTTGCCCCTGATTGCCTTTGACCTTGTCGCTTCTGTTGGCCAGAGATATAGCGACTTGGGATCTCCTCAGTCTAATGAAAGCAACCAATTTATCCGGTCTGGATTATCCAACGATACTTCTACCAACATGTTCGACAATCCTTCAGCATATTGTAGCCCTTTGTCTACCTTGAGCCATCGACAGAGGAACCAGCTTATCGACGTCTGGTTCTCCGCACATCCCCTGACATTTCTCATCTCCAAGACACTGCTGCTTCGAGAAATCCGCGAAGATACCTGTGACGAAATCCTCATGGCCGTGATGCTAGCTGATGCTAGCTTCGTCATCGGAGAGGACTCGACAGTTGCTCGTGGACATGAGCTCCTGCAGTGGGCCAAGACTCAGCTACAGATGCGGCCATGCTATCATCCTTCCGAGGACAACGATGCTGTATATTCTGGTGTACCTACGAGAGTTTACAAAGGGGTTACCACAGCACAGACCTTGGTGTTGCTGGCCTGGAACGCCCTATATTCCCACGAATTCCGCCGAGCGATCTGTTATATCGAAGTTGCAAGCAAGCTGGTTACCGAGATCAAGGATTGTATGTCGAAGGATGCCTCCCAGCCGAGCTCCAGCCGCATAAATGGTGTTGACGTCCTTGATGTCGAGAAAGAAGTTGTCTCAAATCTCTGGTGGACAGCATATTCCCTTCACATCTGGACCTCCATCCAAGCAGGAGTCTTGCCCAAAACCACACCGTCAACCTTTGACCTCGAATCTCTCCCCGTGACCTCAACTTCATCAGTTACCATTCAGCTTGACCTCGTCTCTGAGAACTTCAACACCCTACAGAAGCAAAAGGGTAACATTCGAGAAATGAGACCTCTTGCCCAGGTTGTGAGCACTGTTGCATACTTGTTCTCCCAAACCTCGGATCAAACCGCCTCAAATCATGGCGTCGGCATCTGTAAAGAAGCTATCCGCTCTTTTGGTACAAATACATATGATCCGAACGCAAAAGGTCAAGACGATGACAGATTGTGGCAATTACTTGTTGCCTTTCACCATACAATGCTCATTCAGTTCCTCTTCCCCAAAAACGGCTCATTCTACGAGCAAGTGGTGGTCCCGGCTGAGACTGTTCATCAATTTTGCGCTTCTGTAGAACAAGTCATACAGGCCCTTTCGCCAACTACCAGGCACAATCAACACTCAGCCTCAACATTCCAACAACCCCTCTATAAAGCTCTGTGTACTCTTATGGACACTTGCTCCCGAGCTTTTAGCCTCCTGCGGGATAACCTAGGGCTTAGTCTTGATCATAGCTACTTCCGTCCAGAGTGGGATAATCGTCTCTGCTCTTTGGCAAGCTCCTTGTATACAATCAGCAAAGACGAACGATTCTACCAAGGCACAACCTTGCGCAGTGTGCGAAAGCAGATCAAGTCATGTGCTCGTGCTTTTGGCAGTAATAGCAATACCAACGCGCTTGGGCTATTGGAGCCGAGCATGAACTCTATGCGATCCATGTCGCACTCCCCTCAGAGCAGTGTCAGGCCTCCGAATGGCTTTATCGCGAATAATGAGGCCTTGGTGGATATGCCGTCGCCTTTTCAGGCTGAAGCTTCTTCGAGGGTATCTTCATCTATGCCATCTTCGTCAGGCTCCTCTACTAGCGTGTCAACTCATTCGTTCACCCCGTTTGAGGGGATGGGCAAATGGCCAATCAACGAGACTTTTCCTCATGGGATAATGTCTACCAATATGAACTCTCCCCCTATTGTTCAGCAAGGGATGTGGTATTCGCAAGCACCCCCTATGGTGAATTTCGAGGCCGCGGGCCCTGTCTCTCTTCAGCATAGCCAGTGGGCTTGGCCTCCCACAAGTGGCGAAGAGGCACCATACATATCTTTCCAAACACTAGATATGGATGAGACCTGAGTATGAGTTGAGGATACCAGTTTCGATATTGGATGAATGCAGTTATGATGATCTCGGACAAACCAAAATGAAGCCTGTTATTTGTTTATTGGCGGACTCTAAAATTGGAATTCGCCGCTGGCGGCATCGATGTTTGCTTATTGAGAATTGCGTGCGCTGGATCAGTATTTTATTATGTATATATTTTAATCAAGTGTTGGGAGAAAACTCGAAACTTTGATAGGGGCGTCAGAAGAGGCTGTATCATATCTATAGTTTTGTCTACCTTTTGTATATGATCAATAGTTATCGTCACTATAGTTCATCCTCACTTTCGTGTCTGTACCAATCAAGCCACAAACGTATTCCTTATCATCCTTACACAGAAGATGTCCCAGTAAGAGCTTATGTTCATTACTTATTGAGCTTCTAACATAAAGTTTCTGATTCAAGTTGATCTAGAATTATAGCCCAGAAACTCCAAGTAACTATTTGGTCAATACCGGAGATAATCGTAGGGTCAGTCTTCTCTGTATAAGATGTCATCTTATCGACCTTTCGGCTTCGGATCCGATCACTCCGGGAATCTCGGACCGGAAAAGTGGGGATCTCCCGAGTCCTTCGTTGCGAAAAGAGTTGGATAAACTCAAGCAACTGACTGTAAGAGGCTGGTAAAACCAAAGCCACCTCGAATCATACTGTGAAGCAAGAATGTATGATAGATAGATAGTATCCCAGCATCATGCTTTAGCCCTACCCTTTTCACTTGGATAAGAGCTACGAGTTTCAGGGTAGGCTCTTTTAACACGAAACTTTACTCGAGTGCCTGTTTAGAACTTGATCTGCTTTCTTCTGTACACCTTGTGATATATAAGGCCTTCTTCCTCATTTTTCACTTCTGATTCAAAGCTTTAGTGCAACCTCAGCCCACTATCTTTGTTTTCGAAGGGAGCCAGCAATGATGGGACGATAGGCCATTGCACAGAATCGACTAGTAGTTAAGACGTCGATAGAGACTGCTTAGACACAGTTTAGGAATTCTTGACTATAAAACAAGACGTCCCCTCTCCTATTCCAAAGCTGGACATTTTATTATTGTCGAGCGACGTTCTTGCTCAAGGTATTACACGTGGTTGTATTTCCTATATCGCTGACGTCAGCTGACGAGGGTAGTTTGATGCCAGATTGACTAGCTCTTTCAATTAACCACAAGAAGTTCGACAACGACAAACCTCAGCTCACCTTTTACGCCCTGAAACTTCGGTATTCTAAGCGCTTAAGTCCATCAGTCATGAGATTGCTATATGCTCTCCCCGCAACTTGCGCGCTCATCTACCGCGCCAAGAGCAGGAATTCTTTAACGCCCGCTGGCATCTTCGCTGCGACTCTGACAGCTGCCGCACACGCCTACCACCCATGGAATCTTCCATTTGCACTCCTATGCGTATTTTTCCTTGCCGGAACACGCGTAACACACGTAAGTATTTGCGCCCGCTACATGGCAAGGGAGATGTCTGACGACGCCTTAGATCAAAGAAGGCATCAAGGCCAACTATACGCTTCGTTCAAAGGGTACATCTGGAGGGGAAGGGCCTAGAACACATGTTCAAGGTAAGCACTTGAAGCCATCCATGAATCAATTGACTGATCTGTCAAGTTCTCGCCAACAGTTTGATGGCCTCTGTCCTCTCTGTCCTCCACGCGAATCAACTACGAAAACGAGAAGCCGCATTCGCCGATCCTAATACTCCGGATCCCACGGGATCACTATGCTTTTCATGGGGCGGTGACCTCCTGGTCGTTGGTATCATTGCCAATTATGCGGCCGTTGCGGCCGATACTTTCAGCTCCGAACTTGGTATCCTGTCTTCAGGACAACCTCGACTGATCACATCACCAACACTCCGAAAGGTGCCTCGCGGAACAAACGGTGGTGTCACCTTGCTGGGTTTAGGTGCAGGTTTGCTGGGGTCAATGATTATTGTCACCGCATCCATGATATTCCTACCGTCCTGCAGTGAGGAGTCATCTCAGACGCCCGCAGGCGGTGCCCCATGGACGATGCTGGAGCGGCGCAAGTTTATGGGATTCATGGTAGTCTGGGGTGCTCTTGGCAGCGTCTTGGATAGTTTCTTGGGTGGCCTATTCCAACGGTCAGTCAGGGACGTACGGTCCGGTAAAATTGTCGAGGGAGAAGGCGGCAACCGTGTCCTAGTGGCCGAATCTGCCACGGACGCGGCTGCTCATTCGAATGTCAAAACCGAGGCCATGCAGAGCGAAGCAAAAGAGAAGCTTGGTGGTTCTGCTATTTTGGACGATGACGATGCTCCTGCTGGTGTCTACAATCATAAAGACAAGCACCGCAAGTCAAGTTTTGGAGATCAGCGACCATCACGGGCTATCGAAAACGGGTGGGATCTTCTCGACAACAATGATGTCAATTTCCTCATGGCAGTTACGATGAGCGTTGGCGGCATGGCAGTAGCGAGCTGGTACTGGGACGTGCCCATACAGAGCGTCATGGGTGTGTAGAAACACAAGTTAGCGACGTCATTTTGAGGGTCAAGGGCAATTCTTGACCTTGGCCCCTTCCTGCCAAGACCAATGAGAATAAAGTGATGTAAAGAGCAACTCCCTTTCCCTTCTGGCGTCCTTTGATCCATCACGAGATTTAAACCACCATTACCCGTCGCCACTGGATGGTGTTGAACTGCGTCAAGACGCACGCAAATGCTGAGTGCCCCCAGCTTGGCACGGCCAACCCCCGGTGAAAGTCCGTCACCCCCCGTCAATCACCCCGCCGGGTCTCGGCGTGAATCGCAGCATCTCGGAACGCCAAACCCGGAGTTGACTCCGTGGTGGGTAAACTTTGAGTCCAATGCGAAATCGGCAGTTTTTTGATTTCAGAAGCCGACACGGTATCTCAACAATTAGACCCAATCTCATTCGCGCAACGAGTTATCTGGACGTGATTCCATCACCCAATTCTCCAGATCTCGGAGGACGGGAGGGTGGGAGCGAGAAAAGCCAAACGATTTACATCCCCCTTCTGGCGATCCAATAGACATGAGGCCTTTAGTGATCGAGATTAATTGCTCTTTCTCTTCCAGAGATAGGAAGATATTGACGGAAACCTGGGGTAAGCCTGAATCGGATCAGTTCCTGTTGCTCATTTAAATGTGTAATAGTCTCAAGCTTGAGTCTGATTGGTCTGTCAATTTTCCAATGAGTCAAATGGGGATTGCGGGGGGCGGCAGATCTCCATCTCAGCAGTATGGGACATTGAGCAGGAGCGTTGCCTAGATTGCCTCTTTGAGTGGTTATTCTGCTATTAAAGCAATAGAAACTTATGATGAGTTTTGAAAAAAGCAGTAACATTTAGAAGATTTAGATCAAGTTAGGATGGCTCTAGCCTAGGAAAGGGAGGCGTCACTGTGGTATTGCGGTCTGGGCATAGTTGCCAAACCAAAGTTTCGAGCACCTGCACCTGCTCTGAGATAATATTCTTCCACCCACAGAGCAAGAACGATCTGCATAACTCTGGTTAACCTCACACGAGCCCTCGACTGAGAAGAAAACTTCTCCTGGACATCTTCAGACGCGCCCTCCAATCACTTTGATGTTATTCTTCCTCTTGGCCTGCCTTATCGTTACCATACATTTACTTGAGAGCATCTCAACTAAGTTGTCGGAATATGCATTACCCCTGGCATCGTCAGGGGCTCTATCTTTTCTCATGGTCTCGTGCGTGTGCGCCCACTGACAAGAACCGTTCGTTGCAGCCAGTCGGATTCAGCTCGGGAATAATTGAACCCTGACACCCGGCAGAATGGAGTCCTCCAGTTCTAGATCAATGATTTATCCAGGGAGAAATGGATGAAGAGGTGGGCAAAATCGACTGACACAACCGGACCGACGCTAATAGTTGACGGCAAAACCCCAGCAATACAACTACTCGATTCATCGCGTATCCCGAAGCCGGAGACCATACCCTCTCAATCCAGGACAGGGCAGACCGGAGAAGTGCCTGAAAGTCTGGAGTGTCCCGAAACCGACATTGCAATTTCGTACGGTCTGGGGAAATGGAAGAGGACCTGAAGATCGGAATCAATGAGCGATTTACAGTTCGGTAAGTGATGAAGATAGCCAACCAGGAACGAAGGTATCTGAAACGGCTTTGAAGCCGTCGGTCGAAACCCAACGTGAGATAACATTCATTATGCAGAGCATGCCCTGATCCAATCACGACTCAATGATAAGAGCATGCAAGTTGCTGTCCAGCTCGGGTGTGTGGCTTTAGTTCGTTGGGTACGGTATTCTTTTTTTGGGGTGGCGTTGGTGACAAGGTTGGGCGTGCTTGGAGAGACACCGACTCGTCGCCGGGCAGCGCTGAGACTGAACCCCAAAAAAGAAGCGGTGGTAGAAGGAACTGCGCTCCGGCCGAGGTGTTGCGGCCCATGGTTGGACAACTTAAACAAAGAAACAGGGTCCTCTGACTGAAAAGAGTATGGCTCGCCTGGGGCTCAAGAAACGATTTGGTAACAGATCAGGGACAAACCGGAACCACCGAGGCTGTCGGGCTTCCTGGAGAGTCACAAGCACCAGGCTCTAAGCGGTTCTCAAAATAGCTGGGCCTGGCTCATGGCTGGAGTATTTTCGGGGCATCCATGGCTCACATCAGAAGGGCTCAGGGCGCAGTCTGGCCCTGGGGCTGTTTCTGACGCCTGTGTGCACCTTTGTTGCTTGTCCTCGGGGGGCAAGAAAACAGCGAACCTTGATGTGGGGTACCAAAATAAACTCATCAAAAGTTGCCCTAAGCTTATACTATATTACCTAAGTCTTTTTGTCATTTAGGATCGAGGTTTTGTGTTTTATTTCCTCCCCTAGCTTGTGTCCTGCAGCATGTGCGAATGTGGGCCAGACGTACCTGGTTACAAGGATTGCAACTGTCCCACCCAACCCCAGAATCTTTGCCCACGAAAGGCGCGGGCACCATCAGATAGCCTCGACTTGAGAGTGGGAGGGAACTTTGGGGGTTCAATTTCCTGGGGAAGAAGACGGAGGCACGACGGGATGCCTTCTTATCTATGGTTTACGGATATACTGAGCTACTCAGTGACGACTGCATGAAGCTTTTGAATACAGGATACACAATTGGTCTGAATTGCCAATGCTGGAAACACATGGTTTTCACCTTATCTCACCCCACTATTCCTTATCCGGGTATGCGTACATACGCACAACCACACGCGCAATTAACTCTACTTTAACGTGTTAATGGGCCATTTTTGCGATAAGAGTTTGGGACAATTTGTGGTATACTGGGTCGTATTTCCTCAATGGAGTCGAAGCTCCGTAAGCGGAGTAAAGCGGTTTATATCCGCCTATTTTCAGATAAGTAATTGTCAACGAACAGGTTGAGCCGGCACTGAGCCGAATCAACATCTCAATCAGCGACCAAAACTCGCCGGCCCGGTGATGATTAGATACGGAGGCTGATGAAAAGCACCGCCTTATGCCGCTGGGATACCCGCCGAGCGGCTGCGTCAAAAAAGTATGAGTACCTTGCACATACACCGTCTCCGCCGAAGCCGCCCCGTTATGTCATACTGTTTTCAGCACCACTATGAGACGGCAGTGCCCTGAAAGTTTCGTTACGACAGCGATACTACCCACTGAAAGAGGCACTGTTCTCATTCAGCCGGCTACCGGAGAAGCACTTGCGTGCTGGAGACGGTGGTGCAATTATGGAAAATGCGTTCCACTTGAATGAAGCTACTGGCTCCTTCTTGAGCTGTTCTCGACTTGCGTGGCGAGATTTCCTCATAAGGATTATTATACGGGAGTCAGTTGTGGTAGGCATGGACGACGGGGTCTCGTTTATAGCAGCATATGTATGTATACTCATCACGAAGAAAAAGATGATCTCTGTTCAGAACAAGTATCTTCCCTGTGTGTGGTGTCTTGTTAAACTTTAAGTTTACACCCCCTCCATAAAGAGGCCCTGCCGAACGCCAATCGAGGATTGTGACGGAATACATTTAACCCCACTCTGAAAGCCGGTAACAGCCACGCCCATGCATCCGGCCACAGGGAATCCTTATCTTTTGGCGGGCGAGAGCATCAACCTTTCTTTAGAATCCGTAAACATAAAACCCGCGACGCCCCGACCTCTCAAGAATTATTTTTTGGTCATCCTACAAATATCTGTTTGATTGTTTGATACGCTCGTATCTCCTTTTTATATTCTCTTTATCTCTCGAAGTCCCTTGACTCCATTAGAACCGCACTCACAATGGTACGTGCTCGCCATCGAACGCTCCTTATCGGCGCAAACCACTAATACGATGTCCTACAGGCTACTCCCATTACCTCAAGGACGGAAACTCTCCAGAAGTATCTCAAGCTTGATCAGAAGGGTATGATCATGGCTGAGTACGTCTGGGTTGACGCCGATGGTGGCACTCGTTCCAAGTCTCGCGTAAGTCCAATCTACCGATTCTATTTCCCGGACCCACAATTGCTCTTCCGATCCGAAACGGCGAGGCCGGCCTCTCGGCCTCAATCAAGGCGTTGTTTTAAGCTTGGGAAGCGATGTCGCGCCTGCCTTGTGGAATGAGCCTTATACTTGCGATTAAGCTTGTTTTTCCACGATGCGGGGATGCATGGCCCGATCTCTTGGGCACACGTTTTCGATACCAGCAAGAAGGAGCAAGGGAACAGGAGCGACGTAAAACTTGAACACCAACTTACAAAATTGCAGACACTTCCCGAGAAGGAATACAAGCCTGAGGATCTTCCTGTCTGGAACTTTGATGGTTCTTCCACCAACCAGGCTCCTGGTGACAACTCCGATGTCTACCTCCGTCCCTGCGCAGTCTACCCCGATCCCTTCCGTGGCTCTCCCAACATTATTGTTCTTGCCGAGTGCTGGAATGCCGATGGAACTCCCAACAAATACAACTTCCGTCATGATTGCGTGAAGGTTATGGATACCTACGCCGACGATGAGCCTTGGTTTGGCCTGGAACAGGAGTACACCCTTCTCGGCTCTGACAACCGACCTTATGGCTGGCCCGCCGGCGGCTTCCCTGCTCCGTAAGTTGACGCCTGAATTCTTTTTGGCATTGCCTAACAACCCCACAGCCAAGGCGAGTATTACTGTGGTGTGGGCACTGGAAAGGTCGTCCAGCGCGATATCGTCGAGGCCCATTATAAAGCCTGCTTGTGTGAGTAAAATCCTTGAACCGTGCTCTATGAAACTATAAAGTTTCGAGAGTGTATCTGTTATCTGGTCATTCCTTATGGACCATGTCTAATACGATTCCAGATGCCGGCATCAAGATCTCTGGAACTAACGCTGAGGTCATGCCTGCTCAATGGGAATATCAGGTCGGTCCCTGCACTGGCATTGAAAGTACGTTTATTCCAATGTGGGGCATATCGGTTAAACCCGGGCACCACAAAATATCGTGCTACTGCTAACCAAACTGTTCAGTGGGTGACCAACTTTGGGTCTCACGATTCTTTTTGCATCGAGTCGCCGAGGAATTCGGTGCAAAGGTTTCTCTGCACCCCAAACCTATCCAAGGAGACTGGAACGGAGCTTTAAGTAACCCCGGCCTTTTCTGTCTCTTCACAATGCTAATATCTCTACAGGGTCTGCACTCAAACTTTTCCACCAAAGCCATGCGCGAGGAGGGAGGTATGAAGGTTATCGAGGAGGCACTGAAGAAGCTTGAGCCTCACCACGTCGAGTGTATCGCAGAGTACGGAGAGGACAACGAATTACGCCTAACCGGCCGTCATGAGACGGGATCGATCGACAGCTTCTCCTGGGGTGTCGCCAACCGTGGCACAAGCATCCGTGTACCACGCGAAACTGCGGCCAAGGGTTACGGTTACTTCGAGGATCGCCGCCCTGCTTCCAACGCCGATCCTTACCGCGTTACCAAGGTCCTCCTCCAATTTTCCATGGCTTAAAGCGAGTTTTAGAGTTTGTTCCTTTCTGATGACATGGTCTACGGCGTGCAGGTTTGGGAAACTATTGATTACATAGATAGCATGATAGCTTGTCCAGAAGGACAGTAATGACAACAATCAGTAAAATATTTGTTTGCCTCATATCAATATGATTGA
Organism: Fusarium verticillioides 7600; assembly: GCF_000149555.1. Taxonomy (NCBI): domain Eukaryota; kingdom Fungi; phylum Ascomycota; class Sordariomycetes; order Hypocreales; family Nectriaceae; genus Fusarium; species Fusarium verticillioides. The sequence continues at coordinate 1,354,131 of NC_031679.1, read as the reverse complement.
TGCGAAACACGTCGGATGGTCACAAGTCGTTCAAATTAAGCTTATTTTAAGCGCGTGGAGATACGCCACGTGACTACCCCGGTTTGTTACCGGCCCATTCCCAAACCCTCCATAATTCTGGAAGGTGCTTCCCAGGAACATGTGCATCTGGTGGCTCAGCGGTATAAGTATTGCAGTAGCTCGATTTAGCATGGCTTATGTGTGCCATACCTACTGTGTGTGATACTTAACTTCTGTGGTGCCTACTCCAGTGATATCGAATTCTTGAGAGCGAGCCATCAATTGTGATGAAGAAGAAGAAGCTAGCTTCTTCTGTTGACTTAAGTTAACTGTTGCCATCTGCTGTTTTTCGATCCTTGATTTCACGGATACTAGTGCCGAGAAGTATCAGTTGATAACCAATAAACCAATGGAAAGGGAAGTGAGACTAATTACTCAATTGCTCGTCGCAGATCTTTACAATGGTGGGTTTGTGCACGCCGGAGTACTTAATGTGATTTGGTACGAAGCAATGGTGAACCTTTCGTTTTCATGACCGAGTCTCTTCTAACAATGAATCAATCAACACAGAGAAGGTCTAGGAAGATGTGGAAATTCTTTCTCTCTATTGGAAGTTCGGACTTTCTAATATATATGGTCGTACCTCTCAAAACTTTTTGAGGTGGATGTTTCAGGAAAATGCTCTGAATGGAGTTTGAGAACAATCGATGATAATGAGTTAACACGAATTTAATGACCAGTAGAATTCGAAATGCGAGACTGTGTCTGATGAATGTGATGAATGTTTCGTTGGTAATGTTGATAATGGTTTGTTTGTTGGTTTGAGCTACCAGTGGTGAGGTGATCGGATGTTATATAATTCGCCCTTCAATGAAACCGAGACACAGGCAATGACTCGCGTCTTGTTTATGTTTGTCGTTTCTTGTTTGTTTGTCTACTCTGGCTCTGACTTTTGAAGTGCGTTTAATACGGGAAGAGACAGGACACGCCGCTTTGGAAGCGTAATCTGACCAAAGACTGGTTTTTTGGTTGAAGCACAAGCTTCCACCAACATGCAACCTTTCAGATCAAGACGATTGAGATTAGTGATACATAGCGATATCCCATGACTGGCGGCCAAGTCTGGGCTCGCATGAAGTATGAATCGTCCAATTGGTGACAAGGATCACCAAGGAGGACGAAGAGAGGATGGAGAAGAAGGAGAAGAGGGACAAGAAGAAGGATCAGAAGAGGGCTCAGCCTGAAGAAGAGGCACAAGAGCAAGAGCAACAGCAGGAGTAGGAGCAGGAGGCAGAGACAGAGGCAGAGACAGAGACAGAGACAGAGACAGAGGCAGAGGCAGAGGCAGAGAACAATGCAGAGGAGATGCAGACTGAGTAGTTTTTTCTTTTTCCCACTTCTGTTTATATTATAAACACCACTCTTCTGCCCAAATACTGATTCTGTATTGCCATGCCCAATGAAATATTGGACAAGTTCCATTTAGAAGTAGGTAGTTCTTAACCAGTTCCGCCACCAGGTAAATGTCTTGCCTTGAGGCACTGAGGCCCGTGACATTGCGCACAAGCCGATACTCGAATTTGTTTTGGTGGAACTAATACCTTTGACTCGTAAGCCCGAGATGCGCAGAACTATCATTTTGTAATTTCTTTTTTGCTTTCTTTCTTTGAAGTATATTTCGTCAGAATGCGCAGAGTTGTTCTGTAACGTTGCTGTGCAGAATGGCTTTTTGAAGAGGGCGGTTTTGTCGACGGAATGCATATTTTGTCGCAGAAGGCTTTATCGCAGTATTGTGTCACATTTTGGGAGCTTACACAATCCTCATGTAAACTGGCAATGAGAATTTCTGACAGCAATAACTGCGTCTTCGAGCTTGGCCAGTGGCCGCACCGAACTGCTTCTCCATGTCAGCCGGCAACAAGAAGCCCAGACCGCAATAGCCGTTACCTCAGCTGCACCCAAAGTCCTTCTCACTAATTAGACGGGCTTTTTGAAACCCCTATCAGCTGATGGTCCGAGTCGAAACCTTTGCCCACCCAATTTCTTTTGGAACTGGTCACTACCTACACAACCGTTGTCCATTTTCTTCATGACAGAAGTTACTCATCAAGACAACGTCTACAAACACATTGCCGTGTCGGTGGTGACGCCCGGAGTCCCAGTGTGTAGTTTGAGGAGTTATGCTCGCACAAACTGCACTGCCGAGAGACCCGGACGCTGGATCTGAAGCCCTGATGAAGGCAGAGCTCTGTTCAATGCCATAGGCTGGTGTATGAACGGCCCCTGAGAATGGAGCTGTTTCTGGATATCTGCCACAAGTCTTTCCATTGGTAGCCCATAGCTATACTACGATGAAATCCAGCCTGTTACTGACAAAATAAAAGTTTCTATCAATATTACCCGATCAGCCATGTGACTATCTCGGGGCAAGATCACTGCTGTCGTGAAAACGTTCACTACCAAGAGCAATCGAAGGCGGGCAGTAAATATAGCCAATTGTTGAAACTATGCAATTAAAAACGTTCTCTATATGCTCTAGGTCTCGATTCCGATCTATTTAACTTAGCTAGGGGAGGAAAGAGGACCTGGAACCTCGATCAAATGACAAAAGGACTTAGGTAACTTAGTATAAGTTGAGCCTAAATTTAGCATAAGTTTAGGATACCTTTTGTTGAGTTTATTTTGATACCTTGTATGCAGATCCGATATTTTAATGACCCCATGAGCCACATTGAGTTTCACCCTCACCCTCATTTGTCTTCTTCTCCTCGCCCTCGCTCGCCTTGGTCATAAAAGACCACATCATCTCAACCTTCTTCTCAGCCTTCTTCTTCTCAGTATCTGCCGCAGCAGCCACAGCGTCTGCCTTCTTCTCAGCAGCCGAAAGGCGCTGCTCTGAGGCAGAAAACCGCTAAGATAATATTAATAAAATAATAAGCAATAGTAATAACAGGTAATACTTACAGGATCTTGGAGCTCCTGGGCAAATTTTGCCCCCTGGCTACGGAGCTTGTTCTCATCTTCCTCTCTCTTAGGACAAGCAGAGGCATAGTGCCCCTTGCGCTGACAGTAATAACAATGGCGCTCGGCCATTGGCACCTTTTTCTGGCGCTAAAATAAAAATTAGTAAAAGAACTTATAAGATATGTAGGGGGTGCTTTATATTATATATTATATAATATATAGTAATAAGAAAACTTACCTTGTTGGTCTCGTGGTCGCCTTCGGCGCCATGCGAGTTTCCATTGCATCCATGTGAGCGTTGGTAGCTTGACCCTCGGCAAGGATCTGGGCCAGGGTGGCTTGGTTCAGAGACTGGGTCTCGAAGAGGATGACATGGTGTGCCAGACCGCGAGGGTGAAGGACGACGGTGTCTTTTTCAAACACCTCGCGAGCGTTCTTGCTATGGGCGTTACCTTAGTGTTGATGGCGACGCTCTCGAGCTTGTTGAGTCGTTTGTTAAGTCCTTCCTCTACTGTGTTGACGCGCTCTGAAGTATAGAGGAAAGGGAAATGACATTGTGTCGATGTTTTCATGACAACGTTGGGGTGCGGTTGAAGTGCCGGGGAGTGGTGCTACTCGATGTACACCTGGAGATGGTCAATATGGTCCGGGTGCATCAAGTTTCTCCTGCTTACCTTGGACTTCTTTGTGACTGAGTTTTGGTCAGTCACTGGGGATTGACCCCGTTTCTCGGGCAGGCTAGCTGCCCGAGAGTTGAAGCGTATGCTTCCCTTAGACACAGCACCGAGGACTTCGGGCTGGTCGTTCTTGTTGTTGTTCTTGTTAGGGGCCATCTTGGTATTATTAAAGGCAGTTATATGTTTTGAAAGAAGGCCTTTTAGAAGAATTGTGAAATGGTCGTCGTTTGATCTTTGTAGAAGACAAAAATCAAGACAGACAACCCATTCTTGGTGTCTTGATGACCCGGGCCTGAATCCAGGAAAGAGCACTTATGTGGAAGGGGCGTCGCCCACAGTAGCGTCACCATATAGAAAGAGCGTGTTGAGGGAGGAGCGTTACTCAGGGGCAGCACTACCAAGTCAAAGAAATACTTTTCTTCAAGTGCTTACTGATGCGGCTTTGCGCATCACGAAGTCTCTGGCCAAAAGTAGTAAATAATCGAATTGGAAACAATTGCATATAAGTATACCGAGGGTCCCGCGTTCGACTCATTCGATTCGGGAGTCTGCAGGTAGCTAAGGCTACCGCTACCACTCCGACCACGATCTCCACGATCATGGCCCCGAGATGTTTTAGTCGGGGTTCTCTATCAGAATTGACTGGTCAGTCATGATAAAACAGTTAGAAAGTAATTTCCAACTTACGGTGGCTTTCTGCTTGCCACGACGAGCAGCACGTAGTGCTGATGGCAAAGTCTACATTCTATCAGTCTATTGTCAAATCGTGTAGGAGATAATTCTAAAGTACTTCGCCCCTATCCTCTGTACTAAGAGGCGCTGCATACTTGGCGGCAGCGGCAGCGGCGGACTCGTGGCCGGCGTTGTCGTCTGGGAATCCCTCGAAATCTGTTGCAGAGTCGTACTGGGATTAATTAGAATGCCATCCCGCTTTGACTCCAAACTGAATCCAGCTTACTTCTTAGTTCTCTGCTTCCTGGTCACGTCGAGGGCGACGGGAAGAAGTTGCCCGGACACGAGCTCCAGGGCCGTAAAGGGGCGTAGGCGGACCCGTTGGTAGGAGCGATTGAATGCTTGGTCTGGCTTCGAGCTCGGGAGAAAAGCCACGGTGCTTTGCCTTTCTGGGAGACCAGTTGTGGCTGATTCTACCAGCAAACAGGTAATACCACCCTAGGAAAATTCAGCAGATAGCTTCGAATCAATCTGAATCATTTCCGACTTACGGATAAGGTCGTTTTGAAGATGCCGCTTGTTTGGGCCAGCCTGGCGAATCTCCAATTTCTGTTCATGCACCTCACGATAGTGGTTGCGAAGTGAGCCCGTATTTGGGGATGAATGTGTCTGAGCAACCGCCATTCTTGATATCTCGATCACCCAGGACCGAGTCCAGGAAAGAACATGCATGTCAATTGTTAGTCGCTGGGCACTGGGACATATGCCACTCGGCATTAAACCTGGGCTCTTGGGTTGCATTCGTTATGATTCCATAGGAAAGACCAAGCTCACACGTATCGAATGTGTTCTATTTCGCCCATGGCCGGTTGGACCGGTGTGTTTTCGTGCCAGAATATGTATCATGCGTCGTTGGGAACCCAGATGGCACTCCGACTCAACAGCCGTACCTGCATCAAAGGTTTACTGGCCAATAGGGACCACGTAACAGAATCCAAGTGGGCCATGCCGATTCATCCTGACAGTGGAGGGCACATGCAGTTAATATCGCCTTAGTAAGGTAAGTAAGGTAGTGGAGGTTGGCAGTTGCCTTTGTCGATATATACTGGTACTCAGCTCAAACTTTCACACATTACATCATGATATATAGACAAAAAGGAAAGGCATAATAGAATTGAGTCTAGCCTAGGAGAAAGAGGACTATTTATACTAGTCCCTGAGATAATTGCCTCTATAGGTAATATCAGTTTGTCCTTGCTGCCTAGATAGACTATATGCATATTAGGTAGCAAGGCAAACAGCAAATAACTACAAACATAGGTATAGGCAAACCTAACCAACATGATATTAGCTTAAACACAGGTGAGAAACTTGGCAGTCTTGACTACCTTAAGCTAGTCTAAAGTCATATTAATATTGTCCATGTTATCCTAAAGATATCTCAACCTTTTCTATGCACTTCTAAAGTTTAGGACTGTATATTTATAAACTTAGACTTACTCTTCATTTTAGGTCCGCGAAAAGAACCCAATAAATAACTTGTGATGTTGCTGCAAAGTAGATCCTCTTTCCTAGCAACAGCAGAATCTTGCTGAATTTGTCTGGGCAAACATCGCGCCGGGGGTGTGCATTTGTCTTCCTCTCTGGAGTGGCAGTTCGACGACAATTGCTCTTTCACGTTCTACTCTTGGAGCTAGCTTCGAAACGCTGAAGCCGGGAGGCTTACCGATATGGTTTTCACGTGTTTCCAGCGGCACGTCAAATTCTATCTGCCGATAGTCTAGACATGGTGCACCTGTTAAGTCTTCTAGGGCCCAGGTTCGATGACTTAGCTGACAGTTGCAACAAGCCTGGTGTATACGTTTTCGTATGCCATGCAAAACGTGGGGTTCATTACCAGTCATGAATTCGAGAGGCTATAGGCAATAACTTGGTCGCGTGCTACACTGGCCAGAGTATTACCAAGTCTCGTGAAGATGGGTATCAAGGAATGTCCCTTCGCTTCGATCAATATCGTCGGGAATTGACGCGATCGATTCCCGAGCTTGAAGATAATACTCAGAGAGTTTCGGCGAGTGTGCCTAGCTCTGCCGAACTGTGGTTGAAAACAAACTTGAGGTTAATCCTTGAGTGGTCGCAACTTTCAACCAGAGACATCACCGACTTAGTCAGATGTATACTCAGAGCCATATGAGGGACAGAAAAGGCAGCAAATGGTTATATAGAGGATCCCAGTGGAAAAGACAATTAAAATTGGTAAGCAAAAGTAACGACTGTTGATCCCCAGAGTTACGATGATATATTCTAAGCTTATGAGAATTTTCAATAAATCATTGACAGCTTTAGAGAAGGCAACAAAACTTGGGACCTCTATCCTTAACTACAAAGAGTCTTAGATAAGTAATCAGAAGATGAGAGACCCTCTGATGAGTTTACGTCTGGCATCCTTTGTCAAGTTGAGGTTTTCTCGGAGTGTACCTTCGAGATACAGATCCCTGTCCTTCGTGTAAGTGGACTGTGCGAATTGTTTCAAAGATAACACTGTCCTTATCTGATATGGGGCCAAACTTTTTTTCTTGTTTGCTTCAATCTGGACTCGTTAATAGTCTTCCAGTTGCTCATCAACCACATTGATCAATATGTCTCCCGTCGAAGAAACCGGAGACCTGTTCTCCATTCTCCCAATAAAAATCCCTGCCACACCTTCATACCCAGAGACCGCCATTCACGAAGTTCGCATACGGAAAAATGCACCCAAGATACCTACCACCAACGACTCACGAAGTCTATTCCTCAAGAACATTCCCACCGACAGCACAGAGCCTCACTTTCGCGCTGTCTTTACACAACTTGTAGGCGCTGGGCGCTTTGAGGGGATTACATTCGAAGACGAATCACGGACGCTGCTGCCTATTGATCCTGCGCAAGCCACGAAAGTGGCAGGCTTTGCGAAAAAGAGAAAACGCGGCGACGTTGAGGTGGAAGAGCGGGAGCGAGAAGAGGAAGCTGCGCAATTACCGCAGATCTGGTCGCGGCGCGTGCAGCGCAGCAGCAGCACCGCAATTGTGCTTCTCGCAGACGAGAAGAGTGTGCAACTAGTCCTCAAGGCTATCGCAAAGCTACAAAAGAGTAAAAAGTATCCCACATGGGGTAGAGATCTCTCCGACGACGTCCCCTCGCTCGGCTCATCGTGGATCGCATCGCATCTGCAACTCTCACGCGTCGACAAGCCAGCCACCCAAAAGGCTGTTCACGCCTTCTTCACGGCATTCAACCGCAAGGAGAAGGAAGCTATTGAGCTAGCTAAGCGGCTGCGCAATGAGCCAGATGAGGATGGCTTCGTTACAGTAACCCGCGGTGGACGGGCAGCTCCCGCCAGCCGAAACGAGGCCGAGGAAGCCAAGCGCAGGATGATCGAGAGGGATACCAAGAAGAAGTCCGAAACCAAGGACTTCTACCGCTTCCAGATGAGAGAACGACGCAAGGCGGAGCAAATGGCCTTGATGAAGAGATTCCAGGAGGACAAGAGAAAGGTGGAAGCGATGCGGGAGAAGAGGGGGAAATTCCGACCAGAGACATGAGATATTTGGTTAGCTACGATTCGTAAGTCATGATGGTGTTTTTTGTTTGTCTTTATGATGACGTCGCGGGGCCATCGAACATGATGGGGTAGCGAGGCCTTTGGTCTCCCATCTTGGGTGCCGAAAACAGCCGCGTTACAATCTTCTCAAATTTGTCTGAGACAAAGACATTGTTCCATATTTTGTCAGACTCTATTCGTGAACCTCACTGACAAGTTCAGCTGTTTCTAGAGCATGTCAAACTCGGTCTACACAAGGATACTGTTTCAAAGATATCCATGTTGGCGCGCAACATATACCCGAGTCATTATGGCTTTTCGTATTCTGACCATTACGACTCAACAATCCTGTCATCGCCGCTCGGATCAACACCCTTAAGTCTGATAAGGGTCCAAGAGGAGATGTAAAATCCGCCACGAGGCAACATTCGGGCCTTTGGTTTCCACCACGTTTTAATTCTGTCTCGCCTCAGCCAAGAAGCTATTAAGGCGGGGAGGACCTTGTCGGAAGGAGGAGATAGAAAATAGAATCAGTGCGGCTTCAGAGCTTGAACAAGTTTCAGACTGAGACTTCGAGTTGACGGTACATGTGCCAGCAGCTATGTCTGTTTCAATGTCAAGTTGTCCCTGGAAACAATGCACAACACCATTCATATGACATTTGGCCGTTTTCTGACCACATCTTTCCCCTCATCCATACCTTGATCAGGCTGTATAGCTGTAAACATGCCCAATTTCGACCCATCAGCATCCTCATCGAGGCTTTCTAGTTTAACAGGTGGGACTGTCGACCCAGACAACGACCCTCACCAGCAAACACCAAAACCCTCATTTTTGGCCCAAAGACAGAAAAAGCTTGATCATCTGCATTGCCACCTGTCGAGCGCTGTCTTGTCAAAAGGATGACCCCGGCAGGTCTCTCGTTCAGGCCCGCCTCACTTTTACAGGGATCTCATTGGCGGACGCATTGTTTACTTTGCTCCCCCACATAGCAACCAGCTCTCCCCACCAAAACAATTAAAGGGACCACAAGCTTGTACACTTATACAGGAGAGATAGTACTAGTACCTTTGCGCAGGAAATTGATGAGAAAAAGTCAATCTCTTCAAGATTCGAGGATATGTGTATCAACTTTGGACTCGCTCACCTATCACAATGATCGATACCGATAATCTTCGTACAGCATCGCTGTATATCAACAATCAGCTTCTATCTAGAGGTTTGCTTCGCGATGGTCAGAGTATTGATTTCGCCGGCGCTGCCTTCAATGGCGATGAAGCTGGGACTACCATGGGACGAATCGTGAGCGTCCTCAACGATCTGATACTCCGAAGAGATGTACGTTAGCTCTCATGTGTCTTGATACAACTAACAGTCACAGCGTGATGCAGAACATCGCGAATCCCTCTCAACCACCATGCGCACCCTACGCGCCGATAACCTCAAACATACCAACGACATTGCGCGACTCACAGAGAAACACACCGAGGCCAAGAGGAAGCTGGACATCGCAGAAGCTTCAGAGGCTGCTCTCAAAACACAAATGAAGTCGGCAGACGCCGCCATACGTGGTTTAAAGGAAGAAGTCGCCCGCACAAAGGGACTGGTCGCCCAGGCACGAGCTGCATGCGCAACAGACGTCCGTAGACGAGACCGCCAAATCGATACCTTGAAGAAACAGCTCGCTGAAGCTGGGCGTGCGCGAGGATCCCGAGCAAACCCCGGCATAACCTCAATTCTCGTCACAGGCGATGTTGGCGAGGAAAAGTCGACAGGTCGCGGAGGCACCACAGCAGCAGATGATTATGATCTGCGCAACGAAACCAATGCATTCTTGGCCAACCTGGCTCAGAATCTGAGTGAAGAAAACGAAGCTATTCTTTCCGTAATGCGCAAGACCATGCAGCAACTGCGGGACATGAGTGGGTGGAACAACGAGAACCAGGATAACCTTGTTATTCAGCAGCAAGGGTGGCAGGATATGGCTTCGGAGCTGGACTCTGTGCTGGAACACATGCGAACTATCCTAACAAACCCCTCGTTCGTGCCAATCGAAGAGGTCATGGTTCGAGAAGAGGAAATCAGCCGTCTCAAGGATGGTTGGGTCAAGATGGAAAGTCGCTGGACTGAGGCAGTTCACCTGATCGATGGCTGGCGGAAGCGCATGGCTGCTAATGGACGGCCAATTTGCGACGAAGAGCTTCAGATGGGACTGCGTCTTAGTCCGGTAAGGGTACGAGATGTAGAGGAGACAAGGCACGCATCTGCTCTCAGACTTTCTGCGGTTGCTGAGGAGCCCGAAGATGAGATGGATGTTATCGACTCGCCATGCCCTTCACGCTGCTCCCCTCGTGTACAACTCGTCCTAGAGTTAGAGCCTGAAGATGAAGTTGACCGAGAAAGTGACATCGAATCCGATTACGACGAAAACATACCAATCGACGACTATGACGTTGAGGAGCCTAATGTGCAAATCCTTCAACAGTCCACAGCAGCTCCCCTCTACCACCCAGACCCAAACTCATCGCCACTACCAGAGCCTCCCCAGCTCAGCCCCTTGAAAGATTCTGCATCAGCCGGAAACCGAGGCTCTCAACCACGCAAACATGGCAAGGGAGACTTCAGCACTATTGTGGAGGAAAACACATGGGACCTTGCTGCAGAAGGAGGCTCTATTCCTCTCAGATTTGATCAAGAACCTCGCGACCGCGTGTCATCTTCTTCTTCACTCGACGAAGTCCTCCTCGTCAAGTCACCGGAAACTGCTCCTCAGCTTAACGAGATGAAGATGTCTACTCCCCGGCACCAAAGCTCTCACCGCAGCAGCGACGACCAAAGCGAGACTCAAACATCACCAAACCGCTCCCCTCGTAGAACAGCATCCCGTCTCCCCCTCCCGCGAAACATCGATCCCGCTCCTCAGCAAAGTCCTCTCACTATGGCGACTATTGCCGCCAAACTGGCCGCTTCAGAGCGCGAGGCTGATGCTGCTCGTGTTCGCGCCAAGCTTCGAGCTGCCCGTGGAACTCGTGGAGTCAAGAAACCAACCATGACTTCATCTCAGCCTGACAAGGCTACCGAATCGACAAACGAAACCGAAAAGAGAAATGATTTTGAGAACGTCGACCCTGTAAAGAGGGACCCAGTACCGGCTGATGATCAGCTGAAGCCTGAAAAACGACGCCGTGAACGCCGAATGAGCAAGAGTGTATCGCGACGTAGAAGTACGTTGAGTCCTTGGGAACTTGAAAGCTTGATGAATGGAAGCGTACAGTAATGAGAATTTGTCAATGATGGGCGGAATCCTGGAAAGCTTACTTGGGCAATTTGGTCTGGCGTTTGGTGCAGAGAAGCGGTAACCCGACAAGGGATCAAGTTTAATACATTTCTGATGGATGACATTTATCGTACTTCACACGAGACGGTCTGCTTGCTAGTTGTGGAAGGAAACTTGTAGATTCATATGAATACGACTAAAATACCCCCTGACATGCCTTTGGTTCCTCAAACCAGCAAGTGGAAAAGCAAAAGATAGACTAAAGTAAACAACCGACTCCCTGTCCTTGATTCCGGATCTCAAACTCCAATAAAGTTCCATAAGTCACTGGCGTGTACTGTCTGTAAATTACAGGGCAGGCGCCGTAGCAATAAGCACCGACATGACAGCAGCTCCTCCAAGGGCGACATACCCAACTGCTTCTGCCATACGACGAAGACGTTTGCTTGGTGGGTTTCCCAAGGCTGCAATGTGGCGAGGCCTTGCACTTGGTTGCACCTCTCGGCAGTGCACCTGTGGACGAGATTGCCGGTCGTCAGACATTTGTTCTTCTTCAGCGGTAAGCTGAGAAATTTCGTCGGCCTTTCTCTTGGTTGCAGTGGATTCTGGCACTGGAGTCTTCACAGGTTCAGCTGCCACGGCTCCGACCGGTTTCGCTGGCTCCACGGCTTCGACTGGTTTGGCCAGTTCAGCAGCCTCCAAGGCTTCAGCGGGCTGGGCATCACCGTCTTCGACAACATCGGTATCATTCTCTTGGGCCACTACCTTCTCAGTTGTCTCGGTTGTGACTTCGATACCAGATGACTTCTTGCTCTCTTGGAAAGCCCAGGCGGATGAGTCGTCCAACCCTTGCTCCACAGATGGTACGGTGGTATCGATGTGCTCAGGGGGCGTTGCCAGATATTTCAGACCAGAAGATATCAAATCGGAAGCGCGAGGTTGGGTTTCATCTGCGGGCGACTGGAGTTGATCTTCTGGGTGCCCGAGGACTTTGTTTTCCATCCCTGCCCGCAAGAGATAGTGTTCCTGAACTTGTGCCTGATGGACGGGGCTTATGAGTCGAGCTCGGGGTTTTGCGAGGGCAGCTAGAGCGTTGGCTTCTCTAGCAGCAAAGAACTCGTACTTCCCATGCTTTCTGCCGACAACCTCAGCGGTAGAGTGTGTGATCGTCTCGTGGTTATATTTGTCGAAGACTGCTTCTGAAATTGGGGGAAGCTTCAAGGACGACGTGCCATTGATCGACATCATTGGAGCAAGGTCTGATTTCCATGTATAGTGGCTTTTGTCCAACTGGGTGAGTTTGGCACTATCAAGTTTTTGAGAAGCATCCGGGGTCTGGGTGCTCGAAGGGTTGACCAAGGGCTGCGCAGGGGTCTTTTCGGGGTTCTCACTCATTACAGATACCATGTCAGCAGCCTCTTCAATATGACCGTTGGCTTTCGGGGCAGGTTCCTGAGTGTGGACTGGAAAGTGGTCAAAATGGTCCAAAGCACTGTATCCCATGAACATACCTTGCTCTTCTTCAAACTCGTCATGCTCTGCAAAGTCTTCTTCTTCATCGACAATAGAGTCCTCTGCAACGGATGACATTGCATAGTCGACGCTCTGGCAATCTTCAGAAATGCCACCATAAGAGTCGTCTGTGTCCATCGAGTTTGGTGACAAGTCGTTTTCCGCTTCTTCATGCTCTTCCTCAAGGTCAGAGAACTCGTGGCCCAAGACAGAAACAGGTTCTGGCAGCTTGGGGAGAGGTATCTCTTGAATATGAGGACAGTTGACAAAAACCTCAGTTCCGTTCCTAACATTGGAAAGAGGATATTGATCATCCATTGTCAAGTCGATTGGACCATGACCAAACGATGAAGCAGTCACTCTACCAGGGACAAACTTGTTGGTGCGCAACATCTCGTAGCTATTGTTCACTTGGTCTTCGTCACTGATCAGAGATTCGATGTCGCTATCCTCAGGAACGCGGAAGCTATTGCCGCGCAGTTCGGGGCTAGGATAATCAGCAAAAGGACAGGAGATATTGGAGGATGACATACTTGATGGAGCCGTATGTCTGACGAACTAGCATAGCGCAAGGGTAGTGTTTGTCCTGGGGTCGTTCAATGAGAGCACCAAACTTGAGCTTGTCACCACTGATCACTTCATGGTTCACATTCGTCTCGAGGCGGACGTCGTTTTTATAGGTTCCATGGAGAGAACCCGTGTCCTTGACATAAAGTTTCTAGGGAAACAGTTAACACAAAGTTACTGGAGAGTTTGCCTCCATGAACCTTACCTGTTTGTCGGCGTCAAGGGTGAAGAGTGCATGCTTTCGAGACATGACTGGTGAATCGAACCAAGCATTGCTCTTGGCAGCTTCAAAAGCTCCATTTCTTCTAGAAGTTCGGCCGATTTCGATGGTCGGATTCTTCTTGCTGAGAAAGATGCGACGAGTTGGAAATGAGAAGCTGGGCGGGGGGTCGGTTATCGAGAGTGTGATGGAAACTATGAATGTCAGTCACCATCAAGGTTCGGGGAGTATGTTTGTTCTGCTGCTTGGATATTGCCTCACCTTCGTCACGGTACTCGGGTACCGCCATTTTGATGGCTTGTTGATAAGGACAAATTACGAGCTCTTGGATGAAGATGATAGCGTTTGGTGATGCTCTTGGTGTGCGGTGCACACTGTCTCATGGACCCACTCCTGTGAATGGATGTCAGTAGGCCAAATGCAGACTCGAAAGAGTTTGTGAGAGTTGATGAAGGAAGGAAGAGCAAGCCTGTGAGAGAGGCCTACCCTTTTTGTTCGAGAAAACGGCTGAAAGATAAAAGTTAAAAGGCAACACAGATGAAAGGTAAAATGGTGTTGGGAAGCCCGGAAGGTGAATGCAGGCATTGCGAGTACCTTAGCTCCGATAAGTGGCGGGGCTTATCGCTGCCTGCCTTGTGGGCTGTGGGCCTACGCTGTCACCTGTCCCGTCTGCCTGTTACGGCAGTGGCCTTGCACTGTTGCCCCACTTCGCGGGATGAATGGAGGAACCCCGCCTGAATCTTCAATTCAGTTTTGGGATTACCTGGTTGGTGATCGTGAGCAAGTTGCTCACAATAAAACCCGGAAGGATATAAAATTTCTTCAAGTCACTTTGGGTATCTTCCAGCAAGAACAAGGTATCACAGCTGATGTTGGCAGTATTATCAGTTTCAGGGTCTAGCTTGGATCTAGTGCTCTTAGGTTGGTGTTAATGGCGGCAGCTGTTTCAAGTGGGTCGCACTGTACACTGCCGAAACACCCTGGACCTGAGTATTGAAGTGACTGTCGTGATATGGGCAACATGGCTTCACCAACTTAATCAACTATTGTTTTCCTCGAAGCAAAACTACCAGCCCCCGAAGAAGCTCGTATATCGAACAAAACCCAGCCCAAAGGCGGAAAATCGGACCGAGGGGAAGATGGCTTGAGTGAAGAGGTCATGGATAAATGATAAATAGTGCAAGAGTTCAATGTTGAACTGTGTAAACTGCCCGCTGCTTTGCTGACACCTTCAGCTTGGGCACTCGACCCTAAGGCCTTATCATTCTAGGAGGAGGCCAGAAAACTTGGGGCCGTCATCCTAAGTAACGGAGACCCTGTCAAATGTTTATAGTGTATGTTATTAGGTCTTCAGACTACTTGATTTCGGGACCATCCTCCTCACCCGTGAGTGTTCGTTTTCTTTATCGGGTATCTGCAAGTAGTCAAACCGGCGGTACCCGAATATTGTGATGAAGGTACTCGTATCATGTTCATGCAAGTGGTTGAGCTGGCACAGTGACTAGCATTTTAACACACTCCTAAATAAATACATAGCAACATGGCGTCAGGTGGTAATCTTTTCATTGGCACCAGCGCCATCAGGAGTGGTTGGTACGGCGGGTGTGAGTTGGCTTCCAACGCATAAATGTCAGCTTGGTTTTGTTTCAACCCTCCTGAAGAAAACATCAATAAATTTGAAAGCCTGGGCCGTATTATTGGGTGTTTCTAATATGGTGAGGGGTACGATTGCACTTTGCGGGAAGCTAGGACTTCAGTTGCCAGGTGCTCGTGAACGAGAGGCAGGCAAGGAGCTCAGGGCATCTTTGGATGGTTCGCATACCAGTAGACTCTACGTGGTTCAGCCAGCCAAGGAAGCAGGAGTTGCACAATGCATTCTGACCAGGATCTCTCTCGTCTGTGATGCTTTGTTTATATTAGTATGAATTCTATCTGATGAATATGCAGATATATAGCCCTGACTATTTTATCTCACACGAGCTCAGTCAAGCCTCGGTTTATGGGATCTTGTCCGTTTAACTCAAGCCAACAAGCCGGTGCTGCCTAACCCAACCGGGCAATGAACACTGACACGGGTATCAGCGTCTCAAGTGATTGGCGCTTACTCACATCACACGCGAAGCTCTTCAGTTGGCTTCTCGTTTGTTCGGTTTCACGTTCGCTTTTCCTAACCACATTTGACTGCGGAGGGAGCTCGCCTAGCTGGATTCTCTCATCACACCACTTCTCATACCCAAAGTTATTCTTAAGTTGCGAAATCATGTTCAGAAGTTTGAACTCAAAGCGTGATACGACATTACTGAGGCACCAAGACAACACTCTGGTTAAGACATATCAGCAAGGGACTAAGCGAGTTAGATGATCGATGACGCTGACCGAGACAAGGGTCATTCAAGTGGAGAATATCTAAGCGGGAGTGGGACGTTAGCATACATTCCTTGTCCCTTTTCTGGGGAGGTTACCCACTATGCTGTCATTTGAAGTATTGGAACAAACATGTGATATATACTTCGAACCTCATGAACTAAATGACAAGAATGCATGAGATTCCCCAGATGACAGTAGTACCCGGAAGCATCTAGCATGCATTCTATAGTGATATCCAAGCCTCTGAGTCACAAACCCCTTAACCGTTGGCTTGCACCTGCGTAGATTCAAGGCACTTTAAGCTTCACGGCTAATGATTTGCCACTAACAGTGCTGGAATTTCTCAGCGGCGCCTGATCCATGTTCCACTCAGACTGTTCCACTGTCCACAGGGCTGTTCATACTCCTGGTGCCACGCCACAACCCGGTTCTTACTGGTTTTAAACAAATATTTATCGCCGTTCGTCCACTTCCTTCTCTTCTCTCTCCTTACTTTGCTCAAATTCAGGTGCAACCATCTTGCTAACACCTATCTCCGAATCTTCCTATTGTCACGCGAACTTCCTCATGGACTTTATGCCTCGATACGCCTATAAAGTAACACGAACCTCCGCCTACTACACACACATCAGTCGACCCAGACCCAAAACTATACCCAAGTGACAGAATTTTCAACTAGACGAGGATCACTTGCTGCACAGCTTTTGATCATTTGATCGTTATAAACTTGCTTACATTCAAATTCTGCAAGTTTTCCTCGTCGATTAACCTCCATCCGTTTTGCACATTCGCATTTACAACACCACTTTTGGACTTAACCAAGACTTGGGCAAAATGATGAACCACGCTCGAGTCAAGGCCCTCAAGGGTGACGGAAAGACTACATCAAAGAAAGCAATTAAGTCAGGTCGTGCTTCCGCTGGTTTGACTCCTCGAGGCTCTCCTTTCGCTTCGCTTCTTACGTCACCCGCGCATTCCGCAACCCCAAGCCGGGCTGCTTCTGACGAGAGCGAAGATGACTTCGAATACGACGACACCATGAGCATTGCTTCCGGAAGCTCTCTAGTCGACACCAATGAAGACGGCACCAACACATTCGACGCCAAGCAGTTTATGGAAGAACTTCAGGATCGCAAGCACAACAATAGCGATGCGCGAACTCAACTCCTGGAACTCTACATTAAGGTTTTGCGACATCGGTTCGCCCCTGCCACCCACGAGTGGCTTGATGATTCGGCCAACGAACTCGCAGAGCTTTTCATTCGTGGCGCTAATCGCGGCATGGAAGCTAGAGAGCGACTACTTTACCTCCAGGCATATCTTCTGACTCTTAGTTCCTCAGAGGACGCCAACGTTTACGAGCATGCCGAAGGAACTCTCAAGCAGATAATTGCCGACGACGACGATGAGGAATGCAAGGCTTTTGGCATTTACGCATTGTGCTTTACTGTACTTTATGGCGGCGGTGGCGAGACGGAGGCCCTCGAGTTGCTCGACTACCTATATGCTATAGTTGAGTCTGATGGAGACAACATCGACTCCTATGACAATGGATTCATTGTTGCGGCTGCTTTTCGAGGTTGGGCCTTTGTTGCTAGCCATGTGGACGACTTTTCATATGCCGCCACCATGGCTTTGGATGGGTTTTACGAACAGCTTGACAGCGTCGATGTTGGTGTTCAAGCTCAGGCCGCTGCCTGTATTGCACTCATTTTTGAAGCGGCGCGCAACCACGAGGAGGAGACGGGAGAATCCTGGGATCTTCCCGTCAACCCAGAGAAACTCACAGGTCGCATGTCAGAGCTCGCCAAGCAGAGCTCCAAATCAGTTTCAAAGAAGGATCGCCGAGACCTTCGAGATAGCTTGATAAGTGCCATCACCTCACTCGAGAAGGGTGTTGGACCAGGATATTCGTCAGCTGGCTATACACCTCAGAAGGGCGATAAGCGCCCAACCTCCAAGCCCAATGAGGATGGTGTCATTGAATTTGGATACCGTCACAAACTCCGCCTCGGCAACTACGTCGCCGTGATCGATTCGTGGTCACTCTCTTCCAGAATCGACATGATGAGACTTCTTTTTGGAGGGCACCTACAAAAGCACATTTTTGACAACCCTGTCGTTGCTGAGTGTCTTAGTGACGCCGACTTTAGCGACCAGGGACCAGTTGCAAAGAAACCTCCTAAGAAATAAGACAGCTAACTACATTGCATTGGGATTCGAGGTTTGGGTGTTTTGCAGGCGTTTTGATGCAGACTTTATACCTGGGGGATTATTACATGGAGGGTTTCCAGAAGGGCATACGTTCTTGGTCGGTCTTTGACGATCTTGTCGGAATAGACGAATGGATGATTGTGTTAAAGTGCTTTTCTGTCGCATTCTTTCAAGCGGCGATATCTGATGGGTTTGCTTTGCCCTTCACTCTATCAATACAGCGTCTTGAAAGTTAGTTGCCACGTGCTTGCTTGGTGATCTGAGTGTCGTAAACTTCTCGCAAAAGAAGAGAATAGTGTTTTGTATATAGGAAGAGTTTAGCGTTTTAGTCTTAAAGCCGTCGCATGAATGAATGTTGAGGCTTGTTTCTCCGATGAGACATGGTTCAGTTCTTCTCAATAACTTGCAACGTATGCATCGTGATATTTTATTGGTCGCTTATCTTTGGTTGCATCGCAAACTAAGCCACAATTCGATCCCCGCCAAACCCATTAATGAAACTTGGCATCAACCACTCATAAGCTGTAGCACTTATCCTATCTGGCACATGAACTGGGCTGTTTTCAAGGCAGGCCACCACAAGGCATCGACATTTCCTTCTTCTTCTGTCTACCACTCAACCTCAATCTAATTCATTTATACTCGATAATAGACTGCAATATACACCATGACGCGAGTCTCAGTATATACTTCGGCCCTGGCGGCTTTTGTAGCTGGTACGTTTTCCGACCTTCTGTCCACAGCACGCGCCGCAATGACGTATGCGACCGGTTCTGGTTCATCTCAAGTTGACAAACAATAGCGACGGTCATGATAGTAATCCCGATATGGCTCCCCAACTGGGTAACATACTCTGTTACTTCGGCCACCGGCGAGATAGTCGAGAGACATATCGGCTTACACAAGAGCTGTTCAACGCTTGATGATCCCTACTGTCGACCATTCCCTTCCAAGGATCTCTGCCAAGGAGGTGAACGATACTTCTGCTCCATGTGGAGGACCGTTGGGTTTCTAGCATCATTTGCTACTCTGTTATGTTTGGGCGGCTTGGTGACTTTTGTTGTCATCATGTGTGGTGGGAAATACAAGCGCGAGACTGGATGGCCTTTTGCCGCTGGCATGTTGACCTTTATTTCTGTTATGGAGTTTGTGGCCATTTCTATTGTGGTGAGTTGATCTGCTACGGAAGTATTTGAATGCAAACTAATCTATGCTAGGCGTATCTTTATGATCATGATGATCAGTTTAATATTCCTGGATGGTCGCTCGATACGTCGTTCTATCTCAGCACCACCGGGGCAGTTATTTGCCTTCTGACTGCCACTGGTATTGCTTTCTCCGCATACCTTCTTCCCCCGGAGGAGGGATACGATTTTTTGTCAGACCCTCTCGATGCTTAGGAAGTCTAGGATAACTAATGCTTGGGTTTGTTGGTTGCGTCTTTTCTCGTTTGATGTTCTCATGGACAGGTGTTTTGTTTCTAAGTAAAGAGTCTCTGGTGTTGGATGTTTGGTACATTTCAAGGTGCTAATCTAGACTAATACAAGGAGCTCTGCTGTAGCTACCTTGAAATACGTAGATTTAGTAAATCGATAGATTATTTCGCCTGTTAGAAGTGACTAGGACCATGACCTATACATTACAAGTAACTGCGTCCGTCAGTAGTTGACCCCGAACTGTCAAAGTCTACAAACAAGCCAGTTTACAATCCTTCTCTTAAGCGATACAGCTGCTGTGTGCGTTGTAGTTAGTCCAGCCGTATGAGGCATGTGGTGATGCAGGCGGGGTATGTAGCTCCCCACCTTTGACTCTTTATCTACATGAACTTATCTCACACAACCTCGGTTCAGATAAAGACAAATCACCTCAAGTTATACCCAAACACTACTTAACTCTTCGAAACAAAGACACTATGACTACTGATACCCCAGGACTCTCACCAGATCAGCTGGAAACCTTCAATCGCGATGGCTACCTCATTCTACCTGGTGCCCTCTCCAGCTCAACTGTCAAATCTCTACTCGACGAAACTCACAGTCTTCTCGAGAATTTCTCCCTAGATGATCACCCTCTCACACGTTTCTCAACCGGCGAGAAACGTGACCATGTTGGTGACGACTACTTCCTGACTTCAGGCGACAAGATGCGGTTCTTCTTCGAGGAAGACGCCTTTGATGATGATGGAAAACTCACCAAACCCAAGGCTCGTGCTGTCAACAAAATCGGGCATTATTTGCACGCTCTATCCCCTCCGTTTGCTCGTCTTCTGGACCACGATACGAGCAAGGTCAGCCCACCTGCTGTGGCACGTAGCCTTGGCTTCAAAGACCCTCGGTGTCTGCAGAGCATGGTTATCTGCAAGCAACCAGAAATAGGAGGCGCTGTCCCTCCGCACCAAGTATGTCAAGCTGATACTGTTTTATGACTGACTAACGTCCACCAGGATAGCACTTTCTTGTACACCAACCCGCCATCGGCTGTTGGTTTCTGGTACGCACTTGAGGATGCCACGCTCGAGAATGGTTGTCTAAGTTTCCTGCCCGGTTCACATCTCTGGGCACCCGTTGAGAAAAGACTCGTTCGCAAGGTAGGCAATGTTGGTACAGAGATGGTGGATAATGACGGTCCAAGGTTCCCTGCAGCAGCAGGCGATGGACAAGCAGCGCCAGACGGACCACATGAGTATGTCCCTGGAGAAGTCAAGGCTGGCGATCTAGTACTCATTCACGGCAACCTCTTACATAAGAGCGAGAGGAATACCAGTCAGAAGGGACGAATTATTTACACTTTCCATATCATTGAAGGACAAGATAGGGACTATGATGATAAGAATTGGCTTCAACCACCAAACGAGGGGTTCACCAAGTTGTATGCTTAAATGAGTACAATAATCTCTAAATAACATATACTATTGCAACGCTCATCAGAGCCCTTTTTCCGTCCACAAATAAGTATGCCATAGACATGCATTGAAACATGATGCGTAGGTATGTCGATAAAATTAGTCTGCGAACATGGTTTTACGGTCTATCCGGCTCCCCCTTCGTCCTAATCCTGTGTCGTCAAAGACGGGTATCATAATCCTCACTCAGAGTCTGAATCATCCTCACTCGAACTGTCGCCAGAGCTTGACTCATCCGAGGAAGACGAGGAATCGCTTGAATCTTCCTCGCCGGGCTGTCGATAAGCTCGTGCCGGGGCCTCATTCTCAGATTCGTCCTCGGACGATGACGAGCTCCCGCTGCTGCTGGTGTCGGATTCACCATCTGAATCAGAGTCCGAGTCTGACTCGGAACTGCTGGAATCGCTGTCTTCGACATTCACACGGAGCTTTCGTCGACGTTTTCCGGGAGCGCTGTCGGCGATCTTCACAGTCTTCTCTGCATCTGTAGTTGATGTGACGTTATTATCGCTTGCAGTGATGGTCTGTGATGATGCGATGCTGGCCTCAGTGGCTTCGCCATCGGAAATCTCATCAATGACAAGCTCAGCTCTCATGCGCTTCACAAGTCGGCGAATGATGACACCCTCTTCTTCTGAGTCCGAGAGGTAATCAACCTCGGTGAAGCCCTTTCTCTTAGTTCCCACTGGGTGGGTTTCAAGAATTTTAGCAAGGACCTCCTCATATCGTTGTTGATTAGCCTCAAGGTTTTTGGTTCCCTCAGGGAACACCTTTGCTCCGTCCGATTGGTCCTGATCCCTAACCTCGCGAGCATTCTCCAGCAGTCGCATCCTCACAAAGCCCTTCAAGTCTTGGATGTAGTCGTAGAAGGTTTCAATGTCAGAGGCGGGGATTCCATCGGCATCGAAAACGTGCTTGATGAGGTTTGATTGGTGGTTTTTGTTGAACTTCCAGCTATCGCGAGCTGTCTTCCAGAGCCTCAAGTATTCAAGCGCAGGCTTGAGATCAGTAGGGACCTGGGGCTGAGGTTTCTTTGCGGGGCCTTTGCTCTTGGCCTTGCTCTGTTTAATGGGCCTTGATGGTGTCCTGGCAGAGTGGTTGTTGGATGGCGCATCGGCAAAGGTGACTGACTTCTGCCTCTTTAACTGTCCTGGTGGATTCCGACTGGTTGTGGCTTCATCCTGACGTGGTCGCTTAGCAACCTGGGAGGAATTGGAAGGTGGCGGGGCGTCGTATTTTCTCTTTGTACTTGACTGGATGCTTGTGCTTGTACTGCTGGATGGGTGCCCAAAGCTGGGCTCAGATGCATCCGATGGCTGCTTGAGCTTCAAGCCCAATTTCTTCCAAGCGGGAGTTTGACCAGACATTGTGAGATGATGTTTGTGCAGTTCGTTTGAAAGAGAGGACAAAAAAACAGCAACCAGAACTTGAACGGACTTCGACTCTCAGAAAGTTGAGATTCAGAGATTTGTGTTTTCTTCAACTTCCTCAGATTTGCTGTAGTAGTTACCAGGGTCCTTGAATTTTCTTCTAGCTGCTGGGCGAGCGGCGGATTCTCTGTTGACTTTCAAAGGACCAATAACAGCAGCGTAAAGTCTAAAGGGGGACTCTGAGTTGTCAATTCTGCAAGTTCCTTTTAGCGCAGTGCAAGTGCAAGGCCGATATGCAATATCGTGTTGTTGCGGGCCGGATCTCCTGGGTTGTCAAGCAACTTTTTTCTGAGGATCATCATGAGTGGATCTAGAGATACGATAAGATAAGAAATATGGAGAGCTTGGACGACAATATTATATGGAAAGAGCTTCAGAGACTGATCGATCACTTTATCATCTCAGACCTCTCTGTAGGGACAATACGTTAGATATTCTAGTTTTATAAATCCTGTTACATAGTTTGAGAGAACCTGCTGGCTTTTGGCAGACCAACAAACTCCAAGCTTCTCTTATGGGAAGACCTCATAGTGTCTATCTTTTGTGTCACCCTGCCACCTACCACATTCTGCCTGAGGATTACCTAATGCCAGCGAGGCATCAACTCAGCCTTCCATTGAGCTCCGTTGCCTCACTGTGCTCTAGGCAAGCTCCTGCTAACGCGTCGACTATCTCAACCCACAATAGCTCCCCTCAACCTCTGCAACGTCAATCAACATCCCAAACTCTCCTCATTGAGAACTTAACAAGTTCTTCTCGAGCCTCGTCCCCTAAACCTACCCGATTCCGAACCGTTAAATACACAAATCCTCCACAATGTCGGGTATGTTATGCTGCATCAATACGGTTTATGGCATCCTTGCTAACACACAATGAACAGCCGGCGCATACGATCGACACATTACCATCTTCGCTGACAATGGCCGGCTGTACCAAGTTGGTATGCGAATCCCGAGCGTCAAGAGCACCGAACCCTACGATTTCTTTGGCCGATGACGTTGATTGATACATGATTCAGGACTGACATGAATTCAGAGTATGCCTTCAAAGCGATTACGGCTGCCAACATTATGTCCGTCGGTGTGAGAGGCAAGGACTGTGCCGTTGTTCTGTCTCAGAAGAAGGTCCCCGTACGTTGATGATGTTGGACAATCTCATGGTCAGCACTGATGAAGACAATAGGACAAGCTTATGGACCCCGCCTCTGTCACCCACATCTTCCAGCTCTCTCCCTCGGTCGGCTGCGTCATCACAGGATCCATCGCAGATGCCCGGGCTTTCGCTCAAAGGGCTCAGGGCGAAGCAGCAGAATTTCGATACAAGTATGGGTATGAGATGCCAGCTGATGCACTAGCCAAGCGTCTTGCCAACATCAGCCAAGTCTACACTCAACGAGTAAGCATATTCTCATCCTCAAAATTGCGACCAATCATATACTGACTCTACCCCAGGCTTACATGCGACCTTACGGCGTTGCGACCACTCTGATTTCGCTCGACTCCGAATATGGCCCCCAGCTGTTCAAGTGCGACCCTGCTGGATACTACATCGGTTACAAGGGAACTGCGGCAGGCCCGAAGCAACAGGAGGCGCTGAACCACCTTGAGAAGAAGCTCCGTAACAAGGAGCATGCGGAGGGATCTTGGGAAGAGGTTGTTGAGCTGGCCATCACAACACTGAGCACAGTTCTGAGCATGGATTTCAAGAAGGGAGAGATCGAGATCGGTATCGTAGGTGGGCCTCGACCTGACGGTGAAGAGGGAACCTACTCGGGATTCCGAACATTGACTGAGGACGAGATTGACGACAGGTTACAAGCTATCGCAGAGAAGGACTGAGCAAGTGGAGAGAATGATATGGAACATGGGTTGAAACATAGTCGGCTGGCCATAGTAGAAGGTCGGTGCACTGTGTCGCGAGGAATGATAACCCTGATTCGCGGGCTGCAGGGACGACGTTCTGCTCCCAGGAACGTGGGCCATGCAATGCCAATGCAGGGGGGTGGATTATCAAGATCAGAGAACCGGATGCCGTCGTGGGCGTGGGTCCTCGCCAGTGTGTCACTAGCCGTCCTGACCATGTGCAATAGAAATTGATGAGACTTTTCAATTGAGCAAATGACAACAGTCGCGCCTGATGACCCAATTGAGGACGAGTATGCCTCGCGCCAAGTTGCTAGGAGCCTACGATGGGCCCAAGATATGCCAGTTAGTGGGTCAGGGATGCGTGTAGTGTAGGTTTGAGAGTTGAGAAAACCAATATTTCTCAATAGTGGATCTACAAAGGCGCAAGCCTCGCAGCGAAGCCAGTTCGATTTGGTGCAAGTTTGTTCTAGCGTGGTTTGTTCTAATTTTGGTCAATGCGCATACCTTGTGTCATTTACTTTCTCCAAAACAAGCTCAATTGGTATTGATCTCTAAGTCATACGAGAATCTAGAACGTGAATGACAAAAGAGGCTTCTGGACGAGTGATTTCAAGTATGATTTCCAAGTTTGAATGAATGTGCAAACAGAGCTATCCCGAACTATGCTAGTGCCTTCATCACATCCTTGGAAGTGATAATCATATGGGGTCAAATATGTCAATGCACAGATTTGGAGAAAGCAAGTGGCTGGCAATGAATGTTTCTCCTGGCATGGACAAGCTTGTTGACAAGGCTTGTGGAATATGATCTGAATTCTGAAAGTGAAAGCCATCCATCCGGTCGATCGGATCTACTACTACGTCCTTACAGGGGGCCCTGGTTTACTGGGAGGCTCCTTGGAGTTGATGGCTGGCTACCCAGAGTAAGCGCCGATTTGAGCCTCCCAGGGGCGCTGAAAGAAAACAAGCCACGGCCAATCCAAAAACGGGATCAAGTTCTGATGTAAGTTGTTTACAGAAACAAGGCGCGGGAGCGGGAGCGGGAGCGATAGAAAGTAACCGAGACGGAGGAGTTCGTGTTGAGGATGGTATGGGATGGGAGGCGAACGTTGAGAAGGCAAATGGTAGAGAGTTCGTAGTAGCACTAGTTTGGGCTTTCTTTAGTTTGGACAAGTCAATAACGGTTGGAGAACAAGAGGAATGACGTTTGGTTGGGGGAGAGAATGTGAGCGGCCTCAAACGGCGTCCATGCAGAGAATAGATAGAGGACATGACGCCACGGCATGGACCAGGAACAGTTCTTTGGATTATGGATGCTTGATAGTGAGTGAGTGAAGATACGGTCATCTGACGATTCTGTGCCTCATGGTTTCGA
This sequence comes from Fusarium verticillioides 7600, assembly GCF_000149555.1. Lineage (NCBI taxonomy): Eukaryota > Fungi > Ascomycota > Sordariomycetes > Hypocreales > Nectriaceae > Fusarium > Fusarium verticillioides. Next base: position 1,328,510 of record NC_031679.1, on the reverse strand, counting down.
GGAGAGCCCAATGTTTTGCAATATCTGCAATATGCCTTGTTGAAATGAACCTGGACGAGCTGGAATTGACAAGCCAAGTAAGCAAGCTAGGTGCTGAGTTAAGTGTGATAGATGCAGCAGGCCCTGGGCTGGTCTCAGATCTGACTTGACATCCATGGACTATCTTACCTACCCCCCATGTCAACCATCTAGGTAGGTAATCTAGCATTACATTGTGTATCAAACCTGGAAGTCGGTGACAAGAGTCGTCAATCACCCGGGTGAACAACATGAATCATTATTTCGATAACTCCTCATATCGGAATCACCGCCATTGACTCAGCCTTTTGACTTTGTCTTGCGTCGCGTCATGCCCATGTCTTGTAGGGTTGCATTCACTTTTCAGACGGCCTCGTGTAGATAGGCTTGACCCTTTACGGCCTTCCAGCTCGCCCCGGACAGTTGTGAAAGCTTCATCCGCGCGCCTATTGGCCTCGCTGCCCCGATAGAGCTACAGGGCGTTTCCTATTCGGGAACAACTAGTGAGTGGCTCATGGGTAGCCAGGTAGCTGAGCGGCGCCAACCCACCACATCCACCTGCGCTATTCAACAACCTACACATCTTTTTTTCTCTCACAACTAATTAACCATCAAATACTTTGACCGTGTCTTTGCTCTACACGCAAGGGCAGGTATTGTACAGTATCCCAAGCTTAGCATCTCTCTCTGCGGAGACTTGTTTCTGACAACCACACCCACCCCTGCAGGAAAAGTGACTGCACGCACGGTTCCTAGCGTATAACGTTAACATACCCGGTGTATTTTTACTTTTGTTTTGCTCGGGAAAGCATGCTTTTTAGGATGTTTTGGTCCGTCGGAAAACTGAAGATATGTGAAATTCGCAATGGCTTGAGTCTTGACCCACGCCGCTCTGTCTAAAGACGGAATACGGTATCGTGCTTAAACTACAAACCGAGCCGAGAAGAAAGAGAAACGCCTCTTTGACGCCTCTCAAGCAGAACATCACGGATGCTCGACCCTATTGGGAGAGAAAAACCGGGTGTGGCTGGACACGCCCCCATTGATTTCATCCTCACCCTCAACACCATACCATGCCATGCCATGCTCATGACGTGCCACACACATACACACTACACTACACTACACTACAGTACCTGCCTACATGGGGCTCTTTACTCTCCGGGCCCTGCAGTACTCTGCATATATCCAGGGGCAGGACAGGGTATGGAGTAGGGCTGAGGGTAAGGCTTTGGCCTTGTGCTTGGGTTCCATTCGATAGTATGATGGTTTGCCACCAGCTGGTCCGGGGTCGTCGATGTTTTTGAGCTTGCACTTGAACATGCGCTTGCAAATGGTCGTCCTGAGTGGAGGCACATCTCGACTCTCTCACTGGTGGCCCAGGATTCTGTCTCAGAAGGCTGGCTTTAATTGCCGAGCCTCTCATGTGTGTCGTAGGGGCTCTTCGACTGGGAAGAGAGGAGGGGGTGCTTGATGTCGGGTGGTATCCCCCCTTGGACCTAGTAGCCGTTCGCTTCCCGTTGGTGGAGCATGGTATGCCTTTGGCAAGCTTAGGTCGAGCTGTAGACTCAAGTTAGACTAGATGGAGACTTTTCTGGAGCAAGAGCTTCTTTGGAACTCTTCTTGTTGTCTGTGTCTGTTTCTAGCTTCTCGATGGAGTATCTGGGAGGCCTTCGACAACCATCACGATAATACAATACAAAAAGGATGCCCGGTTCTGCTGCTTGTTTCGATTGTTCAGTCAATCAATCAAGCAAGCATTGAAGAACCGGCTTCTCTCAACTATTACCAAGTGATCGACATGACAAAGCTCTTATAATATTTCCTTACCTACCATTTTCGTCAACTTTTTCATCACCGACTATTTTACGATTCAAATCAATTTTGCTTTGGTTCGATTATATCCCGAGTCTATTTCCTAACTCGTCTTCCATTTTGGCCTTGTTGTCTTCGTGTCCCAGCGAGTCTGAACACCTTGACCTTTCTAAATCAATTCCAACTAAACACTAAGAAACAATGGACGGATGTAAGTTATACCTGGCCAGCTTGGCAACTATCTACAGTGGTCAATTGGCATCTTTGCATCACCACAGCCCCCTTTAAAGACTCAGAGACACTGACACGTGAACTTGTTATCTGCTACAGTAAACGAGTTCCGCACAATGCGAGTTGCTGAAGTTCTCTCTGATTTCCGAACACTGCAATACTACATAGCTGCTGCTCCTGTCGACCCTGAGGACACTGCAGACTATTACACCGAAGGATGGGCTGCCCTTCGACAATGTGCGCTGGATGGGCAACACATTCTGGAATGTGGTGCAGACACCAGCGTGCCAACTCCCCCTGGTGGAGAGCAAGAGCAGGTGAAGGCCGAGCTTAAACAGTAGGTCATCAAGTTTGCTAGGCAGGGACTCGGGACAAGATCACTAACACCTCAAAGGGTTCTCCTGGACGCGTACGCGAGACGACACGAGGGACAGAAGATTTACCTTCGACAAGCGGCGGCTCAACGATGGGTTGAATACAGAAAACAGGTGCTGCAGGGCGGCTTACCAAACTCGAGCAACCAGTCTCAACTTCGAGCATGCGATCGTCAACTGCGAGCGGTACGATAACCTCCAATGCTCTAAGCCATCCCAGACTAACTCTTGCTACAGGAGCTCTCAGCCATCGCCGACGAAGTAATCTACGCCGAGCTCAAGGCCTCGGATGAAGGAATGGGCCGCTGGACGGCAGAAGATCCCAGTCTCCGAAGCGTGCTCCGCTGGCTCCGAGCACGCCGGTGAACGATACACCAGGGAACCAGGAACGACGAAGCCACCACGTACGATCTAAGATACCCCCAGGACCAACGGTTGTGATGAACGAGGGACGAAACGAAGAGAACCAAAAGCAAGCGAACGACGTCTACGCTAATCATGAAAACTTTCTTCCTATTACTTCTTTGACGCATACGATTCTTTAACGAATACCCTTGACGACCGGATATTTAAGGGGGAGAGTTGAGGTTTGGGGTTGTGATTTTTGCAAAGGATAAACATGTTTGTTATATCTTCTTCATGACTTGATGAGTCATGGTTTGTTTTACTGGATGTAAACGATACAGATTTATGTTGCTTGGGCACACTTTGAGATAGATGGAGAGCATCTCCTGGGTCTTGTAGGACCTTGATTAGGAGAACGGGGCTGGGCTCCATGAACTGCCTGGAGCAGAACAATAACATAACTATTTACTCTGCCTCTTCTCCTGCATTCTTTAATGATTTTCTCTTCACTTCATGACTTATATGCCTCACCCATGATTGTGGTTTATATTTCACCAAATAAGTCCTTCCGAAGTGGAGTCTCCCATACATGTTGCTCCCATTGTTTGGTAACCAATCCGAACGAAGCATTTATTGAATACAAAATCATTGACGTTCAATTGCATGTAATCTAGTCTATCAACGCTTGCTCTGAACACACAAACCAATTCCAACCAACATAAGAGCCATTCCAACCGCAGTATCTAAAATGGTCAATACACAAAGAGCTATGGAAGAACACAAACTCACCTTTACTGATCACTTTACCATCAACGTACCAATCACCCAGGACGGTAAAGAGGAACGCCAAAGTGTTTACAATGGGCACGGTCAAGCTCAATTCTGATTGTCGTCATTAGTAACTAACACCTCGGCGTGGCAAAGATTCACTAGACTATCCGCGATCGACACCCCCTGACAACCTTTGACAGGCGAGTTAAGAAAGCACAACTTACCAGCCTGTCCAATAAGCAAGAAGAACCAGATGCTTCCCGTAAGATTAAGAACCAATGGGATTGCGTAACGAGGATTCTTCAAAAGGTCAATGACCGCAAAGAAAGCTCCGTATAACTTTGACTTCAGCCAGCTAGATTGAACTGATGGGCTCTCGAGCACCGGATGCGTAGGTGGATTATGTGATTGAGCGGCACGACGGATGAAAGGGGTTGTGAAGCCCCACGCGAGGCCGACAAGAACGAAGCTGAGGATGTAATTGAAGACTGGTGGCTTCTCGTCTGCAGATGCCATGATGGTGATGATGATGCAACGCAAGCTTCCCCTGCGTTCTAGATTTTCAATGTCAAGGGATCAAGGAGAGGTGTGAACGTAGACCAGGGAACATGAGGCTCGTGCGCTCGTCAAGAAAGGGCTGATACTAGTCCACGAGGCCTATTAGTCGTCGGGCTGTGATGGTTGTGTGGAGGTTGAGATTGAACCACGGGCAGAATCTCGCAGGAGAAGTGCGTTCTAAAAATATTACTGGAGGTTAAGGCGTCAACGTGGCTGGCGGGTCGTGAACTCAGCCTCGCCCTAGGGAAATTCTGTCCACTAAGGACGCTATCCTTACAGGGGGCTGTTGTTGGGTTCTAGGGGGCTTGGGTTAGCTAGTGTGGCGCTTTCTGGCTCCCCGCATGGTCAGTGCTTTTAGCCGCATTCCCGCGCTGACAAGCGACCCGACCATCCATCATGGACATCTTTTTCTCACACAGACACATCGCTTATTCTTCTTGGTGCGAGATGCTGTCACCGCTTGCTAGGAGTAGCCCACATCTCGTCCCGGCCACTCGGAGATTCTTGGCGATGATCCCTGTTCAGCTGGACATGGGAACTTAAAGTTCTGATGCGGCGTCATCGGGATGTTGGACATGAGGCCCGTGGTTGGCCTCCCTACCTCCTTGTGATCAACATAGACCCTGTAGGGAGAGACCTAGTTCCGACGATGAGGGATATTGATAGACGCACTGCCAAGAGCCGCTCAATGGAGGACCATTGAGTTTGATTCGCTCCTTTTACCGCGGACACGCCGATGAGCCACTTGTCATATTCAGATGGATCGACATAACATGTCTCGCTGTCCCACGAGGACGGATCAGCTATATGCTAGAGCCAGTTAGTGTCTTTGCAGTGGTTTCGTCTAAGTTTCGGATCGACCTAGAAAGCTGATACGCTCCGTGATTGGCTTTTCGATCTCGGGACTATTATCAAGCTCAACGACACGCAAGACAGGATTAAGTGATCGTCAATCCGTACGTCGGCATCAGTTTGACCGCATATGCAGATAAGTCGGCCAGCGCCGGTTGAAATTTCTTATTCATACAGACACTCTTCGATATGTTTACTTCGGAATTGTCCGAATCATACCCAACGTCTCAGCTTGCCGATCATGCAGAGTTTCTGACGATCAACCTACCCTTGACCAACCACAGGACAAATGACAGAATTGATATATCAGTTAAGTTGATCTTGCTTACAGGGCATTATCAGATTGCAATTGGATTCATGAATCTTAGGCATGTTTCTATTCAAAGTTGTTCCTCGCCAATGCTTTCAGAGTTCAAGTTTGGTAGAGATTCAGTGGCCAGTGAAAATCTATCAGTTAATCCAATCACCGTGAACCAAGCTTGGAGCAAATTCAAACATCGAATAGCCAACTCCCTTTTCTCATTTTTCTCTCACTTCCTGGCATGTCGCTCTCATTCTCCAGTATTTCACGGGATCTCGCGCATTGCTCGTGATCGGTCCTATATTTGCAACACGCTCTGATGTCATTATCCACGTCCATGATTCATTAACTGGCACAGACCGTCTGTTCATCTTTGTTTGCTTTGGAGTCCTCACTTAGGCCAATGGCCGCGATTTTATGGAATTCTTGTTGAAATCAGCGATGAGCGCCTCACAAATATGAATTATGCGTCATGGCAGCTTTGCCTATGAACGTTATAGTTGTGGTGTTGTTGATCTCAACCAACAACTTGCCCTTTCGAACTTCGTCTACAATGGTATTGATCTAGACTTAAGACTTTCTATTGCATAATCGTGGATGATCTAGAAGAAGACCATCAAACAAGATCGGACTATACAAACGATCGACCCAATAACATACCTACAGGCTTTTCCCTATGATGTCCCCAATTGAGATCTTATGCCGGAATGTCACCAATCACGCTTGAACACCATGATCGAGCATTTGTCCGTGACGAGACACTTGCTCAGGGGCAACCTACACGTCACCATGCAACAAGCAGTATCCGCATTATTCCTCAACAGAAGCAAACAATCACGCCAGGTACTAGGCCAATATGCAAGCTTCCTTGTGAGAAAGCAGCTTGCCGACAGCAATGTCGTAGTAAGAGGAGGCTGGATAATACCCCGGCTCATCAATTGCGTCAATGAAATTAACTTTGATGTTTTCAAGTTGACTTTAACTCTGGGATCGGCGATGAGAGGTCAAACAATGACTGAGAAACAGGTATAAGAAGGTCCTGTTGTCCGCTACCAACTCACCAGTTCTCATCAACACATCAACACTTCTCAAGCAATAGCTACCGCAAGATCTATTATTCTTTACCAATCTCACCACACACTTCCTTCAAAATGACTGATGCTCAGGTTGCCGGCGGCCACAAGGCTACTATCAACAACCCCAACACCTCCGAGGAGGCCAAGGAGAACTCCCGTCAGGTTCTTGAGAACGAGTTCAACGGTGGTGACGGTAAGCTCCATGCGTCCCATTATAAGTCCTATTCTGACACCTTACAGTCACTGGCGCTGAGAATAATAAGGAGAAGAACCCTGGCAATGTTGCTGGTGGTCTCAAGGCGTAAGTTTCAACGTCTCTTAGACTTGACTACCGGCTGATAGCAATAGTACCCTGAACAACCCCAATGTCTCCGAAGAGGCCAAGCGGAATGCCCAGGAGCGCCTTGCTAAGGATGACTTCTAAAATCTCTGAGGTTGCCCATTTCTAGCTAGCAATATTGACCCCTACACAAATGCTTGAAAGGCCCTAGATTTCACCAGCGGTATAACTTCAATATGAACAATTTAAATTGTCAACAGATTAGACCCCTTTTTAAGATCTGTTTAATCATTCCATATTCGACTTGGCCAGCATTCTTGCCTCGTCAGTGCCACATACTTGATGTCATGCTTTATGGGCTTACAATGTGATTTCTGTTGACAAATGGATGCATTTTACTATCTAGGGCACATGTCCGTATCGAAGCTCCAATTCTCAAACAGTAATATCCGAACCTTGATGAAAATATCGTACCAACGCCATTCTCCCGCCAATCTGGCATGAATCTAGTGATATACCGTGCTCCATATAACCCCTTACCGTGTTTCTGAATAATCGTTCAAGGCAACGCAGACAGCCCCTCTGTGATGTCCGTTGTATTGTCGGATAATCTGCTGGCTGTGCAATTCCCACAATCTCGCATAGTGATCGGAGCAAGCAGTGACCAGGTATGCAGAATCGGCACTGAAGGCACAATCCCAGACCCAGCGCTGGTGCCCGGTAAGAGTGGCTTCTAAAGGATACGGCTTAGGTTCCAGGTCTGTGCTTGGTTCGATGTTCTTCACCTCCCAGATCTTGGCTGTGTGGTCTGCACTACAAGTGGCGAGCTTCTTGACGTCTGGGGATAGAAGAATACGGGTGATGTATTCCTTGTGGGCATTGAAGTGCGTTACTGGAACTAATTGTGTGCGATCAAAGCTCTGAATAAGATTCCACACGAATACGTTGCCCTAGCGAGATAGTTAGAGATTGATTTTCAGCACCTCTGATTGTTGCTTACAGCATTGTTCGCAGCGCATAGCAAGGACCCATCACTAGCGACAGTAACGCTGGAGACTGAGACGTCCTCTTCCGGGATGAGCTCATGGGAACAGTTGTTCTCAGCCAGATCCCATACCCTGACACTTCCAGACCTATCGCAGCTGATGATCTCACCCTGGTTGGGGTGAATCACCACGTCGTTGGCTGGACAGCCATGGTTGTAGCTTCGCTGGATCGACCCGGTCCGTGTCTCCCAGATCTTGACGGTCCCGTCCTCGGAGCTAGTTACCATCCATTTCCCTTCACAGTGAAACGCGACACCTGTGATATTCCCGGTGTGGCCCTCGAATGTCAACAATGGGTTAGGATTCGTAGACTTAATGTCGTACAGTTTGACGGTATGATGGCCAGCGGCGGCAAGGTATCTCTTGTCGGGGGAGATGCAGAGACGGTTCACCTGGGAGTCAGGGTGTTGAATCGTGCGTGAACAGATACCCGACAAGGCCTCCCAGAATCTAGAAGCTGCATGTCAGCCATTTGCGATTACCAATCGAGAAGCGCATCGGATCGCACCTGATAGTGTGGTCATAGCCAGCTGCAAGGTGGGTTAGCTTGTGCTGGAGGATTTGGTGATAGAAGAGTCGCATTTACCTGTGCAAAGAATAACAGACATTTTGAAGGCGGAAAATCAGTCGCGTAAGCTCAGCTCATGGTCTTGATAATTATCCCAGGACTTTTTTGTCGAGGAAGTTCGAGAAACCAAGGATTCATTAAGATCCCAAGCTCTAATTCCGTACTCCAAGGCTTCCTCTCCACCGCGACCTAAGAACGACGCGCATGGAGACGATATGCAACAACCAAACTATGCATTTAAACGGTACTAGACTTCCTTCATACCTAGATCGGAACGTCGCATCCTCCTTCCATTCCCAATTTGAACAACTGGTTCTGACATGAACATCAACAGCAAAATTGATGCTCAATCACTAAAGAACACACCGAATATTGCCATGATGTTCTCTTCGTGCTTTCAGCTTGACCCGTGGCAGCGTCTGTGAACTATTATGCCACAATGCGGACACTTCCAAGTGCATACCTACCACAAAGATCATGCAGACCAAGTTCAGCCGAAAGCCCGAAAAGGCCAGAAATTTCTAGCAGAACCTCGCCAAGTTACTACGAGACTCGCATTGCCTAGAAAGGGCGTCATTCGTGCGACCGGCTTGGCTTGTGTAACCGGTCGCACAGGCTCATCGTGGTTTTGCCTATGCCATCACCCGCCTCTGCAGCTCGTTCAGCACCACTGCCTGCCCACCGCATACAGCATTTGCATCAACAACAGCTCCTGGCATGGCAGATGATATGATTGACCCAACCATTTTCGGACAGGTCAACTTGTCATTCTCGCGTGGCCGGGCCGTTGTAATACAGCTATAGGAAAGTGGGCGTTATGTTGAAGGAAGTGACAGGAGTCTGATGTTAGAGCAGCTGCAAGTGCAGTAGCCGTCTACTGAGCAGCAAGTGTATGTCCACGGAATCACGATCGCATATCGACACCAAGTTGTATATCCGAGTGCACCAGCTGTGAGTTGTTGCACAATGTCAAAGGCAAAGAAAGGCACCCCTTGCCTGCGTCAATTTCAAACCGACTCTGAATGAATTATCAGATCATTTCACGAAAACATCACCGATGCAGGTCCAACTGTCGTGTGACGCCGTTGGAGATCCAATACGGCCTGTTGACATCGAGACCTTCGGAAGTTTTGAGACATACACGGCATATCCTACGTGACCATCAAAATAGGAGGAATTGCTTTCTCTTCACTCTCATCATACTTGAATCATCAGGTTTGTTGGGACTGACTGCAGACTTCAAAAACAGAACGGAATCTGGCTGATAGCCCCTGACGGCTCTACCCCCTTCAATATGAGCGAGGGCCAAATGCTGGTATGGTTCAGCTGACTTTCATGTTCTCTGAGTCAATACATCTCGGATCTTGGGGCTGAGATACAATGATAGATACTATCAGAGATAAGAAAAACTACATTTCGAGCCACTGCGCACCTTCTCTGATTGGTGATCGAAAAGTCTCCCGCATCGAGGTCATCTGACAGTCTTTTGATGAGCTCAGACGTCATCAAGCACGAATAAACATCCCGCGGTGAATGTGCATGGCTTGAGGCTTAGGATAAGAAGTATCTTATTCGTTTGGCAAAGGTGCCTGCAAGGCCATCTGTGCAACAACCCCAGGCTTAACATCTCCGACCTTGTTATCTTGACTATTGTTTTCCTTAGCAATGGATGATGTACCCGTTATCAACTACTGGCAACGATACGGGATGGGTTGGGTGGTCAGACTGTGAATGGTCTCGTCCTTGCAAGATCTTAAGCCGAGCCAAGGCAAGAGACGGCATCGATCGATAAGACAGCCAAGATTGGTAGAGTCTTCTGTTGGCCATGACTTTTTCGATTACAAAGCGTTGGTGGGCAGACACCTGTAGGCTCAACAGAGAAGGGTTGAAGGAGTTGGGGGTAACACAAAGGCAGAGCTAAGAGGTGCATGACTTTGCGTATCGAAAGATCATAGCAAGCTTACTGTTTCCTTCCTTATTTCCAGTCTTGGCTTGACCGATGGATAACACATGTCTTTAGACCGGTCAGGTTATTGATGGGCGTACAAGAGTGGCATGTCGACAACGATGTCGTGGCTTCGTGTACTTGGTTCTGTCTCTGGGACAACCTTTGGGCTCACTTGATGCAGCAAATAACGACAAACGCGGCTGCCATCAGGAAAGTCGGTCAACTGGTGAACTATGCCAGTTGGAGAGGCCCGACGCTCATCGGGAGGTTGCACCGGATAAGAGACAGGATGGGCACAGCATGATGGCCAAGACTAGGATTCTCTTAGAATCTCGATTTCATATACCTGCACTATACACCAGCGTGATATCAAAATCTCAGGTGATGCGACTATATCGCCTTCTGCGTCCCTTCTCAAGCAAGGCTACTACTAGCTGACTCTTCATGAGACGCGATCGGTCTGTCGCTCAGAGTTAATATGTGACACCCACCAGATGAGCGCTTTCCAGAATTTCCAGCTTCTGTCAAGGGTGTTGGGCAAGTAATATGATGGCTGCTGCAACTACTTAGGCATGCACGCAATAGCACAGCTATTTGAGAAATGGCGTCTTTTAATACCCGCGAAGCTGCATGAGTTCAGCCGAAGTCACAGAGTCCGCCGAACCTGGTTCGTCGCAAAAGCTCGGGGTATGAGGCACAACCTTGCGATCATGCAGCAAGCCGTCAGAGTTGGTCAGCATAGATTGTGATTTGCCGGACGCCTCCGCAACCGGTCAACATTTCGAGGCATTTTATCTCCATATAAGCACCGACGACGCGGTCCAGAAGGCGCTCTTGGTACAGACCGAAGGAGAGTTGCATGAAGTGCAAAAGCCACAAAGCGCAGCTATTCGGCCAAGTTTGTGCTGTAGTTCGGGGCCGACAGGAGCTGGTGTAGGGATGTGCATCTGGAAATGAGGCCCAAATCCTGGACCCCAGATATGTGAATTTGCATCTCGGCTCAGATGAGCGCCATTGAGTTCGGGCACGAAACATATTGTCTAGGGATTCGAGCCCGATTAAGGCAACCAAGCATCCTTGACCTGATCGCCATCACAAGACCCGGTTGCAGCCGGCATCTTGACAACAGCTACCAACTCTGACAGACATGTTATGACGCTCCATGTCAATTCACGCCTTCGTATTGTTTGTGAGGCGGTGTGTTGGTGGCCGTTCTGAACAATGAACATGGCCTCTGTCGCATTGGCTGTCTGATATATACTATGGCCGAAGCTGATGCTCTCTAGGTTGAGACTATATATATAGATGGGCCTTCCTGATGTTGCGATGAAAGATTTGGGAAAATAAGAAGCTCAACTGACTATCAAACTCAAACACCACAAACAACAACTCCTGACATCGCTTACCATGGCTTCTTCTCTATCCTCCTATGTCTTTGATGATGAAGGCATGACTTGGATTACCTGTGATCTATGTGCTGGATCCTTCCAGCGTGGGTCGTATGTTCGCTACACTCCATTGTATCTCAGCTTTACTGACTCTGAAGCAGTGGTTTATGCCAGGCCTGTCATGGAACCAAACTTCGTCGAGTTTCCTACAGCTATCTCGCTACAGGATCCTCCCCTCCCCAGGTCCAAGGAGGCACCACTCCTCCACCACCTCCTCCATCCAGAGGTGGCCAGCATGACCGTTCTCACGGAGGCTCAAGTGGTTTCAGTGTCTATGGTCGCCGCTCTTGATCACTTTACCTCATGGCAGACTATGGTCAGTCTTGCTAAGAAATGTCTTTCAGGACATATATAAGAGGGGATAGCCGTATCAGGCTACATACAAGTGTGCACACTCAATCGTTTGAGATACCATGTGATTTGCTTTTATTGGTGTGGATATCTATCTATGGCCGGCATTTGTCTGGTGTCACTCGTTTTGAGGCTTGACTTGATTTACTCTGATCTTTGGTTTGAAGGATGAAGCTGAGCTGCTACAGGAGCAACAATTGGCAGCTATTCTCACTCCTTAAGAAATGAACTTTGCTCGAAATATGACATTTATAGTTGTGCTGATCTGTTTTTTAAACTTGTATACTCGATATCAAGCCCAGGCGAATGCAACCGATTTGCCAGGGTCATCAACTGTTGAGTAATTCGTATGAGGTTCTGTGTAACTCAAGGATATCTGCCTGTCTTGAGTAACATTGCAGTTCCCCTAAATAATCTGACAAATTGTCGTGGAAACTGTAGGCTATTCAATGGTTGTGTTGTTTCTTGGTCAACTCATTCATTGATACAACTTTTGGCGAATAGCATCTCCCCCTCTTGCCCCGCGTCATACCGAAGAGCTCGTTACTATTTCGTAATGAACCCCACCCCCACTCCCATTGGATCACATCACTCGTACCCCGATGCCGCCAAACAACCCTCGCCAACGTTTCCATATCTTTCGCCATCTTGATAAAGCTGCTGATTGTACTCATAAACGATGCGAACTGTCCTTAGTCGACTCGCACTAACATCTCGATCTTTGACCACCTCAGTCTCACTGTTCTCACTATTCCAACGAAGCAGCCCCTCCGTTATCCGCAAGATGTCGTCTATCACTGAACCAGTTCTTAAGCAGCGCGTCAAGCTATCTCTCATTCAACTCGCTTCTGGCTCTGACAAGAAGGCCAACCTCGATAGTGCAGCGTCACACGTCGCCCGAGCAGCTTCTTCAGGAGCAAAGATTGTTGTTCTGCCAGAATGCTTCAACTCGCCTTATGGAACAGATCACTTCCCTCAGTACGCGGAGACTCTACAACCTAGTCCGCCATCTAGCGATGCTGCGCCCTCTTATCACGCACTCTCTGCAATGGCTGCTGATAACAAAGTCTACCTCGTCGGTGGGTCAATTCCAGAATACAGCCCGGATACGAAGAAGTACTATAACACAACTCTCATCTTTGGACCCGACGGTGCCTTGTTAGGTACACACCGCAAGGTTCATCTCTTTGATATCGATATCCCTGGCAAGATCACATTCCGCGAGTCAGATATTCTGAGTCCTGGTAACAAGGTGACACTTGTTGATCTTCCTGAGTACGGCAAGATTGCTGTTGCTATCTGTTACGATGTCCGCTTTCCTGAACTAGCCACCATTGCGGCTCGAAAGGGTGCCTTTGCCCTTATCTATCCTGGCGCCTTCAACACCACAACCGGCCCTCTTCACTGGCAATTGCTTGGTAGAGCTCGAGCTGCTGATAACCAGCTCTATGTAGCTCTCTGCAGTCCCGCGCATGCTGAAACAGGCTATCCTGCTTACGGCCACAGTCTTGTCGCCGACCCAATGGCGCAGGTTCAGGTCGAAGCAGACGAGAAGGAGACCACTGTCGACTGGGAACTCGACCCTGAGAAGATTACCGAAGCGAGGAAGAACATCCCATTGAACACTCAACGAAGGTTTGATGTATACCCTGATGTAAGCGAGGGAAAGATCCGGTTTGAGGAACCTTGAGTCTTAGGACTACTACCCCTTTTAGCAGCACATAAGAGCTCAGATTGAAATGCGTCACGGGACAATGACGGAGTATATATTGAGCGAGGGACCAAAATCCTTTATTTTACGACTCGATTTGCAGTAAAACGCCAGAGTCTTTTCCTTTTTGAACACATATACCTTTGCGTCCATGTTAATCTATTCGTGACCACCTTGGTCATGTTTTTGTATCTCAGTTGATCCCTATCCTGCGTAAACTCATAAAAGTAGCCAGACATCCTACCCAAAGATCCTCGACATGGTAAACGGCTTTACTCAAGAGCCTTCTGGGCGAACTTGGGAAGGACGAAGCTGGCCTTGTGGATCTCAGCAGAGTAGTATCGGCACTTGGCGTCCTCCTCCTCCTTCGTCCAGGATCGGAGAGGTGTCTTGACATCGGCCTTGGGGTCCTTGGAGCAGACCATGAAGCCAATCTGACCGGAGGGGTAGGTAGGGATGGTGGTGTAGGCGTACTCGGCGACGGGGAAGATAGCCTGACAGTCCTTCTTGAGGCGGGTGATGAGGGGGAGGTGAAGCCAGGGGCTCTCGGCTGTGAGCAAGTTAACGAGTTAGTGTAGTCCCATGAGAAACTACTATGCAATACTACAATAACATGGCGGGTCAGGAACAGCAGAACTGAACGGACGAACGCGGCACACGTTGACCAACAAACGAAATGCATGCTATCGCGGGACTACCGGAAGCAGAGCTGGGAAAGCAGCACTAGCTTCTGGGAGCCCCTAGGAGGGAAGCGGCACCAAAATGTACCCATCGAGGGAGATCCCAGCCACAGCGATCAACTTTGATCCGGGAGGGTTCCCCGATTCTGCCGTTCCTAGGGACGCCAGTTACTCTCCTCAAGAAAATAGGGAACATACAACCTTGAGTAGTAATGACGCCGCCCTCGCGGAGAGCGTCGTGGAGGAGCTGGAAGTAGCTCTTCTGGAAGAGAGCCTCGGCGGGACCATCGGGATCGGAGGAGTCGGTGATGATGACGTCGAACTCGTTCTTGTAGTCGTTGAGGAACTTGAAGCCATCGCCAATGTGGGTCTTGGACTTGGGGTGGTCGAAACCGCAGGCCATGGAGGGGAGGTGCTCCTTGGAAAGGCGGACAACAGCCTCGTCGATGTCGCAGAGGGTGGCCTCCTCAACACAGTCGTGCTTGACGATCTCACGGAGAACACCGCCATCACCACCGCCAATGACAAGAACCTTCTTGGGGTTGGGGTGGGAGTTGAGGGCGAGGTGGGCGATCATCTCCTGGTAGGAGAACTCGTCACGCTCGGTGCACTGGATAACGTTGTCGAGAACCAGAACGTTGCCGAAGTCGGTGGACTTGAAGATGAGGACATCCTGGTACTTGCTCTTCTCGTGGACGAGGACCTTCTCGACGCGGAGGGTCATGGCATGGCCTATTGGGTAGGTTAAGAATTGAAAGCTATTTTCTGAATGGATCATATGTGCTTACCGGGCCACATGTCCGAGATCTCTCGGAACCAGCCATCTGAAAAGAATGTTAGCTTTTGCCGACAAGAATTAAAAACTCTGAGGGAATTGGAGTGTATGCGAAGATCTTGGTGTATAGAGGGGAAGCGTAGATTGAAGAGCTGAGGCTGTCGCTATTATGTAGCGATAAGCTCAAGAATTTGAGTCCCGACTCTTACGAGAACCAATCGTCAGGTCATAGGCTTCATTTCAAAAAGAAACCGTGAGGAATTGAGTGACCAGACATGTGCATGATGGTGATGATCATCATGAGAGAGGGGCAGGATAACGCGGGGCAGTAGAAAAAAAGATAACATGAACAGCAAGAAAAACATACCCTTGATGGTAGGGTGGGTGATCTCCTCGGAAGACATTTTGCAGTTAGAAGAGTAGAAAGAATAAAAAGTCCGACGTGACGTAAATGCAAGCGACGAGCCGAAGGTGGAAGTGGTGATGTTTCGTGGAGGTGAAGAAAAAGGCGGGAGTCTCGACTTTTTAAAAAGGTGCATCCGCATCCGCATCCATTCCTGCTTCTGTACACGGTTGTACAGGTACCCGCGTCCGCGCCTGCGAATGCAAGAGCTCCCGGTCGTAAATATTAGTGGAGATACAGCCATTGGATCCAATGGCTTTTAGCGGGTAAAAAATTTGATGCCGCCCACACAGGCACAGAAACAGAACCTGGTGTTGGCACTGTCGTTTTTTGGGCATCGATTGATTGGGGCCCCAGGCGGTTATTAGGCGGTGACTTTCAAGGTTCACGAGGCATTACTGGGTACCCTAGACAACTTTGTCTCACTGTAAACGGTGAAATAGAGTCATGATACAACGCGTTGGCCGTTTAACCCATGTTGTACTGTTCTTGTACTTGGTCAACGCTAACTAACGTTAAATCTTGTAACTCATTATTCTGCCCAATTGCTGCCATTTTCGGCTTAACCGCGCTAACACGTCAGTGGGACAAGACAAGACAAGAGGTCAAACAGTCCATAGCACAACGTGGGGTGGTGGAACGACGCTTGGGAGAGGAGAGAGAGTTGGATATCAAAGGTAAAGTTGACTTAACCCCTCTAATTATTTCCTCTTGGGGTAATTTGACCTTTAACCCCAGCATGGTCCATATCAGAAGCGGGCCATGGGGATCGTGATTAGGAGCTAAATGGCCTATAGACAATTCAAATGGGGATACATAGTTACGAGACGCTTCACATCGGTGACTTGGAATATACCTCGGAGAGAAGTTGGTAACTGAGGGGATATATCTCTTGAAGTCATTTCCCTTTCTCGTCTCTCATCACAAGGCAGAGCATAAGCATGACCAGGGACCCAAATAGAACAATATACATCGCTTGTTTGGTAGATCCTTCAACAAGCTCAGACAAAGAGGAGTATGCGGGCTGATATCGTGGTACAAAAGATCCTTCCCAGATTTACAAACTTTTCCCGCTATCAAAGCACAATCTTCCAATATCCAGAATCAGGGGACACCCAACTTCATCTGAATAGTATTGACTCATCCAGCCCATATAATCGTACGCCCTTGTTACCCCCTAGCGCCATTCACCCCTAAACCTTGATTGCAGGAACGCCTTGTAAACCAGAACCTTCCTGTGAAACGCCAAGCATATAATTATAAACACGCAGAACAATGAAATTGCCAACCATGGGTGGAGATGGGCATGTGTACAGAGAGTTGAAAATAGAGCTGCCTTCATGTTGTTTGGCAGCAATTATATATAACGTACTTCGAAAACCTCATGATCTGTTATCGTCATCTTCGTGAATGTGAAACTCGGCCGCGTTGTTATCTGGCCATGCATTTTGTGTACTGGGATACTCGGAAGGCTGGCTGCTGACGTTGCTGTCAGGATCAACGTTTTCGCCATCCGAGGCCTCGCGCTGGTCCTCGATCCCAGGCCACGGCTCATCTTCTGGAAGTTGCCAGCCCTGCGAACCTTGCTCTACGAGAGCTTGGTTGTGTGTGACAATCTCCATGTCGTTCACGCTTTCAGCATCTTCCATGTCTTCGGATCCGCTCTCGTATATCTCGATGTTAAAGTCAGAGTCATCATCGAAGTCATCCTGGGCGGGAACAGGAGCAGCACTCCCTGCGCGAATAGGTCGTTCTTGGAGAGGGGCATTGCTGTACGGCGTAGCATAGGCAAAGGGAGTAGTGCCACGCGCTGGTTGACGATCATGAATTCCAAGGGGCATTGGACTCGGTGAAGCAGTCCATCTGGGTGTGAAACGATGGCTAGGTGATCTTGTGCGGCGACGCTTCATGATTGCTGACTGGGAGTTGGCATGCAGAGCTGGAGAGGAGCGACGGCTCTGTCCGTATGACGCCACGCGGCGTCTGCTGAGGGCAGGTGAGGCTTGTACTGGGGCAGACATGGGCATTGAAGAGGTCCTAATGTGAGGCGGGCGAGAGCCCCGTCTGCTGAGCAACGGTGACTGAGCACGTGTCATAGATGGGCTTGCAGATTTGATTGACTGCAGAGCTGGATAAAAGGTCTGCGATGGTGATGATGAGGTTGGTGCCTTGTCGTGTCGCACGTTCATGGAGTTGCTTGCACTCGGTGGCTCATCAAGCTGCTCAACCCAAGACCAGCACTCTTCATACGGTTTGCCTTCGTCTAGTGAGGCTGATGGATCAGGGGCGACCGGACTCATTTCCCTGAGCATCTGCCACGTCCAGCCCATTTCGTAGGCCTGAAAGTCCTGAAGGTAGGCATCAGGATGAGTTACGAACAACCTAGGCTCAGAAGCTCTCATCATGACTTGGCTCAGGAACTGAACGTCCCACACAGCTGGAGTCATCATCTCAGCAGGACTGAGGAAACGTAATCGTGAATCCTTATGAATTTTGCGAAGGGGGACCCAAGTGGATTGAAGCCCCAAAAATGTTGATGAGCGAGGATCTGTCGTTTGTGGACGAGAGAAAATGTTCATCTCGCGAAAGAGGTGACCAAAAGCTGCGTTCATAGCCATAGTAACGCTACGAGCGTCCGAGCCCTTGACAGATATCGTCTTGATTAGACCACGGCTGCGCAATCGTCGATCAATAACGCCTTTGTCTGCGCAAGCTTTAGGCAGAAGCCATTTCGTGTCTTGATCTGAGACCATCCAGTCAGGATAGAGCGACATCTCAGACCGGAGAGTTGCAGTGCTGTGCGTCATGGGTAATTGCGTCCAGTCATCGTTGGAGATTTGTGGCTCGTTCTTGAACTGCTGTGCCTCCTGCCATACCTTTTTAAGGGGAAAAGGCAGAAAGACCACCTCGATCTCAAATGGATGATTTGGGGATGGCATCAGCGACTGTAATTGCACCACCTGTGCTTGTAGAGATTGGACCTGACTCCACAGCTCCTGTGAGTGAGCTGGCCGACTCGTAGTGCTGGTCGATACCGATATCACACTGGCATCATCACCACGGCGAGACGTGACGCTATTGCTGTCGTTAAGAACGCTCTTGTTATCATTCACAAGTTTCTCCACTTCCTCAACGCGACTTTCTAACTCAGTCATACGAATGTCGGCGTGATCATGCTTTTCGTGGCATTCCTCATGTCCCGCTGCTGTGAATGAGACCGTCTCCAGCCGATCCAAACGCTGATCGTGACCGCTGACAATGTCAGATAGGTTCTTGAAAGCGCGACGCGAAACAGCTGCACTGAAGGCTAGAGCTCGGGGTTCAGACTGGGTTGGTGTGCTTGCGCGGGGAGTGTCAGGTGGTTTGTAGTCCTGGGAAGTCCACGTAAAAGAGTCAGCTGGTGGCGCCTGGTTCTGAGGCACAGAAGTTGGTGGAACATCCTGGGTATTGGCCTGAGTTGGGGACGGAGGTTTCTCTGCTGCAAGCCCATTGAGTGTGTTAAGTCCCTTTCCTGCAAACGGCCGGAGATATTTGGCGTGGGCGGATGAGGTTGTCGATGCGGTTTGAGAAGCAATCAAACACTGGGCCGGTATTGGTGGAATAGCAGAAGGGCAAGACTGTGACTGAAGAAGGCCGCCCCAGCTCAAGGTATCCGGGATTGATGCAGAAGCACCGATGTTTTGGCTGGTAGAAATCCTTGGAAATGGGCCCATATCCGCGGATATTCTCTGGTCCGGTAATCTCTGGTCTGGTGTCCTTTGGATGAAAGAAAAGGCTCCTGCATTGAAACTCGCGAAATCCATTCCGGGTATCACAGGGGGCGTCTTGATGGCAATGTCCACTACGGGGCTTAACGGTTCTCTTCCAGTCCTGGGTCTCTCGTTCTCCTGGCCTGGTATACCCACCTCGGGCTGCTGGACATCACGAGATCCCTCCTCATGATAGCAGGCGTGGTGATTGCACATACACCATTGGGTTTGGTCCGGCACAAGATTGCCAGTTGGGCAACGACTCCAGAACCTCCGGCATCCACATCGGGCTCCATTGGCACCAGGATTCAAGTCCACGAAACCGCAAGCTCCTCCTGGCAAGCTGGGAGTCGGCGCCCTTATCGCGACAGCATCTGTGTATATATCGAAGGCATTAGGAGTGAAGTGAGACGGGTCGAACGGGGTCGTTGCCATTGGAAGCTACACGCGCTCATGTCGCGAGGTTGGGATCGAAAGCGAGTGTATAGATAGGCTCGGGTGCCTTCGAGGATTGAGGTCCAAGTCTGGGGGGGAAGCTACTATGTAAGATATATATATATGGTATGGCAATTGGTCGATGACAGCCGTGATGATGTGTCAAGGGCTGCAACCAGGCCCAACTGGACAGGGTCGCAGGCAAATCGGCCGCCTAATTTCAGTTCATCGCACTATAAGATCAATTAGAAGAGCTGTCCAGGTCGTCAAGGTTGAAAAATATCCAGGCGCAGTCCAAAAAAACCCGGGCGAGGAAATGGAACAGAATCCCAAAGCATAGATGAGACTGACCAAAGCGCGAACGGAGAAGGGGAAGCACACGAGCGCTGATGGAGGGAACAGCGCAATTTATACACTGGAAGCTCAGGAGACGACGAGAAATCGCAGGCGAACGGGGGAGAGTGGGCGAGAAGCAAAGTCGCAAGAGCACGAGGCACGAGATGGAGGGGACTCGAAATGTCTGTCTGCCTATGGAGGAGGGAACAGGGCGAACAAGGCGACTGCTTTTCGAGTGGTTCACGAGATGAGATAGGACAAGAGGGGACGGGGATAGGGAATCAGATTCCCCCACAGCAAGACACGCCTCGACGGTAGGCACGCGCGAATCCTGTTGACGCACTATTGCCATAAAAGGCAAGTAATCGTAGCTGCCTTTACAGTGGAAAACAGAGCAGAAATACAGCACGTTCTCGGAAGCAGCTCAATCGCTCAAATTATGGGCAAAATAATGATTTCAAGGTTCACAGTACGGGGATTAATTCATTTTCACCAGCAAGATCATCTTTTAGGGTTTAATAACGTCGACCGTTGAAGAACACGAAGCTTCATATCTGCCTTTAACGTCTTCTTGGTTAAAATGCAAGGGAGACACGAAACTTGTTAAAGCGGCACCACTTGTCTCAGAGCGCGCTCCTCGCCAAGTCACTTTCAGAGCTGCCTCTCTTTCTACCCCGCCTAATTAAGTGCTCACGCCAGTGCACGCTCACTAAGAGTGACAAAAGGACAAGGAAGCGCTTCGAGATAAGGATTTTTCTAACCAATAGGGTGCTTCCGCACTCGACGAGTCCCGCCTTGCTACGGGAGCGAACGGCGCCTCCCTCTTCTCCCCGTTGGTCTAAGTTGAGTCAAATGAACGGTTGGACAATGTTCTCTGAAAAGGAGAAGTTCAATCGTGAGGCATCAAGATATAGTATGTGTTGAAGAGAAGGAGTCATAATTGCCAGAACCTTTTATTAAAGAACCGCCCTAAGCCCGTTACTACATGTGAATGATACACAATTCAAGACTTGCACCACCTACAAAGAACCCCTTTGAACTCAGGTACAGGCTGGAGCTGTTTTCACCAAAATAAATACAACCCGTGCAAAGAACTAAAGATGCCTCATTGAGGCAAATGTCAAACAAGGCGGAAAATGCAATTGGTTCCCAGCCTCTCCTTACGTTACTTTTCTTTCCAAGATTGACGTGATTGTCATGTCCCATTGCGTTCTAATCTCGACTCGTTCAGTGAGGCGATAACTGGGCCCTTGGCCTCGATTAATGGCTGGCTGTGCGACACACCAGAATAGTCAGTGACAAATGAAAATAAATCACAATGAATCTGAACTAGGACAATGGGATACAATTTGTCTGCAAAGAATGAAGGGATAATTTCTTTGTTTACAGTGAGTATTGGGGACCTGCCCAAGGACAAGTCCGTAAAATCATAAAACAAAACTCTATCATGTCCCAGAAAAACTCCAACCATTATCTTTGAATAATTTTCAATAGTGGTGATTTCCTTCGTTTAAAACATACGTCATGTAGTTAACCTGTAACTGGCCAAATGCTCATATACTCCTGATGCGACCGTTGTAATGCGCCCGTCGTAGCTCATGCGTCAACCTCTGTTACACTTTCATCTTCACATACATCATAATTATCGTCACACTTCGCCCCAGCTACCCATCGGACCGTTAGACGCAATTACAGAGCCTGTACCCAGAGATCCACCTATGTCCCAGTAGTGTCGAGATGAGACACTACTACGGCGGGCGGATCGTCTGGTGCTCTGACTCGCGCAACTACTCGGATGCCGAATTGCCACTGGACTTCCGGGCGTCGTAGCTTTGAACGTTCGGCGTTCGGCGGGAGGTCGCATGCGTGAAACTAACGGGTGGTGTTGACGGACGCGGGCCAGCTTTGCGGCTGTGTCTTGACTATTCGACGTAGCCAGGTGAACTGGTGTTGATGGGGGAGGATTGCTGCTTCGTGGCATGAAACGAGAGCGTAGATATCTAAACACCAGTTTCATATCAAGATCCTTCTCCCATTCCTCTTGAGTGAACGTGTTGCTCATAGGAGTGTCTTGTCGTGACGTTTGCGTGACTTCGGCCGAAGGTTCAGATCTGCCATGAATGTTGATGGGTTGCGATGATGTCTGAATTGTTGGTTTGAATTGTGGGAATGACGCGTGTTCATGTTCTGTTGGTCGAATGTTGTCTGTGGCGGAATGAGATGAA
This sequence comes from Fusarium verticillioides 7600, assembly GCF_000149555.1. Taxonomy (NCBI): domain Eukaryota; kingdom Fungi; phylum Ascomycota; class Sordariomycetes; order Hypocreales; family Nectriaceae; genus Fusarium; species Fusarium verticillioides. The sequence goes on along the minus strand of NC_031679.1, from coordinate 1,306,214 downwards.
TTTGACTCCGGGATGATTGGAAGGCCAGCGTAGGGAAGTGGCATCTGCTGGACTCGGGTATAGGTTGAGAATGCACCAGGATGATGGGAAATATGGCTGACAAGGGAACCAAGCTCCCTCGACATCCTCTCCAGCATGTCCAGCTGCCATTCCTCTCTAGAGGCAAACTGTCGCGACTCCCATGCCAAGGTTTGGGAAGCGCGGGGTGTTGACGATAGATCTTCATCATCCTCAGGTACCGTTTCTCCCAAGAACACTGAAATCGATCGTTCGTCCATTCCAACTATATCTCGCAAGAATCTTCTGGTGACCTTGGAAAAGAAACCTTTTGAATCCGATGATGTCCCAATAGCATCCTCATCGTGCCATGTCGTGTTGTCTGATTCTCCATCATAGGCAAGGGCCGATGGGACAGAAGGCACGTTGGAGGATGGGCGTTTCTGAATAGATGCTTGCGAAAATCGTCTCCTCCTTGTCTCGCGCTGAATCTCACCTAGCAGTACTCGACTGTGTTCCAGTCGCCAAGCTTCAATTCTTTGGCGCTTCTCTGCCTCATGAACCTGGTCACGCTCTACATCGAGCTGCCGCAGATCAAAGCTCTCTCTTCGCTGATACTGCCGTCTGGGATTGAATCGTTCGAATTGGTAGATGTGATCCTGTGCTTCAGCCCCCAAGGTGGGCTGATCAAGGTGGAAGGATCCCAGACCATCGTGGCCGGGAAACACTGGCCCAGATCCCTGCTGTTCTTCCTGTGGCTGATACTGCACTGCAGATATTGAGCGAAAGCCAGGCAAGTGGCCATCTAGACTATCTAGCTCGGCATCATCCTCTTCATCAAGACCAGATGCTGAGGCGGATTGGCGTGACTCAGCCTCCGATTTCGCAGCCGAGTTCAAACTGCCCAGATCTCCCACTCGTGATCTTCCAGGAGTTTTCAGCGAGTGATCCGTTTCGGTGAGATATGATGTTGTTGTCACATCAGTTGGCGCGAAGAGCACCCATGTCTGCGACTGTTCTGGTTCACGTTCTTGGGTTGTTGGCACATCTCTCCGAGGGGTCTCTTGCTCGTCAACAGGAGCCCGAACGACGCGCTGGACCGACTGTCGGGTCGGCTGATGAAAAGCCATGATTGTTACGCTCGTTGTAACTGTCGTGAAGCTGCGAGGTTGGCGGCGATAAGGAAATGGCGGACAAGATAAGATGCGTTGATGATGGAAGTGGACCCCCTAGATAACTGTATCCGCCTATGTCGGGGTGCTGGCGGAGGCGATATGCGGCAAAGTGGAACAAAGCAAGTGATAGAGGACTTGGATGCTCGAGGTTATCAACCGCGAGCAGTCCAAGAAGTGAAAAGAGGTGAAGGTATGAAGTAAAAGACAAGAAGATTCGAAAAGCAAGATGTTGGGGGAAGAAAGGGTTTGTAGTATCACTAAAAGATAGGGAGAAGAGAGGCGGGAGGATTGCAGATGGAACCTTGGGAGGGGCCAGTCAAGCACCTCAGCGCAAAGTGAACTGCACCAAAGGGAGCTAGGTCAGTCTCCGTACCTTAGAGGGATGCTACGCTCATGGGCGTCATCTAGACGCTGTAGTCGGGGGTTGATCGGCGGGTGGGGGGGGGAAGACGCTCGCGTGTTCACTTGTCCATCCATCCGCCATAGCCAGTGAAGCTCAGCTGCCTTTGAACTCAACAAGACAGAGAGAAACAAACATGTACAGTACCCGGAAACACGGGTAGAAAGTACCACTGCATAATGCTGGGTATCGATATGTTAAGAGTTAAGACGCCTTAAAACTATGCGTTCCCACTCAACAGAGTCCACCCGCATGAGTCGCGAGACGCGGATGGATAAGACAAACCCAAGACCGCATTGAGACAGACGTACAACCCTGATTCTAACTCTGGCTCTTCTGACGTGGACAGCCGTAGCAATCTTTTTGACGAAGCCCGAACAAACATCCATGATGGCATTTCGGGCCTGCTTATCACTTCATGCCGTGCTGACCGATATTTTAACCGCAGCCGTAAGTTGATATGCCTAATAAGAAGTCGTACGGTTAAACCATCGTTACATTCTTCGAGAAGGAAAAAGGGCCCGACACATATCCACAGCCAAGATCAGATGCAGGGTGATAAGTTGCTGCCCATCAAAGACAGATCTGAGGTACCTATGAGCTAGCCTGCCCGCAGTCCCGCCCAAGGTGACACAACCGCAGGTGAGGTGCCTTCATGATCCCCTAGGGCCTCCATTCCATTTGTCCAATGCCAGCTTTAGCCAGCCACTTCTCATCTCATACTGCATCTGACTGTGCTAATGGATGCTACTAAAACCGACCTAAAGGAACAGCGCCACACAATAGACACCGACTATCAAGTATCTCACTACTCGGTACAACTGAACCAGATTATTTTTTCACAAGAAAGAACAAAGAGGTCCCCGAGCGATGAGTAAAAGAATCCTCACCTCATACAACTTTACGCTTCATGTTTCTTCGGCCTAACCAAGGGGGCTCCATCTTGTCCAACGATAACCCCTAATGTCTTCTGTCAGACTGAGGAAAAAGACGTGCGCTACCTGTGACCTTCATGGCGTCACAAATCACCCAAGTGAAGTCATGTGGTCCGAAGACAAGCGTAGCCGCATTGCGAAACTGCCCCAACAAGACATTGCATGTCTGTGTCGACACTCTTAAAGTACAGTCTTCTATATGCAAAGCCCAAGTACCTTGAAATGACATATAACAAGCATCAAGAAATGGTAGTATTCCTCCTGCATCAGGATTCCCCCGAGGTGAGAGGGAGTACACCACTATGGTCGGCAGAGCGTACGAGTGGGGATGCGGACAACACGACCCGCCCGCCAATCACCAACCCAAGCGTGAGAGGAATGCCAGGCTTGAGCTGATCGATGAGCAACTGTCTGACTACAATAAGCCAAGAAGTGCATGGCTTAAGAAATTGAGAGGCACATTTCAATGTTACAGATCTCAGAGAATCCCATCCGGTGCTTAGATAAGACCTATCACACTAGTCAAAGTCAGAAATTCTTTGCATGATATCATCAATTATGAGGTGCACGATGAAGGAACACAATTCTGAATGCAAGATTTCAATTTGCCTAACCGGCACCTTTCAACTAGTAAAGTCTCGAGAGGTCCTTATTTGACAAGCCATTTTGACGCCAGAAAACCCAGATTCCATCCTGTCCATCATTTCTTTAAGCCTCAGACTTGAAGGCATCAGGGAAGCGGCGGATGTTGCGCTCCAGAGAACCGTGGTTGGAAAGGAACTGGACGTAAGCACCGTCGACCTTGACGCGGCCAGCAGCCTTCTTGTCGAGGTACTCCTCACGTCGGAGAGGGGTGAAACCCCAGTTCTTGGAGACAATGATCTTTTGTCGGCCAGGGAACTTGTACTGGGATCGTCGTAGGGCCTCGAGGGCGATGGCACGGTCTGGTAGTTGATTAGTAAGATGGTCCAGAGTGGCAAAACGGATTACACATACTGGCATCACGAGTGCGGACGCTCATGAGAATCTGGCCAATGTTGACACGGGCGACAGTGCCGTTGGGCTTACCCCAAGCACCACGCATACCGGTCTGCAGTCTATCGGCACCGGCACAAGACAACATCTTGTTGATACGGACGACGTGGAAGGGGTGAGCGCGGACTCGGAGGTGGAAACCCTCCTTACCGGTGTTCTTGACGAGGTACTTGTTGGCGCAAATACGGGCGGCCTCGAGGGCCTCGGAGCTCAGCTGCTCATACTCGTTGGAGACGAGGTGAATGCAGAGAGGGAAGTCGTCAACATTGGCGCGCTTTCGGCCAAGATCGAAGATTCGGATCTTGGGGTCGGGGACACCACGGTTGAACCGAGACTTGGGGTACGGCTGGAGGAGAAGTCAGTATGATACTATCTCCAAAAAATTGGTGATTCATAATCAGGAAGACCACCCCGCAGAAGCAAGGCACTGGACATTTCGTCACGGAAATGAACCAGCGAGGTCAAAATCACAATATTTCTGGAGATGATTCGAATTAAGAAAAACGCACCTTGTTCTTGCAGTACCGGTAGCAACGAGCAGGACGGCGCGCCATTTTGTCGGAGGTTTGATGGATATCCGGGTTGATGGTGTTGGTGTAGGAGAGAACAGAGCAACACACAAAGAATCTCCCAAACAGCCTTTCTCGCAATGTCTGCTAATTTGTCAGCGAATGAGGTCAACGGATAAATATCGGCTTAGGGCACGGCAGGAGCGTATCGGGCTTAGCGCACTCCACCACGCACTTGCCTTTCAAAAACCCATGCAACTTTTTCTTCACACATTCAGCTTCCATCAACGAACGTCAAGTCAACGCCAACCCGTCGCCCAACAGTCACAATGGCCCCCCAGAAGAAGAGCAAGAAGGATGCCAACAGCATCAACTCCAAGTTGGCGCTTGTTATGAAGTCCGGAAAGGGTATGCGCAGAGTCCTGAGATACAACCAAAACCGAACTATGGACTGACAAATTTTGTAGTCACTCTTGGCTACAAGTCTACCCTCAAGAGTCTCCGATCCGGCAAGGCCAAGCTCATCATCATTGCTGGCAACACTCCTCCTCTCCGCAAGTCTGAGCTCGAGTACTACAGCATGCTGTCCAAGGCCCCCATCCACCACTTCTCTGGAAACAACGTAAGTCCCAAATCGCTATGTCTCTTTACAAATACCATCATGCTGCGGGAAACTGCAACATGATCCTTCTCGGAAATGTTGGCTTGCTTGACAACATTTCTTTGGTCCCAAGAATTTGAGTTCTTGTGGCCTACCCAGAGAAGAAGTCATCCGACTTTGGAGGGTTCATAGGCTTACATGTCCACCTATAGATTGAGCTCGGTACCGCCTGCGGTAAGCTCTTCCGTTGCTCCACCATGGCCATCCTCGACGCTGGTGACTCCGACATTCTTAGCGACCAGCAGGCTTAAATGTCTTGGCTGATAGAGAATGCATTTTATGGCGTTTGGGGTAAAATGGGTCTAGGGCATTTGAAGATATACCAATCTGAGTAATGAAAAAGCGAAAACTCTTGTTGAGAACATGCGATGCAAGAAAGCTGGCAGTTCTCCCCTTGACCTATGTGTCTTGGGCTTCGTTGGACTGGTATCGATTACCAGTTCAAGCCAATAAAAAATAAAGCTCATGCATTGTTCCCCGCCAATATCTGTCTTGTCCCTGTGATAGTAACATTAGTCGTCATGCAAATGGATCTGTTAATGCCGCGTTCAGCGTTGCGACAAGAGAGCACTAACGTATGGACCTCTGTCACCCCGTTGTAAGGACTCAATACAGAAGCACTCCCCTTCACCTGTATATGTATAAACTCTCTGGTTGCTCATTATCCTTAGCTGAACAAGGTTTGCTGGTTCTTAAGTCGGCATGTTAACTTTTGTGTTATCCCTGTTCGAGAGGCATTAAACCTTCAAGGGTAGGAATGCACGGGTTGTTGAGGAGCAACCCGCTACTGGGAACGCATGACCTTACCAACTTCAAGAGCCACTCACTTAATTGTAAACCATAAGGTTCAGGCCTTGGACGTGCAGTGACTACGCTAACCGGTGTTGCGATCGGAATTTCGAATGCTTGGGTTAGCTGGCTGTGAGTCAACCACTACGTGGCATACATATAACATGATCAGTTTTGGAAGGTATGCTCATTCCTCTACCACTCATGTGATACATTGACGGGCATTTCATTCAAATCTCAGTTGCCAATCTCCCATTACAATTCTTCCTAATTTCCAGGTGCATCATTAAAGGCACTTTACCAGAGGGCATGCATAGTACGCATGGATCAAGTATGGCTCTGTTCTTTGCGGGAAAACTTCCAGGCACAAGCATTTATTAATGTCTCCAACACCTTCTGGGGAAGATCCGTGGCATTCATTCATAAAGGGCCCATATAAAAGAGCTGTTCCACTCATTGACACGACAGAATAACATTGAACAGCCACACATCACCTCTTACGACGCTACGGCGCCAGCAATGTTACGGATATAGATTGGCTGCTACAGTATGAGTAAATAATTAAGATTAATGACTATACATGTGTACATCGAAACCTTCCTATAATGCTCCGTCCCTTACTTAGGTAAACCATAATCGAGGGAGGCTGTTGGCAATAGAGTGTGAGTCCCTGCATATCAGGTCAGCCAACACCCGTCGAATCCTTTGTCCTCGACTGGCGAGTTTTGCGGCTTCGTCCCTCAACATCTGCACAGCATTCACTCTTCTGCAACAAACCCCAAACTGGAGTCGTTTCTCAAGGCTTATCGCTATCAATCCAGTTACACAATATAGCACAGTATTTCCTGGCCTGGCGCAGCCTCCACTGTTTCAACAGTTGAATGCTTGGATGCCCCAGAAATATCGACCTTCTGGACGCCGACGCCACACGCTAAAGTGCAGGCCCCTACCCCGTACCTGGCAACGTCCCTTCTGAGGCGCAGACGGACTGTCCGCTACTGTATTGGACAGACGAGACACACTCCTATTTCAGCTTCGACCCTTCTTGTTGGGTTTATTATCTTTGAATACGTTCCAGATCACCGGGCGAACGTGCAACACAATCGGCCGCAAGCAGAAGACACTACCGCAGGTTTAAGCCGTACAATATCTATACTCAACCTCGAAACAACCTGGTGTTGCTCTCACTCCCTTGAGACACCGCCAACTCTTCTTACGCTGCATCGCTAAAAGCATACGACCCAACACAGCCCAACCAAACAAAACAAATAAACATGTCTGCTGCTACAAAGAAGCCTCCGGCGGGTGGTGTTGGCCGGGTTTCTCATACCGATTCTAATTCTTCAACAAGTCCTTCTCCCTCACGTTCCAACTCTCGATCTACTACTCCTACCAGCAATGGCCATACCCGCACTCGATCGCTACGAACAACTGCGCCTGTGTCGGCCCGTGCTGCTATTGCCAGAAGGGATACTCTGAGTGCTGCTGAATCAGACGCTCGAGCCGAAGCTGCTGCTGCCGTTGAAGATCTTCAGAAGCGCCTAGAGAATGAGGAGAAGTCTTCCCTTCAATACAAGCGTCATGTCGAGGTTCTCCAGTCCAAACTCGACGAGGCGGTCAAGGAGTCGGCGAAGTTGGAGGAGAAAGCGCACGAATACGAAGAACAGATTGAGACTCTGAGTAACGAGAAGAGGGAGATGACTCGTCAGATGCGTGAGATGGAGTCCATTTACGAAGCGGAACGCAGTTCGATTCTTAAAGAGAAGGAAGAAATGGCCAGCCGAGAAGAGGAGATGCAGGCCATGATCCAGCGCCTCAAGGACAGCCTTGCCCAGCGAAACAACATGGCGGAAGAGAGTCGCCCTTCGAGACAACGTATGTCCACATATTCATTCTCTCTGCCATCTTCCCCGCTCACTGGTTATCCAGATTCTGCCGGCTCATCGCCATCGCTCGAAAATGGCAGCTTCGCACCTCCATCTTCTATTCAGCGCAGCGACTCGCGGAATAGCTCGAAACTCATTCTTCAGAAAGATAAGCTCATTGAGTCTCTAAGACTGGAACTCGCCGAGGCTCAGATTAAGCTGGTCGAGTCAGAGAACCAGGGCGGCGGTCGCCTGCACGAGGTCGAACGACTCCTCATGGAGGCTCGCATGGCGAACGCTCGACTTATGGAGGACAACGAGAGCTACCAGCTGCTTCTACAGGAGCGTACACTCAAGGGTGACTTTGGGCAGAACGACTTCAGCTACATGGGCAGCAACTCCAACCAGGACGCCCTGGCTGCACTCGAGGGCAAGGCTGCTGGTTCTAGTCTTGCTGATGAGTTGTCTGAGGCTACTGAGGGGGAATCTGTCTCCGATGGTGACCGCCGTCTTGAGGCCGAGCTGAAGTCCATGAAGGAGCAGAACAAGGCGCTCACATTATATATTAACAAGATTATTGAGCGCCTTCTTCAACATCAGGACTTCGAGTCCATCCTCGACCAGTCGAGCGATTTGAAAAGCCTCCCAGATACCAACAAGGAGCTTCCTCCGGCCCCTGCCGACAAGCAACAGTCTGGGGCAACAATCCTCCAGCGAGCCAAATCCATGGCGGTCGGGCCTACCAAACCGAGGCCTAGGCCAATCTCCGTCATGCAGCCCTCCACCAGCTCAAACCACACCGACCCTGACAAGGCACCTAGTATACCGATCGGGTTATCACGTTCAACCAGTACAAGACGGAATCCACGGCCTCAGAGCGACCAATATACTGGGGCTGCCAGCCTGGTCAGCCAGATGTATCGGGGGCCAGACGGCCCCGTCTCTCCACCACTTGGGACTCCACGGCATTCCCAAACCTTCTTCTCCCCGCCGAACAACTCGGGCAACCCTAACGCGGCCGCCCGGGTGCCTAGCGGAGCCTCGGTGGCCACCTCCGGCAACTTTCCTGGGATGCGGAGTGAGACGTCCAGCTTGAGCGGAGAGTCTGGAGAGTTATCCATGTCGACGCCGCCCTCGCAATCACCACCCCGAACCCACAATGATAGGCACACAACGTCGTTCGCGGGAGGCAAGCCGAGGCCGCTTCGACTGGTCCAGGAGAACCAGGAGGCTGTCAAGGAGAACAAGCGAGCCAGCTGGTACTCGCCATTCACCTGGGGGGCCAAGAAGGAGGACCAGCAGGTACCGTCCGGCAACCCCATTCCCGAGTAGAGCGGAATAGGGCTGTAGGAAGGGCCTGAGACTGGAGAGAAGATGCTACGCAGTGACACAGAATTAATGAGACGTGACGCTTGGATATGTATGTTCATGGGGCATCCTTGGGGACTGATGACTGGTCATGTACGATTTACGTCAACAGATATAGCGGCGTTTGGTTCATGGATTATCGTTGGCTGTATCGACGCCGTCTCGCAAGCAATGGGTGGTGTTTTAAGGATTTGTCCTGTTGGTGCTTGGGATACGTGATGGACAATTCCAAGCTAGTATGGGAGCACATGACTGTTGACGACGAACTGGGAATGGAGGCATGATGTTTCTAGATATAGACTTACGGAAAGCACTCGTATAGCGAGGTTACAATCATGAATATAGTTGACGATATTGGTTTTACGAATCCAGGGGCTTCTTATTAATCTTTGGATAATGTCGAATAGTGTTGTGTTTTTTCTAGGGCTGGCATTTTAGGCGTCCTATAGATACGGATGAATGAATGTACAGCGACACAGCCTGAACGGGAATGTCATAGTTGATTCCGTAAGTGACATATCATCGAATCTTGAAGGTCATTGAGTTACAAAGCTTTCCTCCATCTTCCTTGCCCTTGCTGGCCTCATATGCAATATAATACTACATGTCAAACCTGGCCAACCGTAAAGTTGACTGGCTGCTGAATTGTCAAGTTCAGTGAGATGCTGTTCCCTTTCAGACCCTACATGCATCCTGGACAGAATCAATAGTCCTTCCCGAAGCAACTCTACGATGCTACTTAACCGAGCAGATAAGTATACAAGCATGTACAAGTTGCGCGATTTCAGACAAGAGCTATGATGTGTGAGGCAGTCATTCGTAAGCGCGCGCATATACTACGACTGGACAACACAGCATACATACTCCGGTCCCAGGGGAGTCAGGATTATTGTGATAAGACGGGACAAGTGGTCCGTGGCACGAGGAACATCCCGTTGACAGCTCAGATGGCGCGACGCGGGATGATCATCTGCGCAGGAACCCGAGGAGACGATAGGCCGTGTTCATGACATGTCAGCCCTGGGAATGGGGGTAAGTGATACAAAACAAGCAGGACAATGAATCCAAGAAATAGCGCATGTGGAGGGTACGTATTGTTTTTTTATTCAGAGGGCGCGCTCCGGATTGTGACTGTGATTATCATGATGCGTTATGTTGATGATGATTTGTGGTTGTTATTTGTCCACCACCAACAAGGGTTCAGTTTGGCAGCTGACTCTGATCTTGATTCCATTCTCACAAAATCCGCAAAAGGAATCGAAGCCAAGCCGGCTGAGGTGGCTAAGCATTCTATTTGGGGACTGATTAACACCAGTTGATGCCTATCGAGGCTGAATCGAGATCCAGCTTCTCTTATTGTAGCATCTCGAAACTTGTCCTGTCTGTGTGCATGAACTTGGCTACCCTCATGTTACACAAGCCAGGGTTGAAGACTTTCTGGCAAGTTTTGGGATGTTGATACGAGGCAGCTTAGTGAGTGTAAGACAGAGAGAGAGACTCGATCGTAGAGTTGCAGGGTTAAGATACATGAACTTATAAACATATCAGTGCATCATAAGATAATCAGGGTGTTTGTATTCTCTCCTTCGTTTGATCCTCAAGAGGAAGCTAGGCAGGAACTACACAGGCCATTCACACCCTGTGTCTTCTTGCTCGGCTATATCGATCTTGTCCACCGTAATTGAGCTTGTTCTGACCAAGACATTGGAATTTGTGGCTTGGGTCTTACCCTGAACTTGAGCATCTGCTGTCCAAGCATGTGGCATACTTGCGACCTTGGTGGAGAAGGATGATACTCGTGTCAGACTGTGAGAGGCTGAAGAGTCGAGAATAGTGACTGTGACTTGAAAGGAGCTGAATATTCTGCCTACACTATTACCTCTAATGTTTCTTGTTCGATTTTGGTTTTAGGCAGGAGGTAGTTGACGTAGGTCAGAGCATTTGCTTTTACTCTGTAGGTACCTAGTGAACGGAAGCCGAATCTCAGATCCGAGATACAGACAGCAAAAGTCTTCATCCGCGTCTCGGAAGGGCGAACGGATGATACCCCTCACGAGTTACTGTTACTCCTCCATGCACGAGAGGATGCCGACGCGTGTATTATGTGCATGGCTTTCAGATGATGCTGGTCCATGTATGTCTGAGACCGAGGTTCATTGACAGGATCCAGGGTAGTTGGAGTGACAGGAGTTTGATGGGGCATGATTAACAATGCAGAGAGAAACAAGACTTTGCAGTGTAGATTTAGCAGATCCCAACAACGCATATGATTGTGTCTCTTCTATCAATGAGGAGTCTAAAACCATTCTCAAGTCAAAAGCCGAGGCATTGTTGTCATGATGAGGCCAGCGACACGGCCCGAGCAAGAACATGAACTTGGCATCGTGCAACCACATTGGTACCTACCTACATGCCTTGTGACAATATGTATGTAGCAACGTTGGCGATGACCATCTATCTTGCATATTCATCTTCTGGGGTGACATGGCTAACAGCACCAGCGGCATATACTTACATACCTACTGTATGTACGGGATAACTGTGTTAACTCCGTCCCTCCGCCTCGACGCAAGCATCAACCAGGACCTTTCACTCACAACAAAGCACCTACAAACCTGCAGCATCTGACAGTCCCGGACAATTCTTTCCGGTCCCCGAGTAGCCGAAATAGGCAAGCAGTATCATCAAAATGTGCGGTCAGAGCAGTCACGGGTTTTAAACCGCGATACCCAGAGTATACCTGAAACTGTTATTCAAGAGTCGGTGAGGTATTGTAGTGTCAGTGTACTAGGGCTAGGACCGCCGCCGTGTCTGAGATTTGAGCACAACGAGCCTCTAGAAGCGTTCTCCGGTCTCCGGGGGACTGTGATGATTGTTTCCGCCTGGTTTGGCTGGTCGAATGGGGCTTTCTTTTTGCTAGCGGATTTGCCCCGGTCAGAACAGAACGGTCTGCTGGGACAATGTGTCAGGGGATGACCGGCTATTGTCATTGGGGGCTCGTCCTACGAAGGGCAAAGTCCATGACGTGCAGGCTGAAGATTGGGGCATGTTCAAGGCAGATTCAGGTTCGTGTCAATCCAATGCGAATGAATGAATGAATATCAAAAAGAGAAGATGATGCAGGCTTGAAGTGTCCACATGATCATGCTGATGAGCCGTGCTGCAACACCACACATCGCATCCCATTGCATCCCACGACTGGCCCACTAAGAACCGTTGTCAACGTGGCTCTGGAAGCTCTAGCTATGCTAGCTGCAGTCAACAAGACAAGCCCTCACTGGGGTGTCACAAACACTGCATCGCATAGTACACAGGAGTACGGAGCAGCCTATCGTGCAGTGGAGGAATAGGGCTAGAAAGGTTGAAATTTTCACTTCTGACCGTCTTTGTAAGGCCCAGGTCCCTTCTGGAGAGCCACTGCTGCTCGTCTTTATAATCAGCGGACCCGGCCGATGCTTCTGTGTTGCCGTGATGATAGTGACATTGTCTGAGAATATCCGAGACGTGAGACTTGGCGTTGTTGCGAAGCTTAGATTCAGACCAGAAATACCGATGATTGGAAATTGGCAAGACTCGGTGTACCAAACCTGATGACCTATAAAGTGAGATGGAGCTTTGTAACTGCAATAAGTTAGCTACTCGCCCAAGTCCACTGCCTAGACAAAGAAGCGAAATGGAAGTCCTCTTGCGACGATCTGAGTGCGAGCAGGCAGAGAAGACATTTTTGGTGTGGGAGCAATCAGGTACCGGCTACAGGGATGGCTTCCGCCAAACAAGGGCTCTCCACTCTGCTTACGATTGGATCCTTGATGTCGCGCCTGGTGCCAGGAACCGGTTGCAGGGGCTGTTGCGAGTGCGAATCTGGAAGGGACCGGGCTTTGTGGTTCAAGAAGCATTTTGAGGCTTGAGATGTTGTTGGGTTGAGAACTTGAGATACAGAGAGGCTCAGTGCGAATTTGATAACTACTTACCTAGACAGAGGAAGCTATTCACTAGGGGCAACAATTAGAGTTAAGAAGTGGCTACTTTATTCTGACTCCTATCGTCATCATCGCCATCATTTAGCATCACTTGATGAATGGTCTTGGCTAGCTTGAACTTGCTAACTTGTTCGGCTTACCATGTCTGTCAGGGAAAGCTGTCAACATAGATCGCCCTACTCGAGCCACATGAGCATTTGTTATGGCGTTGACCTTTCGGAATCAGAATTGACTTTCAGGAACCACTTCTGACAAACAAGTAGTTGCTGAGAAACAGCCATCAGCCAGTGAGTGGACTACAAATTTGGAAGGTTTGTTGAGTATCCTTCAACTGAATTAGTCGCTATAAGCCCTTCTTCTAGTTACGATGATATTAGGAGACGTAGTATTAATTAACTGCGCATATGATGGTGGTAGAAAACAAACATTTCCATCATATCAATGTCAAAGGCGGCACAATCCGTCACTCACTTACAACCCCAAATCACACCCACTCAGACAGACTCAGCGAGGAGAGGGGGAAGAAGGCATCCTTGTTGGGACCCAATGAGATGCAAAGAATTGCGACATGATCGTGGCCGAAAACTCTGAACAGCTCGTGAGGTCTGCTTTCTTTTTTCATCTTTTCCTTTCCTTGTTGCTCTATGTAAGTATTCTCTGCCCTAAATCATAGCCTGATGTTGGATGGATGTACATATGTAAATCAGTGTCAGCTTTAGCACCCGCGCTATCCTCCCTTCAATCTAGACTCATCCAACCCAACAAGACATTGACTCTCTGTGTCTCCAGGGCTTTCGTACCAAGACGACCCGACAGATTGTGTCATGCTTCAACGCTAAACGCAACTGACCAATCCACTTGATTTACCCCAGCCAGAACTTGCCCCTACGTGATTCCTTTCTGGTTCTTTGCCAGGCCCCATCCCGGGAGCCAGCCCATGTCTCTTATTTTGGGGGGGGGGCGCTGCTCTTCCGGAAGACTCTCTGAGTGAGTGAAAAAAAAAAGGACAGGAAAAAAGGTACTTTGATCTACGTACCCGGCTGCGTCAGTAATCGGATTTTTAACCAGGACCTGACGGGAGTGCGGATATAGGTACGGCCGGGTACAACACCAGCGTCACCTTTTCTCTCACATCCACATCCTTCACATTACGGCCAAGACTACGTCCACCACCATCTTCTCGCCTACACCCACCGTCACTCCCGCCGACCACTACCATCATACTGTACTCACTCACTCACTCACTCAGTTGCTCGCTCGCTCACTACTACTACTTACTCTCGACCTCAACACCACCACTACCACCACCACTTTTACGACAATAAACGATACATCTCGTCATCGCACCGTTTTCTCTATTCTGTACATGCCGACTGTTTCGCCCTCGTTTAGTTCGATACTCTTCCTACCTATCTAGTCAACTTGCATTCGCCCTCACCCTTTGTCTGCCCAGCCATATCCCGCCCGTCCGCTTGTGTCGTCTGCCATATACTCGACAGACAGGTGCCAGCAGCCGTCCGGAATAGGTTGGGTTAGCTTCTCTTTGCGGGCTCTCCCTCCTGGACATTCTCGCGGCCCTCGATCTCGGCCATACGCCCATCCTGTTTCAATGGCGAGCCAACCACAATGATCTATTCTGAAATCTGCTTTGCAATTCATTGTCCCTGCTAAGGCCCGTCCCGGTGGTATGCTCGCTAGGCATTCACTCCACCATTCCCACAGGCCACCGTCATCATGGACAAGTCATCTGCCGTCTTAGACGGCACATCTGGCGTCGGTCGTGCGTCTCGTAACGTGACCGACCCATCTGCAACATCATCAAGCGCAACAACAGGAAGTCAGAACTCGAAACAATCCTCTGCCAACAATTCTGTAGGCCCTTCGCCCTTGGCCTCAAGAGATTCTTCCCCCACGCGACGCCCTCAAAGGACTGCTTCAGCAAACCGCTTGCCTGGTAATCGATCTCGAAAAAACAGCCAAACCGATAATAGTCCTTCACGGACGACACGGCCAAGCTTGTCCTCCGCTCCTCCATCACGGTCATTGTCCTCGACCAACACCCCAACACTTACACCATCCCAAGAACAACAACAACAACAACAGATCCAAGCACCGACCCCACAAAAGCCAGGCTTCAACGCAGACCTTAAAGACAGCCCGCGATGGCCCGTATCGCCCCGCCTGCGATCGCCTCCTCCCCAGTTCAGTAACAAACCAGCAATTCCGGCACGTCGCAGCGAACAGGATCTTCCTTCCATTAGTGTTCAACGACCTACACCGTCACCGCAGCCTATGGAGCAACAAACAATATCAGAGAGCGAAATGGAGGAGTCGCAGTATCCCTCTGGTATGCGAACTCCAGCTCGCGTAGCGTTGGAAACGGTTCAAGAAGTCAGTTTACCAAACTCTCCCAACCCTCCCAACGGGTCGGCTTTAGTGGAAAGGGTGAAGGAAAAGCTATCAAGCACCGACAACTATTCTGATACCGCACTCCCCGATGGACGGGCTCTACGAGCAAAGAACAGCTTGGTCAGTCAAGAGAGTGGAAGCGACACTAGCAACAACAAGGCGGAAACTAGAAGACCGACATCCGTTCCTCCACCCATAATTACTCGGCAGTCTAGTGGCATGTCGAATAAGCAAATGAAGTCGAAGCAAGATGGATCCATACAGACCATGACAGTAGAGACTGAGACTGTTCCAAGCGTGCCACAGGTTGCGCTCACAACCACCCAGAAAAGTGAAGGAACGAACGGAACTCTGAAGACGAAACAGAGCACCGAGACAATAAAACCGAAAAAGGATAAGAAGAAGGTTACACGCAAACAGCCCCCAGTAAATGCAGGGAATGGTGAGCCTGAGCTAGTGACACTGATATTGAGGGATGTTGCTAATATCCATCCAGCATCCTCCAAAGCCGATGTTTTCGAGGCAACAATTGCCAGCGCCGTTGACGAAGCAAACACCTCGGATTCTGAAGAGACCTTTGTTTACGACTCTAACCCTCCAGATGGCAATGATCGGGCTGGACGCCGGTTTCATTCAAGGACTCCCAGTGCTACATCTATGGCTAGCCAGGCTGATCGCCAGAATCTGCGATCCATTTATGGTATTATGGAGAGTGGAGGACCTGCTCATGGACCCAAAAAGACGATGAAATTCGTCAACACTTTTACCAGCAACGGAAACGAGAGCCTGGCAGTCGAAACCGAGGATGGCAAAGGCTCTAACCGCAGTGGTGGCAGTGGGTCAACACGAGGTACGACGAGACACCATCACCACATTGGTCGCTGGGGTAGACAGCCTGGTAACGGCCATGCTTCGCTATTTGACAATGAGTCCCCATTTCCGAATGCTGCGAGGTCGAAGCTCGCTGGTCCCAATTCTCGCAATTCATCCGGGCCACCGAGCCCTCGCAACGCTCACTCCAACGCTCCACGCCATTTTGGACATAAACGTTCTGCGATGCAGATGTCGTCCAGTTACGATATGGATGACACGACAGGAGCAGATGATGAGCGTACACCTCTTCTCGGCTCGGTCCGCTCAGGTCGTTCAGGTCGAAACCGTCGTGGGCCGCACAACCTACGACAGGCCGAGTCACAAACTTTCGCAAGACGGTCGTCATACTTAAACCGGTTTGCGGCATGCTTGGTGCTTACCATGATGTTCATGCTTGTCATTACTGGCGCTATCGGCTTCATGTTTGCTACCTCGCAGCCGATGACTGGAATCGAAATCACTGCTATCCACAACGTTGTGACCAGCGACCAAGTGTTGATGTTCGATTTGACCGTCAAAGCACATAATCCTAACATCGTTGTCGTCACAATAGACCACGCGAACCTAGAGGTTTTCGCGAAATCTGAATATACAGGAACAGATTCGGACTGGTGGGCTCGACCTTTCCCGCACGGCCCAGATGATATACGTGTGTCAGACGACCCAGAAAACGACCCTCCGCTGGATGATCCCGACCCAGATGACGACCTTCGACCCAACGTTCTTCTAGGACGGATCACAGAATTCGATAGTCCCCTCACTTTTGAGGGCTCTCTTTTCCATCAAGGTACCTCTTCTTCAACTGGAGAGATGCAACTCGAGTACCCTCTGAACAATACAGTGGGGGGCTCGCGACGTTGGGAGCGAATTTACCAGAACGAATTTGACCTGATCGTTAAGGGCGTGGTTAAATATACTCTTCCGATGAGCGCCCGTATCCGCAGCGCCACTGTATCAGGGAGGAAGGCCGTCAGTCCGAATTCTTCAAATGATCCTTCGAACAGTACAAAGGTCGAACCTTGAAAATAGATGGGAGGCTACCCCGGGAGAGGCAGAAGCCCTTCTGGCCTTTCTTTTGTCAAGTCACCGTTTGTCTTGTGTATTTTGAGCGTGCATAGCATGTCACATCAGGGAGCAGCGGCGTTGGATGTATACCTCCATCCACATTATGGCTGAACATGATAGGGAAATGGAGCTTCAAGATTTTGTTTCATTATTTTGTTCATTGGTTTATAGACAGGTTTAACACCTATGCTTCCTGTCCGGTGTTTCTTGGGTTGTTTTCACTCCAAGCCTGACCTGGTGAGCATGTACAAGTTGTGCCGTGTGGTACGGTACACATCTGCTTGCTGGGAGTAGTCTTCGAGAATGGTTAGGGATGGAGTTATTGCTTTGATTTCGTTTCACAAAACCCATAGAAGGAAAAGCGGCAACTATACGTTGTAATTTTAACGGCTTATGAAATACACAAGAAGAGAAAAGAAAGTCAGGCCGACTTGAAGAGGAAGATGTGGATTGGAGCACATATCAAATGCTTCGTAGTTAGGGCGGGTAGAAGAGAGTTATTATATCGTTGAATGCAGAATTCAACAGAAAGCCTGTTGCTATCATGAAAGAACCATATCGTTGTAAAATCTATATGAAATATGAGCTTCTCATTGTGGTTTCTCGGTTTAGTCATGGACAAGGGAGCTTAAGGCGCTTGGCAACTTGACACAGTATTATGGCCCTGACAGAACTTACTGGAGCAGTGGTGAAGTTTTATTAAAGTGCATGTTTGGAGATGTAAAGCCTCTTGGGTTTATTAATAAGTAGTGGCATTTCCTGGGATATGTATAAAATTGTTTCTACCAATGAACGTTTGGCAGAGTCGTTCGTAGAGGGTGTCAGACTTCAACGGAAAGTGGCGGACTGTGGAGCCTAGAGCTCTCTAATTTTGACCCGCATTTATGTTTTGGACTGCTTCCTTTCTCATCTGAGCTCTGCGCGACCTCGATCTTCCCTCTTCAAACCTCGGGATTCGATCCAATCGACACACTCATTTATCTAATAGCAATACAAGGGACTCGCCGTCAGAATGTCGGGGCGACGCGATTTCCTCAACCAGGCTGCTCCTGAGAACTATGTCGCTGGTCTTGGACGAGGCGCAACAGGTTTTACGACACGATCCGATCTTGGCCCTGCTCGAGATGGACCTAGCGAGGATCAGATTAAGGAGGCTCTTGCGAAGCGTGCCGCTCAGCTAGGTCTTGCGCCGGATAAGAAGGGCAAGGATAAAGAAAAGGATGAAGACGAGGGAGGTGACGAAGAACGATATCAAGACCCTGACAACGAAGTTGGGCTCTTCGCTGGCGGTGTGTACGACAAAGATGATGAGGAGGCCGATAAGATTTGGGAATGGGTGGATGAGAGAATGGACCGAAGAAAAAAGCAGCGCGAAGCACGAGAGCAGGCCGAGAAGGACGAATACGAACGAAACAACCCGAAGATTCAACAGCAGTTTTCCGACCTGAAACGAGCTCTGGCGACTGTCACTGATGACGAATGGGCAAATCTACCCGAAGTTGGCGACTTGACAGGCAAGAACCGGCGTAGCAAGCAAGCGCTGCGACAACGATTCTATGCTGTTCCGGACAGCGTCATTGCAGCAGCGCGCGACTCGAGCGAGATGGGAACAACAGTTATGGATGAGGGCACTTCTTCCAACGCCGGTGGCAGCGATGCTGCAGATGGTACAATGACCAACTTTGCCAAGATTGGCGCGGCTCGCGACAAGGTGCTCAAGTCCAGATTGGAGCAAGCTGGGAGTGATTCTGCTGCGCCAGGCACATCCACTAGTATCGACCCTCAGGGCTATCTTACTAGCCTCAACAAGATGCAGATGAGTGAAGCGCAAGCTCAAGTTGGAGATATCAACCGTGTTCGCGAGCTTCTGCAGTCTGTTGTCAAGACGAATCCCACAAACGCTTTGGGTTGGATCGCGGCGGCGCGACTCGAGGAGTTGGCAGGCAAGAGTGTAACGGCAAGAAAGACGATCGACAAGGGTTGTACACAGTGTCCTAAAAGTGAAGATGCTTGGCTTGAGAACATTCGACTTAACAGCGATTCTCCAAATGCAAAGATTATTGCACGAAGAGCTATTGAGGCCAACAACACATCAGTCAGACTATGGGTCGAGGCGATGAGGCTAGAGACAATTCCAAGCAACAAGAAGCGAGTTATCCGACAAGCGCTTGATCACATTCCTGAATCGGAGGCTTTATGGAAGGAGGCAGTGAACTTGGAGGAAAACCCCGATGATGCTAAGCTGCTCCTAGCCAAGGCCACCGAACTGATTCCTCTCTCTGTGGATCTCTGGCTGGCCTTGGCACGATTGGAGACGCCAGAGAACGCCCAGAAGGTCCTCAATAAGGCTCGAAAGGCCTGTCCTACGTCACACGAAATTTGGATCGCGGCTGCACGGTTACAGGAACAGCTCGGACAGGGCACCAAGGTCAATGTTATCAAGCGTGGTGTCCAGGTCCTGGCGAAGGAGTCTGCGATGCCCAAGCGCGAGGAGTGGATTTCAGAGGCAGAAAGATGCGAAGAGGAGGGTGCCATTATCACCTGTCAGAACATCATTCGGGAGACTCTAGGTTGGAGTTTGGACGAGGATGATGATCGCAAAGACACATGGATGGAAGATGCAAGGGCAAGTATCAACCGAGGCAAATACGAAACTGCCAGGGCCATATACGCCTACGCACTACGGATATTTGTCAATAGTAGAACGATGTGGATGGCAGCAGCAGACTTGGAAAGGAATCATGGAACCCGAGAGTCGCTGTGGCAAGTGCTGGAGAAGGCTGTGGAGGCGTGCCCTAAGAGCGAGGACCTATGGATGATGCTGGCCAAGGAGAAGTGGCAGGCTGGCGAAGTGGACAATGCTCGTCTCGTTCTCAAACGTGCCTTCAACCAAAACCCTAACAACGAGGATATTTGGCTTTCCGCTGTCAAGCTAGAGTCGGAAAATGGCAATGGCCAACAGGCCCGGAAGCTTCTGGAGATTGCCCGCGAGAAGGCTCCCACAGATCGTGTATGGATGAAGAGTGTTGTGTTTGAACGAGTGTTGGGCAACATTGAGGCTGCTCTCGATCTTGTCCTTCAGGCTCTTCAGTTATTCCCGGCAGCAGCCAAGCTTTGGATGCTCAAGGGACAGATCTATGAGGACCTCGGCAAAACTGGCCAAGCGAGAGAGGCGTATGGCACAGGAGTCAAGGCTGTTCCCAAGTCTGTCCCCCTGTGGCTTCTGTATGCCAGGCTTGAGGAGCAGGCCGGTCTTACCGTGAAGGCTCGATCGGTGCTTGACCGTGCTCGACTTGCTGTACCAAAGAACGCGCAGTTGTGGTGCGAGTCAGTACGACTAGAACGTCGAGCAAGCAACACAGCCCAAGCCAAGTCAATGATGGCCAAGGCGCAACAAGAAGTCCCCAAGAGTGGTCTCCTCTGGGCAGAACAGATATGGCATCTGGAACCCAGAACACAGCGCAAGGCCCGCAGTCTCGAAGCTATCAAGAAGGTGGACAGCGACCCCATCCTGTTTGTGGCTGTAGCACGCATCTTTTGGGGCGATCGTAAGCTGGAGAAGGCGCAAAACTGGTTCGAGAAGGCTCTTGTACTGGACAGCGACTATGGCGATTCTTGGGCTTGGTACTACCGGTTCTTATGTCAACATGGTACGGAGGAGAAGCGGGCAGATGTGGTGACGAAGTGCGTGCTGAATGAACCTCGACACGGCGAAGTGTGGCAGGCGATTGCTAAGAAGCCCACAAATGCGAGAAAGAGTTGTGAGGAGATACTTAAGTTGGTGGCTGAGGAATTGGAGCAATAGGGTCGTCCGATATTAGAGACTGGCAACTGGTAACTATCAGGGATGATGTTGATAAATGGATTGGAGTTCTGGATTCGGTTATGGGGAACTAATGAGCTTAGACAACATTCGTAGCGGTGGATAGTCTTTGAACACCGCATGTCACCAAAATATGTACGTGTTCTTCTCGTTGACCGTGATTCATTGCTCTTATACTATCGAATTACATTGCATGCAGAGACCCAGAGCTATCTCAAGGCCAGTGTCATGCTGCTGGGCCATGACCATTCGCCCGCTCAATCCCAAAAAGTGAAACCCCAGGCTCCGACTTTGATTAAATAAGTAATACAGTTGCTTCATCTTGGTTCTTGATTGTCGAAGATACGCTTATTTGCTGCCACCGAACCAGCTCGAGATACCGCCCTTGGCCTTTGCGGCTTCCGCCTCGACACGGTGGTCGAACTTGTCGACTACTCTCATGGCCTCGGCCTTTGCGTCCTTGGCAACAGACTCGACATTGCTCTTGATGACACCAGCCGTACGGTCGGCTTCGGCAGCCTGCGATTGGGTTAGGAAATGATTGCAACGTACTAGAGCACAATCGTAGTGTCTCTTCGGGAAATAAACATACAACACTGTCAATCTTGGCACCGGCAGCAGCACCAGCTCCCTTCAGCTCACCCTCAGCGTTAGGGGAACGGCCGGGAAGGTGGCTCTTGATGTTGGCAGCAGCGCTATGGGCGTCACCTATTGAGTGCGATGTTAGTAGAATTATTGGTATTGGGGTTGAGAGCGCATACTCTCGGCCTTCTTCTCAGCAGCTCGTGGGTTGCCACCAGCGGCGTAGAGGTAGTATCCGATACCAGAGACGGCAGCGCCGCCGATGATGAGAGGAGTGCGAGACTTGGACATTTTGAATGGTTTGTAGTTGATCTGCGCGAAAGTGTGTGCTGTTGTGATGTGGTTTGTAGGGAGGGTTGAGTATGGAGTGACAAGATGCAAAGACGGATGAGGAGATGATGGTCGGGTATTTATCATGAGGGAAAGGAAAGCAAGCTCTTTTCTACCTTAGGTAAGGTGGTTACCTCGGAACTACCTCATACCTCATAGGTAGGTAGGTAGGTTAGAAGATTCCCTTGCAAGTCAAGATTACTTGGTAGTGCCCCTCTTCTTTGTCAATCAAATTTCCATGTGCTCATATGCGAACCCGGAAAGGATGGTTGCAAGTACATGACGTAACGAGGGCGGGGAGAACCAATTGCTCGGATCATGAGGTGATGAGTGATGGCTGAACTGATGAATGCGGATAGGTACTATAACTTGGTGAACTGACACTGTCTGATACTGCCTATGAGCATCAATTAGTGGGTAGACTTCTGAATTACGGTTGTTTGACGGACAAGGCATTATTTATGGTGTTGTTGATGTCATGACACTAAGAATTCTATGCAAAGTAGATTTATTGGAAGGTGTGATTGTATATATATCTGTGACACAAGATCCTCGAATGTATGTATAATCCAATCGTTTGTACTCCGTACTGGCAACAAGTGTCCTTCAGTTTACATCCAATCCTTGATGTCGTAATATGATTCACTTCCAGTGAAAGAATCAAATCTGGACTCTTTTGTTTGATCAAGCATTCCACGCTAAAGTGATGAGCCGCCGACGGAGCTGAACCTCAATGGATTTCCTCCAGGGAACGGCCCCACCGAAAGATGCAAGTACCCGACCCGTCGTATATCGGCATTACATCATCGAACTTTAGTAGCTTATTCTTCTGGACCTGGCTACGGATACCTACTAAGGTTAAGCTGTGACGACGATCGATCACGAACGACACAGCTTACTTTGTGTGTGTATATTTTTTCCCATTCGAGTATAAACTTTGCCTTTGTTTGGATTATTAGCTCTGTGTATATACCTTTTTCTTTCTTCTTTTTAGCCCCTAAACTAGGATAATCGTATCATTATCTCATGAAACTTTCCATTGATTATTCGCTACAATAATAGAACATCATTATCAACACGGAAGCTGCCTCAGCTGAACGCCCCCCACAGCCTCCCAAAGCAGGTTGGAGCCCCTAACAGTCAGTAGTAGCGCCTCCTCTAAGCTCACAACGCCATAATGTCTCTCCTAGCCTGCTTTTTTGACACTTCACTTTTTCCATCTCTTACTTTAATCACAGCGTTACCTTATTCCAAGTGACACTCTGACCATCTAGTGTCAGCCGCGCCGCTGAACAGCCTCCCACGTGCCATCATTCGCTTGTAACACCAAAACGTAATTCATCTCCGCCATCATTGACGACCTAAACGAGCTCTCTCCCATTTGTGTCTGGGCCGTTAGCCCCGGGCGGCACAGCTTCAATGCTGAGGGTCAAGAGCTCGCGTCGTCCCGCGGGACTCAAGCCTACAGATTACGATCATGAAATTGCCCTAGTCGATCACGATGCCGCCGCGACACCGACAGGGTCAGTTACGCCCGAACCCCATACCATGACAAGATACTCAACAACATCAAGATTGTTGGACCTGGAGGAGGAACACGAGGAGGAACACGAGGAGGAACAACAAGAGAACCCTGACGAGCGAAATGGCGGCCAAAGGAAACCATCAAGCAATACACCCAACAATGCTCACACCAATGAGCATGTCGATTCTCATACTGAGGGAGACAGCCAGACCCATTCATCATCGAACCGCATCGAGAACGGCCAACCTCCAACGCCTCCACAAACAAGACCATCCATCGAAGTCCAAGGTCAGTATGGCCCGCCATAGCGAACCTCAAATTAGTCTGACATATCAGCAGAACCAACCCCCGACGCCTTTCATGGAGATCATCCACATGTGAAGCTGAAGAAGCCTCATGTCGAGCGCGAGACAGCGATAGACATCCTTTACGAGAACGAAAGGGGTGGGTTTCTCTGCGGAATTCCTCTGTTTTCTTCGCAGGCTCTTGGAGGTCTTGATCCACCTGCTTGGAGTGAGTCGTCAAACCCAGTAACACGAGTCGCCTTCATCGAGTAGAAATTGACATTTTTGCTTCAGCCAATGGGTACCATAAAGCTTCACCAAGCAACATCCACAATGCACAAGTTCCTGACCCTACATGGGAATGGGCGTGGCCCGAATGGCGAATCAACCATCAAAAAGGTGTCGACGAACATGGCTGGGAATATTCCTTCCACTTTTCAAAAAAGTTTTCCTGGCATAGCGGCAAGTGGTGGAACTCGTTCGTCCGAAGACGTGCCTGGATTCGAAAGAGGGTGCGAAAGAGACCAGAGGAAGTGTCTGCCGATCCACACATGCTCAATGCGGATTACTTCACGATACGGCCCGCTTCCCACAAATCACCAAAGTCTCGCGAGAGTGTGACTAGCAGCCGTCTCAGTCGCTCGAGTACGAGTCAGATGTCAGCCGCAGACGTGGACGAGAAACCTGCCGATATTGATAACGTGGACGATCTCATGCGTGCTCTCCGACAAGCCAGGATAGACCGAGAGAAGCTTGACGCTGTCAATAACTACATGGAACATGCAACAGACCTCCAAAAACTTCAACACGAGATGCATGAGATAATGTCTTTGTTTGTCTTCCAACAATCACGCCGCATATTGCTCAGCAGATTGATGGAAATTCATGACGAGACAACAACTCAGGTGAAGAGGACGAACACTTCTGAATTACGAGAGCGAAACCAGGCATTGAAGGATGCCGTCCATCATGCTGACGAAGAGGTTCGCAAGCTAGCCTACTGGAGCGATGTCAAGCAAATGGCCGAGAGTGGCGAGGCGAAAGAGGCAGTCAAAGGAGATAAAGGTTGGGATGAAAGTTGGGAAGGTGTCGACCAGAGCGGCGGGGCTCATCCAATGCAGGAAAATGCCATGGTTAACGGTAAAAAGAAGGAATCGGAGACATGAGCGAAGATTGTTGTCAAGTTTCAATCTTTTGATGAGTAAAGAAACATGGGCGTCTGATGGGAAGCAGGCAAGGCGTTGTTGCATTGGTGCAGCTGGCGATTTGATGCTGGTGACTACAAGCTAACTGTTTGCTATTGTAATGCCTTTATGAGTTTACTACATACATGATTGGTTTTAGTTTGTCACATTGTTAACATGGCCCTATACGACGAGCCAAGTCGAGGAATGATATTCGGGTGCCCACGTGATGCAATGGCCGACAGAGCGTGTCCGTTATCACGATAACAGATAACGCCGCCAATCTTTTTTCCGCTATATTTTGAGACTACTGTACCAAAGGTATCTAGTAGCCCAAGGACCCTGCTCTCAACGAGTGGCCTCTCGAAATTAAGACGTCGTTGACGATGCGTGAATTATAACAAATGTCCCTGGCGATCAAGTCAATATGGCGGGCTCGGTCGCGATGCTCTGCCTTCTCAGGACCTTTTCCAAACTCAAGAGCACCATTGCCCTCCAGGATATCCAACCCCTACGTTATCCGGCTCGAGTCAACGACAGCATATTCTGATGGGACAAACTCAACCGAATCTTCGGAGACAGCCCTTGTAGCCCTTCCCGAAAAGTCTCTCGAAGTGGGCGAAAAACAGCCCGAGCAGGTCATTGCCAACCTAGTTACAGACGATACTCACGAGTCCCGCAATCGAGTCTTTAAAGATGCATTCAAGATCGATGCGCTTCGACTGGTTGAAGACAAAGATGCCATGAAGCTCTTTAAACCCGTGATCGGAAGACCACTCCAATACCCAAACGAACAGGCGAACAAGGCAAGCGAACAGGAGCATAGGCGAGACGCACGACGACAGGCCGGCTTAGGTGTGGTCTGGAGCCACTTCGATAAGGCAGTTCCGCAATGGATAGAATGCTTTGGGCTGATGAAGCGCATGACACCACAATGGAGCGAGAGGGCTAACATGTCGGCTGTGAGGATCGTCCTACCCAAAACGTGGGATATTGAAGTCAACAACCAGAATCTCGAATATGTCGACTCTGCGACGGGCGTGCTCCAGAAACTGCGGGCAGTGGTGGACCGTAATCCTTCTGCCATTGTGCTCCGTGGACAGAGCAAGATATTGGTCAAGGTGGCCGACGAGATCGTGAGGTATTGCCAAGACGCTGAAATCTACGAGCTGGGAGAAGTGGCAGCGTCGGATTACAAGACGAGGCAGTTGTGGCCGACCATTGAAAATGCGCCAAACGGAGGTGCCTCGCTCCCCGATGACCATAACGACAATATCTGGGTGCACAAAGAGTACCAGCCTCACTCTCTCCATGTGCCATACGAACAGATCCCGCGACCGTCCGTGTGGACACATGACAACTTTGAGCACTATATCTCAACGCTGTGCTATGGCAAGGTGCCTCCCCATCTAGCAATCAGGTTCTACGGCCAAAGGCGAGTGAATGGGAGATATATCGATACGGATGGCATCAGGATCAAGCTCATTGTTGATGCCTTTGATGACCCTGCTGCAAAACCATTCATTACTATCCCTGTCTTGAAAATGGCTATTTCCATGATGGCTTTCCGAGGTGGACATCGTGCCTCTGCCAACTATCTCATACAATTGGGAGAGGAATTGGGCATTCCCATGGACACCGATATATACAACATCATGCTTGACGGCTACGCTCACAAGCGTGATATCGGTTTCTTTCATAGTTTTCTCCGAAGGATGGAGGCGCGCTATCATCACCCCAACATTCGAACATGGCTGCTTTTCCTTCGACTGGTCAGGGGTGAGGATGAAAGGAGGCAGGTCATTGTGGCCATGTACCAACTGGGCATGTTCAATCATCAGGCCACACGTCGCGGGATCGCCGATGTAATGGCCTCTATTGATGCATATGCTGCTTTCAAAGCTGGAATACCTCTTAAAAACTTTCTGGGCGAGCAGAAGGAACGCTATGGTGAGGGCTGGCTAGCGGTCGATGGCCTTGATAGTATTGTCACTGAACTACTTCGCTTCCACCGTCCAGAAGATCCTCGAATCGAAGATTGCAAGAAACTGGTCAGGATTTATACAGAGTCAGGCCACAGAGTTGAGCTCAAGACCATCAACATCTTCCTCAGCTACGCGTCCAAGTCCAGAGATTGGGATGCTGCTCTCTGGGCTATGTCACTCTTCAAGGACGCCGGCTGCAAGCCTGACCAAGAGACTTATGGTGCTCTCCTGTCACTTGCGGTCAAAACACGCTCACCACATGCCCTCGGAACAGTCTACTTCTACGGCGTCCTCCATCGTCAGCTTAAGAAAGGATCGAGACACTTACTGAGCCAAGTCCTACTTCGCAAGCACAAAGACCCCTTTTGGAAAAAGCTTGAGCATCAGCCAGGCATTTTCCCCAGACAGGCAATCCCTGATATTCTAGCCAACAAGATTCCTCGGGTTTGGGTAGTCATGTCCCGAGTCGAGCGTGCCATCCTTGACAAGTGGGCGGGCTATGTTCCCCTTAAACCCCTGGAGTATGCGCTCGAACTTTCATATCGCTCCAATGACCAGCCCATGCACTCCCAGATCAAAGCCGGTAAACCCGTTCAGGTGCAAGATCTCATCGTCAAGCTTCGCAGAGCTGACGGTCAACCTGGGAAAATCAATGTGCGTCTCAAGGGTCGTTTCGATCCGGCGCGTATGATTTGGGGCTGGGATGAGTCTCTGGCAGATACAAACCATCCGAGCATACTAAAAGAAGAAGACGAGCCTGACAGTTGGCCTGATAATGATGATGACGTTAATGATACTCCAAAGCTTTTGTTAGCAGGGCCAGAGACGGATCCAAAATCGCCTGACGGTGGTCAAGATGGTCATCCTGAAAGGCCAGATTCAACACTTTCGCCTGACGCTGCTTTGAAGGGGCTCGAGAAGAAGATCGCAGAAGCTCGAAGAAGAGACGAGATTTAAGTCTTGCTGAACTTCTGTAAGAAGCGCCACATACAATCCCCATATAACAACGCCGTATTTCCCGCACCTTACATCATTCCACCCTGTATACTACAATTCCTACTAGGATGCCTTCCGATTTTACCTATATTTTCAAGGGCACATTGTGATAGAACATCACGGACTTACCATGTACACTAGCAAAAGCATATTTGTCAAGAGGATGGGCGAGACGAAAGCCAGAACATCGATAAATAAAAACGAAGTTATGAGAACACTAAATCTTTACTTCTCGCACTAAGAACTGCAGTCTGTGTTGCCCTCGAGATCAGTTCAATGTTCACCTACATTACAAAAGTGTCAAGTATGTGGAAGTAGAATAAAAGCCCCTGCAGAAATATGGACATAGATTTTTCCCAACTCACGTCTGAATGAATCGAGCCTACCGTTCATAAAACAAAATTGAGCCGTCAGTTAGTGTCCTGTATATGCTATACTGCCTCTTGATCCCTCTAAAAGCAATCCAACCATACTCGAGCATATCATCCCAGCATTGCGAGGGGGGAGACTGGCATTCGCAATGGAAAATTGGAATGAGACGGATGATCTCATGGCGACGTGAAGAAAATGGGAATCCCATGCGTGCATAAACATTAAAAAAAAAAAAAAAAAAGGATTCTCTCGCTCTTCTTTCTTTCTTTCTTTCTTTCCTTGTATCCGCCTCAGCCCAGAACATGATATCTTTCCCGAGTCTCGCTCTTCTCGTGATGCGTCTCGGCAAGTCGATGAAGTACGCACGATCCAGATCCAGGTTTGACACCAATACACCGACAAGTTGAGATGCAAGACTTAACATGAGAATATCACAACCCCCTCTCGTGACCACCATCTACCACTTGCCCTGTAAACTTCCCAGAAAGTTGGGATCCGAGAAACATAACCGGAGGTGCAAGGGAGAAGAAGCGACACCCAGGTTGAATTCAAACCAGTTACCCCGTAATTTCAGACCACAACCTATTCTTCCTTCTTGATTTCCTGGGCACTGGCCTCCTTCCTCACCTCCTCCGCTGCGTCCTTGTCGGTGGGCTTCGTAATGGTTGCATCGGCGGGTTTCGTATCGGCGGCGGCGGCGCCAGGGGCGGTTACAGGAGCGGTGTCCTTCTCGGCGGATGACGGGTTTTTGGTGACCTGGCTGGCGAGGTCTTTGTCTTCGTCGGCGTTGTCAAACATTTCTGTATCATCTGAATCCGTAAGAACCTCAGTGCCATCGCCGAGGAAAATGATCCGGCCTCGGTACCCACCAACTCCAAAGCTTCGTCCCTTGTTTTCAGGATCCATCTCATAGCCACTGTCGCTATCCTCAAAGTTGTGGTGGACTCCAGGTCCTCGGAATTCGGCTATCAATTTCGCGTCAGTCTGTGTCTGGACGTCCAACTCAATTCACTGAACGGGTATCATCCTTACCGTACTCGGGGGGAGCACAAGGGCCATCTCCGTTGGCGACCCGGCGGGCGATCTCCTCGTACCACTCTTCCTTGGTCTTTCCGTTGAGGAAGCCGATGATGACCATGGTCATGTTGTCGCAGCCAACTCCACCGGTCTCGGAGTTGGAAGCAAGACAGTTGTCCATCATGTTCTCGCAAATCTTATCGAGCTCCTGCTTGGCAGCGATGCCTCGTCGGACGAACTCGACCACGGCTTGAGAGGATTGGCAATCCCAGATACCTATGCTAGTGAGTACTGTTATTCCCTCATCACTCGAGCCGACGTAGCTTACCATCACAAGCAATGACCAGGAATTCATCCTCGTCTGTAAGGTCATGTTGCTCAACATCGGGGTAGGCTGTAACAATTTGGTTCTCGGGGGATAACTCAGCACTCTTCTTGAATTCAAAATCACCAATAGCACGCGAGAGGGCGAGGTTTCCGTTCACTCGGCCGAAGTCGACAAAGCCACCGGCAGCTGTGATTCGGTTCTTCTCGTCTAGTGTGGATGTCAGTACTATCGCTCGTGTTGCGTGAGTGATGTGACTGACTCTCAAGTTGGGGCTTGTGGTCCTGGGATAAAGGCTTGGCACGACCCTTGATACCAAGAACACCTCTCGAATCACCAGCGTTGGCCTGAATTTACGTGTCAGCTTCTTGTCGCATGTCATCCTCCAACGGGGTATTAAGGAGAAAGCCATTGGGGGAACAAAGGCGAGGGGCGAACTGACAACATAGAGCTTGTTGCCGGCGATCAAGCTGACACAGGCTGTGCAACCGGAAACTTCTTCTTCGTACTTGGGGTCTGATGTTGGCAAAACATAACACGTTAGCAGTTGTTATTACAGAGGCCAGGCGACGATTTGTCCATTATCGGGTATGGCGGAGGACGGAGAGGACCAAAAGCTGGCGCATACCGTTGAGAATAGCGCGATCGGTCGCGAGGAAACCATCCTTCAGACCCTGAGCATAGTCACCAGACTTGAAGGTGTCCTGCTTGAAGATAATGTTGTGAATGTTTTGGCCGGTAAATAGTGCCACTTTGTCACCACCATGTCCGTCGAAAACACCGAAGAAGGACAGCTTGCTGGAGTGAGACTTGGCTGAGTCGAGGTCGAGTACTGCGGTGTGAGCATCCTCCATACTAATGCGCCAGCCTTGCATGGCCGAAACACCGTAGATGAGACGCTCATCCTCACCCTTCTCCGAAGTCTGTAAGATAGAAAAGAAGCGTTAGCGGGACTTGGTGTGACGACAAAGCAGCCGACGGAAACATCGGGGAAGCGGATATCAGTATGTGAACATGGGCGTGGGAAATAATGATCACAAGAGCCGAATCACAAGCCCAAAGCCTCCGGCGGTCGATGATATTCCCGACAAGGCTGAGAATATAGGCGCGGCTGGTGAAATTGGTATTGCGTGGGCTCCAGCGCCAGCGCTGTGTGAGGGGCTCAAGATTGCCCCTCTCGCGCCGGGTCCGAGTACTAAATCCCAATGGCCGAATGCAAAACAAAAAAAACAGAACAGAACCGCGCAGATGATCGAGACGAGCACATAGAATTCAAAGGCACAAGACGCACCTTTTCGACAACGGGCTCTGATAGAGTCTGACCCATGACTATAGATTTTTATGGCCGATTCGATCGAAAAGAAAAAAAAGCCTAGGCGTTGCTGGGACGAGACAGGACGGCGAGCGGAAGAGAGAGGAGAGAAGAGATGAGGAAGATCGACCGACGAGGGGTTGGCGGGGGAGAGGGTCGTTTGAAGAGGAGGAGGGAGGGGGGGATGACGAGATAAGATCTCGCTCGACAAGAGAATTTTAGTTATTTGCTTAAGAACACGAAGTACGGGTATGAGTATGAGTATGAGTATGAGTATGAGGAGAAGAAACTATAGCAAAAGCAAAAGGTAGAAAAAGAAGATGAATGGGGTAGACTACGATGCCGGCGCCGGGAGCGTGGTCAAAGGTGGATTCACGTTTTCTGCGGAAGAGGGAGATTTGGACGTGTGAGAGATGGAACTGGATGTGTGGATTGTTGAGGTTAGGTGAGGTAAGGTGATGTCGGTCGGGGGGGCTAGTGCTGTAGCTAGGTAGCTACCTATGCGATCGCTAGGCTTCAGTGGTGGTGATCACCAAATTTAGAGCTCCCCAGGTGATCGAGCGGTTGCCTAACAATAGCACCCTCGGTACCTACCCTTAGGGGGCAAGAAAACACCGAACCTTGAACTAGGGTGTCAAAATAAATTTCCCAAAGAGCATCTTAAGTTTAGACGAGATTTACCTAATATTTTCATCGCTTAGGGTCAAGGTCCTGAGTTTTCTTTCCTCCCCTAGCCTACCTACAGTACCTAGGTGGTGGACGTTTTTAGCTGGGGCGCAGGCTTTGAAAATCAAACGAGGCGGGGGATTCGCAGGTAACTATTGGGTAAATACCTATGGATCTATGCATTTTCTCGGGGGAACTGTCAAGTGCAGCATCTATCTACGGATACCTTAGGTATTGCTGAATCTTGCGCTCCTCGAGGCATAATCCTAGGTACAGTATATCAACCAGCATGTGCCAATCAAGGTGTTTTCAACCGTGATATCTCGCTCCTCCATCCCATCTGAAAGAGCTCAACTACTTTGGTCTTAGCACCATTCTGCTCCAAGGCAGGGGCGAATACACTGAACTGTTCCTGTCCCTACATCATCAATCTGGGCTGCTCTTCTGCTAGTTAACCCCTGTTCCCATAGGAATGGGACCGCCACTAACAGCCACGCTTTGCATGAAATCACTCGAGGTGACACAATGACCTCACGTCACTGACTAGATAGATATGATGTAGGTACGCATCCATACAGGCCAAACCCCCATTGATACACTAAAATAAGTTGAGCCTTTTTAAAACCGCCCACTGCATGCATGAAAATTAGTTAAGAGGGTAAAAAACTTTGCATGAGTGCGTCGTGCCGTGTAAGAGTTCCGTCAGCCGCTGGCGCCTAAACAGTCCCCTCTCGTTCGCTCCTTTTTTTTCACTGTCACGCGTGAAAAATTTCCATGTTTGTCCTCGCCACTTCTAGCCGCGTGTATTATTCATTTGTGCTACTTTGCATGCCTTGAGTGGCTGTTGAGAATTACCTTGTTCAGAACCTGATTTGATCCGATGCTACATACACATAGCCTCAGATCAGGTCGCGTGCCCTTCCCTTGATGACGGTCCGGTCCGGCTCCAAAAAATTACAAAACCCTGTTTCTTATCCCCCATCCGTGCGTGTTTGATGTATTGATTGATAGTAGGTAGGGCTGTGGCTGCGGTTGTGGCTGATCGCTTCTTTGTTAGAGGATGATGCTATCCCCGAGGCTTGAGGGCCAGAGAAATGGGAACCAGGGAGCCCGTCTTTAAGTGAAGGGTTCAGGTTATATTATTCAGATAACTCTCAATCTTCAAGAAGGGATAGGTCTGCACATCAAGCCGTCAACCCTGATGATACGGAACACCCTAAAGGCCACCTCCACTACTTGTCTATAACAAACAATTTAGCTTACCCTAGAACACTGACCACTGAAGACTATTTTCATCAATCTAGCCTTATCGTACAAAACATCATGTTGTCATTTGGAGTCTCTTGCTAGTAATTAAGATATGGAGAATTTTTGATTTATCTAGTGAAATGAGGATTGTCGTTTGAGGACTTGTGCTACCAATATAGACCAAACATGTTTTCGGAGACCCCATCTATAGAGAGAACAACATCTAAATTATCCTTTCCCAATCAAAATGCCAAGGGAGGAAAAAGGAAAAGAAAAGAAGAGAAGGAAAGTATCAACATACCAAAACAAATACAAAGCGCCAGGGTATCTCATGCTCCAACATATACATCATCAATACAGGACTTCAACTCACTGTCCTTCAACTCAGAGAAAGGCATAACTGCCACCTTCTGACTTGCCCGAATCTTCTCTTCTCCAGTTCACCGACGAGTTTCCTGCTGGCTTCGAGTGTCTGCTGCCAGGAACACTGAGCGGATCTACACTCAAGCGAGACAACTTGCTCATCGAATGCCCCCAACCTTGCCGTAAAGAGGCCAATGATCCCCTGATGCTATTCTGAGCATCCCCCCATTGGCTGGGGGATATCAGATCCGAATCTGCTCGCTCTCCAGGCCGTGCTCCATCACGGCTCGAGCTCATCGCCGTGCTTGGTCGAAGAGGATGGAAAGGCGACTCGTCCACGAGCTGGTGATATGACGCGCCTGTCCCATCGCGCTGGGATTCGTACACACGCCAGTTCTCCCCGGAACCAAACGAAGGGTCACTGAAAAGCCCTCTGGGTGTCTCTAAATCATACCATGGCCTGCTACTGGGGCCGACATCCTCTCCCAGTAGTTCCTGGGTGGACAGACGTACTAGCTCCGGCCGTCTCAATGTTGGCAGGCTCTGAGTTGCCCCCATTGAAGGGTCCTCAACATCACCGACTGAGGCATGAGAACCGAGCCCAGTATCTGGCGCTCGTGTTGGAACCCTGGTCAGGAGCCTTGGGCTGGAAAGATGCGAGGAAGCGAAGGCCAATGAGCTTTCATTGCCACTTGTGTAGTAGTCAGAGCCCTGCTGGAATAATGCCCTTTGAGATCGGATGTTGGGGAGACCATTGAGCGAGGAGTCAGCTGCATCGTTACCTCCCATGAAAGACCTTCGTCTTGCATCTGATAAAAATACCGGAGGAGGTATCAGCTGACTAGTTGACTGTGATAATGTCGAGTTCGACAGTTGGCTCCTCAGAGAGTCACGACTTGGCCGCCCTGCAGTTGCAGTTCCAACTGTGACCCAGGATCTTCTTTCATCCTCGCTGCTGGATGTACCAAGGGGCCGAGATACACTGGTGTTGGAATTCTCAGCGACGAATATCGGAGGAAGAAGAGGTGTCGCCATGAATCCTAATGTTGGAGATGCCATAACTAGCGTTTCCGAATCCATCTCAGAATGGGGTGTCCTTATCGGGCGGCGTTGTTGTTTGCCTGCAGCTGCGATGATCTCGACTTTGTCGGCCTCTCGCATTGCCGCCGAGCTCCCGTTGACACGAAGGCTCTCGAGGACAGGCCCAGAGATCTTATGGCGAAACTTGGACGAGAGATATGTTTGTCGTTTGCGGCGGCGCCGAAGGAGACAACAAACAAGCAGCATAGAAAGAAATATGACGACCAGAAGAGGCAGAAGAATCGCGAGGAGGAGGGTACCGGTTGTCAGACTCCCATCTGCATCAGACAACTGTACATCAGGCTCTGCAGAGGTTTCGGTGGGCGCGACAGAAGTAGACGTGCCCGTAGATGTTGATGAAGTGCGAGACTGAGTTGTCGACGAAGATGTAAGCTCGAACGGTATCACGCTCAAATTTAGAACCTCGGTCTCTGTGTCGTCTAAAGTCTTTGACGAAGCTGTCACGGAAATATTTAGATCTCCTGAAGCCGATACTGGGATCTTCCCGGTAATGTTAAAGTCATCAAGCTTTAGCCAATCATTCTTCGGTCTGGCTGAAATCTGAAGGTCAATGTCATCAGGGTCCCAGAAATAGGGCCGCAAATCAATATCGACATCTTTTCCAGCCTCGACCTTAATACTGTCAAAAGTTGAGCGAAATAGAGCAGTGGAGACATTGACAGTGGCGTATATGTTAAGCGTATCTTGATATGTGTCGCGGAGTGTGATGGTGAAGTTGGTTGAATGATCGCCTTTTCCTGGTGTTCCCTCGATATCCCATGTTTTCTTGTC
This sequence comes from Fusarium verticillioides 7600, assembly GCF_000149555.1. Taxonomy (NCBI): domain Eukaryota; kingdom Fungi; phylum Ascomycota; class Sordariomycetes; order Hypocreales; family Nectriaceae; genus Fusarium; species Fusarium verticillioides. The sequence continues at coordinate 1,271,269 of NC_031679.1, read as the reverse complement.
CAAGGACAGCCAGTCCGGCATCCCGTCTGTTGAAATATCAAGGTCGTCGATCTTCACAGGTTTGTTGTCAAGCTTGATACCATCTGCTAGCCCGCGATATGCAAGCTTCTTCCCTCTGGTAGTGTTCAGAGTGATGTTGGGGTTGTCAACACTGAGTTTGTGTCTACCCACAATGACAGAGAAGGCAATTGACACGGCAGAGAAGCCAACAATGTCTGAAGCGACAAGCTGGAAGCCAAAAGTTTGAGGAGGCTGGATAAGTGACTCGAAAGGAGGTGTTTTGCCACTAAATGTCAATGAACCAGCATCGAACCTCATCCAAGCAGGTAAGGGACTGCCATCGCCTGAAGTCGCATAATAGTTGATCATATTGGGCTGGTATTCAAATGTGTCGGCACCAAAAGTAAAGCTGAGCTCCGTAGAAGGATACGAGATGAGTGATGACGGCGGCGAATAGTCGCCAAAATCCTTAAGCTGCTCCAGAAGTGGTGTTTTGAGGGATGGGCCTTTGTTCCTGGACACGACCAGAGTTGAACTTAGCAATGCCGAGCCAGAATCATCCTTGGCAATGATCTCTACTCTCTGCCCTATCACATCGCCACTGGGAACGGTGTCGTTGGTCGGGATGCCATATAGACGGCGATCTTTGCTGTCGATAGAAATCCATTTTGGCGCATCCCCAAGCGAGTATGATATTTTGGAGTCTGATCGAAATGTGTAACGAGAGAAGACGTAAGAGAAGGGTTCATCTAACCGGGCTACTGGTGGTAACTGAGAGTTAATCGGGTAGTTGATTGTTGGCTGAGATTTTGTGAGTCCTGAGATGGTGAGAAGGAGAACAGCGAGTATGAAGGAAGTCATCATGGCATGGCAATACACTTTTCAGTGTTGAAGTTCGAATAGGATAACATGAAACGCCATTCAGGTGAATAGGAACTCGCTGAACAGAGCCGAAAGGATGAAGGAAAGAGAAGTGAGAAACAGGAAGGCCGGGAGATAGACGACCGTACGAATGCATATCGTGAATGACATATTGATGGCTGGCAAGCTGAAGACTTGAGCTAGAGGAATACTGAGCCCTTCATTCCTGTATAGCTTCTCCACTGAGCCTCTTTGAACCACGGGAGAAAAATTGGTGGTGATAGTCACTTAAGGGAACGGTGTTGAATCCATTCGCCCATTTCAAGAGGAGGCAAGATGTCTCAGGTTAACTGAACTTCCCGTGGGATGGAGAGACATTGACGTGTGGCGGGTATAACCAAAGAAACGATACTGTAGGCTGATACAACATTCCTATGGAAGGCTTGGTAGCCCAGAGAGACTGGTGAGACATCGTAGCCACTCGGCATGACGATGATGAAAAAATCGACATGGTAATCATGAAGGTTGACGGGATACTGGCTTCATTGAGCTAGGGGAGGAGGGCTGGAGAGGGAGAGTCAATAATTAGCAATGGTGTTGTTGAAAGAGCATATATTGGCTATGATATCATATAACGCCTCCCTTGATCATTAAACTCAGCATGGCCATTGGGTATTGATACTATCATCTGAGCCATTCCCTGGGAGCTTGTCAACCTCATGTAACATGCATGAGTCGACCCTTGACTCTTTCAGCTTTCTTAGTAACGAGCAACACTCGCCCGAGTGAGGCAGCAGTGGATCACACCCGATTTTTCATGTTGAAGGGCAACTAGGTCGGCGAATTTATTTGTGGAGGAGCCCTTATCCAAACGGAGTACAATGAGTTTTGGTATACGTAGTTAGTTTAGTCGTTATCGTCAGTCCCGCAGAGCCTTTAACGAGCCAATCGCTCAATTGTTTCGATAACTCTTTAAGCGGAGGATGCCAACAAAAATAAAAAGGGTCTATTTGAGTCTGGATCGCACACGTATGCAAGTGCAAAAAGCAGTAGAAGAGGCAAAAGAGGAGCGGCCGAGTACCTAGGTAGGTAGGAAGACATGCCATAGGTACCTAGTTTCCTGTGATTAGAAGGGGAAAAAGTCTGCAGGTGACACACAGGGTAGTTAGGTTGTGCTTTTCACAGATACTCGATAGAAGGCTATCTTATTCTAGGTTAGCAGGCGCAAGAGGGAGTAACCTACCTACCTGAAGGGCCGGAACGACAACTTAAAGCCATAGAAAGTTCTTCCTCTCGCTTCATTTGAATAGAACAAACCCATCTTCCTCGCTTTATCTGTAGGGCAGCGCTCCTCAAGCTCCACTGCATTGATAGGTATCCCTTCGACTTTCAACACTACCTATCCCTTGAGGGCAACTAGTCGTGATAGATCCGACTACTCCGTGCAGTCTATTTTTTTTCTTCTTGACCCTTTGCAAAAGCCAAGGGACTGAAATCGAAGGCCCGAGCAGCGACAACTCTTTCGCAATGAGCAGTCCACCGTCGTCCCCTCTGATGGACGCGGTCACCATCAGCGAGGACATTGCTCCATTGCCGTCCTTCAAGGCCAGTGGTGTTGCGACTATCGATTTCGATGGCGTTCTCTCCAGTCCTCTCAAGGTGCACGAAGATGTGCGATCTGGTTGTGGTGGGCAAACGTGGCCCGCGGGAATGCTTCTCGGCAAGCATATGTTGCGTTACCACAAAGACCGTCTTGCTGACGCTCGAATGTGAGTTTCGCGCTCTTTCTTCAACTTCGACACTGCTATCGCATGCATGTGACTTGGACCGGGTCCTTTGTCTTGGTCTGCATAGACAGTGTGAGTATACCGAAAGACGGAGTAGACTTGCTGACTCGTTGGTCATAGATTGGAACTTGGAGCTGGCGGCGGTCTCATCGGTCTTGCCGTCGCCTTAGAATGTCAGCTTCAGAATCAGTTGTTAGTGACGGACCAGCTGGAGATGTATGAGCTGATGAAGCACAACATCGAGCTGAACAACCTACAAGACAAAGCCAAGGCGATGGTGCTCAACTGGTACGTGAATTTGAATTCATTTGTCATGTGTAACATCCTCCTCTGCCGTACCAATCCCCTGGTCAGATGAGGGCGAGCCACTAAGCTGACTGGTCTGTCCATGTAGGGGCGAAGACTTGCCAGCTGCCGTGCTGGAGCAAAAGCCAGACGTGATATTGGCTGGTGAATGTGTCTATTTCGAACCTGCTTTCCCTCTGCTGATGTCTACGCTTAAGGCTCTATTAGAGCTTAACCCCGCAGCTGTCGTGTACTTTTGTTTCAAGAAGAGGAGACGCGCGGACATGACCTTTGTCAAAATGGCTAAGAAAGCGTTCAAGGTCGAAGAAATATTCGACGAGGATAGACCCATTTTCCAGCGCCAAGGCCTTTTCCTCTTTTCTTTCACCAGCCGCCCAACCACAGGCCAAACCAAATCTACTAAGAAAGAAAGTCAATCTCAACTGTCGAGATGATGAAAAAGGTCAATGAACGCTTTGTCTACACAGCATCTTTGTTGGCATGCGCCTGAAAACTGTCCATGCATTGTTGAGTCCTGGCGCAGAGACCCGACTGGATCTTTTTATGAGGAAACACAGTGACGCTGACAGGACTGCATAGTAAGTCTGACCAACAGGACTTCAATGTAACATCGCCAAGGGTTCTTGAGTCGACTCAATGATAGTCCGCCTCCAGTATTGCTCCGAGTATGTGTCGTTATGATGGAGGTATAATGGGCCTCGAAATGTTGACTTTTCCCACCGATTCGAGGGTTCGGAATTCGTGGAAGAGAGAATAGACATGCAGAGCACCCACACCTGCGTTACTGACTATCCTCCGAGCGACATGTGCCTGAGACTTGTCTGCCGTTTTTGTTACAATAATAGGCACTGTACAAGCTGGACCAATGAAGTCTGCGCTTATAGCAAAGAAAACCAAGTCATTGTGGCCTGCATCTTTCTCAAGAAATTCCCAAGCACACCGTAAGATTTTCATCACATCGCATCACAGTGAAAGCGCATATATGTTCACACAGACAACGAAGCAAATGGAATAATGACTGGAAGCACAACTCGATAAATGAGAACGTCACGCATGCATTGGCGCCAACATTATCCCCAACGACCCAGCAAGAGAAGGCGGCAAAGAAGACTTTTTATTTCCCTCACACCACCGGGTTTTCTGGTACTTTCTCACTCTTCCAGGCTTCCAAACTCCTCCTACTGCTGCAAGCCATGTCAGCAAAGACAAGCCGTTGGGTTGTTCGTGAGTGGATGAGGTGGCACCCAGATTAACGTTGCCCTGAACCTGGGAAGAAATGGGTCTTGTTTCAACTTGGCGTATGGCGTCCTCCACACCTCCCGGATGCACGTTGACTCGTTGAGTGCTTTCAAGCCTCTCAAGCCTCTGCGTTTCGGGCCAGGCACAGGGCGCCAGCGAGCAGGACAACTCAGAGATCGATTTACAGTGTCTCCCCTCCACCAACTTTGGTCCTCCATCAGTGCCAGATGTCCCTTGCTTTCTCGCTCCGTAGACCTCCCGCCATCGTCAGGCACATACAGACTGTCATTGGCTGCCTCTTAGCCCTGACAAGATCTAACTCGGAAGCTGACGACAGGGCGGCCCCTTGCAGATTGACCTATCACAACATCCTGGGTGAGAAAACATGCCTTGAGTCGGACCACTGGACTGCGCGCGTTCTCTGTGAAGGTGGTGCGGGATCTGAAAAATCAAGTTGCTCGGCGATGACTCTGATGATTCCGTTCAAGACCTCTTTAACTTCGCTATACTGAGATGACGCGGCCCGCAATACGTGAGTCGCTATTCCCCGCAAAGCCGTTCTCAGATGAAGCAGCTAGCTGATTGAGGACGGGTTTTGAGGTTCAGTTCTGAACGAGGAGGCTGGCGATCAACTTTGCAGCACAACACGATGAATGCCCCTTGATGGTGCCACGGCACCCCTGAAGGGCGACAGGGTTGATTTTGCTTCTCCTTGTCCTCAGGCCTCGTTCTCAGGCTGTGTAGCGCTCTGGCATTTTTTACGTAGCTGTTAGGGCAGACCGTTTGCATGGTTCAGGGACGTGTTTTATGGCTGGCTCCAGCAGATCCCAATGGCCCGGTGAAAACCTCCTGAGGAGCGAAAGAGATGGCAGCTTGCCACGTCCGTGCTGTGACCCGTTTCGTCTCCACCATCCACCTCGGAACAAGGCCAGGCACGCAGGCACGAGAAAGGCTGACTGGCTTGGAATTGGGTGTGTGGGCTATGCTTGTGGGTGGATTTCTCTGGAAAAAACCACGCGTAGCCAGGCCCCCCCCAAAGCGGAACTCCCTCTCAGCTCCCACTACCGGGGATGAATCCGGTACGCCGCCGCCTGTGGTTCTTTTGCCTACAGTTGCGGTACCCTTGACTCACAAGTTCCAGCGGGTTGCTTGTGGACACACTGCGTTCAGCGCTGGTTATGGATGGCACACCTCCAGTCTTCGGTACCTGGCTAGGAGTAATGTACTAATGTTAGTCTAAAGCCAAGCCTTTTAAGAGCTAGCATAATGAGCCGGCGCCGTCTTTTACGGCGAGGCGTAGTATTAAAGGAAGAGTCGGTTCCTCCCCTTGTTTCGTTTCTTCACCTACGATCTCTTCGAGTTCAAACACCACTCATTCCCACCTGAGCACTGAGCAGGACTCTCTTCTCTCTCACGCACACATTCCCTCACACGACGGTCAACGTCCATTCATTCAATTCTTTTTTTTGAAATAGATTCATTCCTGTGGAACAGAATCTAAACCATCCTTCCTTTGCCTAGCAATCCACCGCGTTGAGATACCCTTTCGTCTACACACCAGACGTATCACAGCTACAGCCACTCTTTGGTTAAATAACAGAACTCGAAAACAACAACAACAACAACAACAACAACAAGAACAAACTATCCATATATCAACATGAAGTCTTTCACTCTTGCTTCCGCCTTCTTCGCCGCTGTGGCCGTTGCCCAGCCCCACGCCAACCCTCACGGAAACCACCACCGCCGTCACCACCAGAACGAGAAGCGCGCTGTTGTCACCGAGGTTGAGTGGGTGACTGAGATCGAGTACGTTACCAAGATGGTCGATGCTACTACCACCGTCTGGGTCCGACCTGAGGCCGAGCCTACTACTGCTCCTCAGCCCGAGACAACTCAGGCCGGCCCCAAGAAGGTTGCTCCCAAGAAGGAGAAGAAGCCTGCTCCTCCTGCCCCTACCACTACTCTGGTCACCAGCGTCTACACTCCCCCCCCTGCTCCTAAGCCCACCACTGAGGCTGCTCCTGTTGCTGAGCCCACCTCTCAGTACGTCGCTCCCGTCGAGCCCACTACCCAGGCTCCGGCCCCCAAGCCCACCACTCAGGCCCCCAAGCAGGAGGGCGAGCCCGAGACTGAGGTCGCTCCCGTTCAGCAGAGAAGGCCGCCAAGCTTCCTCTGGCGGTAGCTCCTCTGGCAGCAGCTCTTCTGGCGGTTCTGACACCAAGCACGGTGAGTTCACCTATTACGATATTGGTCAAGGTGCTTGCGGTGAGGACGACACTGGCAAGGATGACTCCATCAACATTGTCGCTCTCTCTCACCTCATGATGGGCCCGCTCTCCAACAACAACCCCATGTGCGGCAAGACAATCACCATCAAGGCCAACGGCAAGACCTGCCAGGCTAAGGTCGCCGATAAGTGTATGGGTTGCGCCCTCAACGACATTGATGTCAGCCGAAAGGTCTACGAGGAGATCTGGGGCAGCCTCGACTCTGGCCGCACCGAGGTCGAGTGGTGGTTCAACTAAGCGCCACGCCAAACACGTTTTCTTGAATCATGAAAACAATACGAAGGATACCCTTTTCTTACGACTGTTACTTTTCATGAAGCGGGAATCTCTTCAGCCCCGAAGGCGCTGGGGCGTAAGACATAAAAAAGGCACTTGGGTACCACTTGGACCTAGACCTGGAGATTCTGGATTGGGGTGTTTTCGGTTTCTTGGGCGAATCAGCTCCGGTTGACAGTCGTTTGACTTCTATGTACATAAACTTTGGATACGCCGTTCGGATAGACAAACAATACAGCACCCTCAATCAGGGACTGCACTTTTGATTACATTACGTTATGTTGTGTGATATGATTTCCCCTCAATCGTTGTGACATGTCGCCTAGCATTGTTTATTTTGAATCTAATCTCAGGGCAGATGAAGCGAGCGGGTTTTAATTTGTGATCCTGGTATTCTGGTCGCTACAATGTGACTTCTTACTCAACCAATCCATGCCCTTAGCAGGGTCTATTAGCGATCAACTCTACTCCGTAATGAATTCTCGTTTAACCTGGAACTTGGACATTTAATGATCAACCAACAGAAATGGGGAGCTTGACTCTGGTAATGAATATCGCTCGGGTTCATAATGACGAATTGCTGCACTATAACAAAATTCCTTGTCGGTGGTCGATGTCATAACACGGTTAGTCAATAAACAGCTGGTATCCAGGGGTGAATGAGAGGGTACTCCGTACTCTGTCTCGGAGCTGGAAGAGTCTAACGAGGCCACTCCCTTCAGCTAAGACTTTACTGATGACCCCTCGGCCTCACTGAGGATTTACGTATGTAAGCAAGGGCTGGAAAACAGGCAGCGTTGCACGAAGGGATTCCGATCCCTCTTGAAAGGAGAAAGAAAGGGCAAGGATAGACGCGGTTGGCTACTAGTTAATGATTCTACGCCGTACAGAGGCGTTTTTGAATACGAGCTATCGATACGGATACAAAAATAGGCATTGTCAGACTCTCAAGACCCCCGGCCCAGCCGCGCGTATTGCGTATGCGCAACATGCATATATGGATGGATATAGGACGTCTATCGTACTGCATTTACCATTTGCGTGTTCTCATGCTCATGCAAGAAGGCGGCTTGATACATAGAGCACTGCCCCCAATAGCAAGTCCAAGTCGTAAGTCATGAATTTAGTGGAATGCAGTGTATTCTGAAACCTTTCATAGCAGGTTCAATAGTTCCTCCACGTAGCGGCGTGTATCGACGCCGATGCCCTGAGCAAGCTTACCTGCGCCCTCCGCGGAATCTGTACGGAACCCGACGTGATCGCTTGCGCGGCGGATGAGGAAGATTTCCTTGGCAACATCCGGATGTCGGGGATCGGGTCCAGAATATTTCCTCTCTCCTTCATCTTGAGAGGTGTCGTGGTCTGTGTTTGGGCCAGCTCCGCCTTCGTGAATTGTAGAGAGATTCCCCACAGCAGCATCTTCTTGACGGTCGAGCAGACGTGTCCAAACTATCCACCATCCACGGCTGGACTTTTGGGTACGCTCAAGGGCAGTTGAACGGGACCTTGTACCAATGTAGAGATTGACCAGGTGGAGGTGAGTGTTGAGAGCATCAGGACGGGACCACGGTTCCGTATCATCGTAGACTTCTGGTATGTTTGGTATTGATGAATGAACCGTCAATGAGACGGGATCCCAGACGAGATCATATATGTTGTTTCCAGAGTGGTTACTGCCAGAACCCGCATTGGTCTCAGGACGCTCCGGACGATAGCTTGTTGAGAGGAGAAGAGGTTTGCGTAAAGGAGCAAGTTGATGATGAAGGGAGCGATAGAGTGAATCCATAGCAAGGGAGTCGGTTCGTAGATTGAACAGAAAGGTGAACATGAATGGTCGGTTAACGTAGACAACAACGCGCAGTTTCTTTGCCTTGTTGAGATCGTGGGAGTCGTAGCCAGGTATCATATTCCCTACCACCTGCGATTGCGTGAGAGCACTGGCCGGATGCTCAAAGTCACGCACCGTTATGGCCTCTGGTCTATCCAGAGCCTCGCTCTCAAGCTCAATGTTTACAGTTCGCAAGACAGTACGAGAGTTGTTTGCCCCGTCACCAGCATCGTCCGAACTTCCACTTTCGGTTCCGCTGTAATCTTCATTGATCTCCCCCTTTAAACCAATCAAGTAATGGCCAGCAGCTTCATACGAAGGCGTGCGTTCCGCAAGGCTGGGCCGTGCCAATTTGGTTGCGTCTTGGGCAGGTTCAGGATCCTGCTGCGGATTCTCGGACTGTTTGGTAGGAGAATTGCCACTACCAGTGCCGCCAGGAAGAGACCAGTATGTGCCATAGCCCAGCTTGAGGTAGCTAACCATCTTTTCCAGTTTGCCGTCTTCAGTCACTTGGATTTGGGGCTGGTCTTTGTCGGAACTCTCCCCAGCAGGGAAACAGGCTGGGGAATTCGTGAGTTCGCTCTCTGGTACCCTTGTTTGATCTTGGGCCGCTTGCTGGCGATCCGCTGCCCGTCGCCGTTTTGCGCGTCGAACCGATGTCGGGCTCTCTATGATACCATAAGCGTGGTTACCCCAAGTGTATAGATCCTCCATCCAGTGAGTAACGTCTCTCACTGATTTTCTGGACAGAGCGCCGGTACCCAAAAAGATGGCACCGTCATCGGGACCAGGTTCTCTTCCTGTCCCTAACCATTGCTCGGGGTCGCCATAGGGGTCATTTGGAGGAGGCGATTCGGGGTTGTAGTCGCCGAACTTGGAAACAACTAGATCGACGAGCCCTTCTATTCTCCCAACCAGTCCTTCCAATACGGCTCGCTCGCCGCTACCGCGTTCTTCCTCGCCGACGCCTACGCCTAGCTCACCAGAGGCCGCAATGGGGATGCCTCCAAAAATATCACGAGCTGGGTTCCCATGCATCATGACATTCCAGGTCGAAAGGTAGAGATCCCAGTATCGACTCAATATAGTGATGAACTTGGTTCTCTTGTTACGCACGAAGAGGGCGCTCAACGAGGAGTCATGATGCATGAGGAAGATGCTATGGGCTCGCAGCAGATCGCGCAACAACAGGCTCGCGGGTTTCATCTCGCGACTGGAATATTCATATCGTTCTTCGGCGGCCTCGCTCTTCTTAGTAGTGAGCCGAGGAGGGAGAGGTAGTTTGGTGAGGTCGATGCTCTAGTATCATTGGTGAGTATGGTGCTCAAGACGAACAACAAAAAGTCATGGTATTCTTACTGCTAGAATCCACCAGCCAGGTTCGAGCTCATGGAGTATGACTCTTGACTTCTCGGTGTCGATAGTATCTACTGTTGAACCGCTCGCAAAACCGCGGCTGAAGCTAGCCATGCCCTGGGCAAGGCCAATCTGTCGCAAACGCTCGTTTCGCTCCTCTGGAGAGATATTCTGAGTCGGTTGGCCACGAGTGCGCCTGCGCTTATTATGCGCGGCTTGTGTTGTAACAGAGGCATAGTAGACGATCTGATCCTCGATGGTTTCGTCGGTATTGCCAAGCGTAGGGTTGAAGATGGCGAGGAACCCGAGCTGCGCAGGCACGACAGTCCCCGGTGCTGGTTTAGCAGTACCCGAAGCTGAACGTGAGGCCATTGTTGCGATGACCCGCGACCTGTCGTCTTGCAAAGGCCTCGGAAATTGTGCTGCTTTGTTTTGATTTTTGCGCTGGAGCTGCAGCTGATGTGACTAGGAAGGTAGGTAGTTCGTCTGACGTAGATCGGCGATCGTAACAGCACAAGCCTCCAATGAAGCCTGTAAAACCGTCACGGCGCCTCAAAATAACGGGCGCACATGAACATAAACAGCCGAAAACAGAAAATGAGAGTGTAAAGAAGAAAGAAGGAAACAGAGGAAAGAAGAGGAAAGGGAATGAGGGGAAGAAGGGATCAGGCTAGATGCTGGCTCTCTCGTGTGCAAGGTACTGCACCGTACAGATATATATCTACTGTATCTCGGGCTGTTTCTTACCTAGAGGCCCAGGCCTCGATCATGCGGGCGGGTATGGATGTTTGTGGTCGGAGGTTATACCCCGACTTCAACACGATTGGGCACATTAAAAATGGCCAATTGAGCTGTTACTTTTACGTCCGTCATGTGGGACTCGAGGAAGGTGCCTACCTGAGGTACGGAGTAGATGGGATCGAGATTCAACGGCTGGACCGAAGAAATGGAAGAGGGAAGGTCTGGGCAAGAGAGTGCGATTGTATTGGAGGCCCATTTCCATTCTTGATTGTTCAAATGTTACATGGGTCAGAGTCTCGATCGCGGGGCAAAAAAAATGATCTCGAACTGTAGATCATCAACATAGCATTTCCTCTCTTCCTTTCATACAGATTGTGCTCTTTCAACAATGCCATCCATGATTGAGATTGTCGCCTCCACCGTCGTCCAGTATTCCTTAGCATACAAATCATTAACCAGCTCCAAATGTCGCTATCATAATTTCCAACGCATTAGAAATGTGTGGCATCTTCAATAACCAGTACTTGGCCTATTCATTCCTTACACCTATTGATTCATCTTTATCACCTTGTCCAAAGACAGTCTGTCTCCTCTTTGCCATCGCATACGCCTCACTAACACGTTCGCGTTGGTCTTTCAGTACTTGCATTGGTGACCGGGTTTCATCTTGAGCCTTCATGCTCTCAGTTCTGGGAAAGCCCCATCTTCTACGCTCTCTTCTTTGGCTCCGATCAAAGCTGGAGAACTCAGCCCACATAAAATATAGAATAAACGTGATGAGGGTGAGCGGTATGGTGACGGCCCAGTATAACCGAAACTGCGGTTTGGTTTTGACCCCGATATCTCCCCCGTCACCTTGCACACTATCCCAATCGAAGAGATCGGTCGAGAAGAGAGCTGAAATGAAACTTCCCGGTAAAAAGAACATTGTCACAAACGCCAGTGTTTTCATGGAGGCAGCGTCGCGAAGAGTGGATATGGAGATGATGTAGTTGGAGAGGCTGTAGTTCTCTGATATGAGATTATTCAACTGGCAAAACGTCAGTAATCTTGTGAAACATCTCTCTTTAAGGCCGGCCGACATACCACATCAATTTGGATTTGCACTCTCTTCAAGGTATACTCCCTGTCCATGGCCTGCATCATCAACCGTTTCTGGAGAACGCCGACATGGTTCTTCATCAGCTCGTCTGCTTCAGGGTTCGAGCTTTGGCCAAGGCCTAGCCGTTGCTGGACAAACTCGAGAAGCTTCTGTAGCGTCTTATCCTTCCTCTCTGTACTCGCTAGGCGGACTGCGAATCCGCTCATCTGTGCGCTCAGTGTGCCTAGCTCACCAGCCGCGATATGTTTCCGTTCAGTCTTGAAGTCTGAGTACCCTGTCCGCGCTTCTATCTGTTGGATGCCAGGCTTCATGTTGTTCTGCGTTACCTCAATCTCTCCATGGAACATGAAAGCAAAGAGGAATGCAGGAAACATGGCATGACTTGCTGTGCTGAGGCTCCATTTGCTTTTGCTCTTGAGAAGCTTCTTCAAATAATGCTGCTCTTTATCGCCAGCCAGAATCATGCCATATGTGACACCTGGTCGCAAATAAGGTGGCCTGAAGCGAGTATGTGACCATATAGACGCAAGTTTAGGCGCATAGCAAAAGGTGTAGGCCTGCTGGCTTGCTTCAGACTTAACAATCTCAGGAAAGGCATTGACGCCAGCGACACAACTCGAGAAGTAATTATATGCAAGCTCAAGACCAAACTTGTCTAAAACCTGATTCTTGGTATCTTCGGGAAGCTCAACGCAGTTGTCGTCGAGGATGAACTTGGGCCATATCAGGCGCAGAACTAGTGACTCTGGTCCTGTTGTTCCTGTTCGCGTCTCCATGGCCAGCCAGGAGGCGACATCAGGTATTGTAGTGACTCCTTCATGGTAGTCGACAATGCCAGTATCATCCCTGCTCCAAAGCTCACTATACTTGAACGAGAGGACGTCATGTGTTTGGACGATTCGCCGTGAATTGAACTCGGCGATCTTGTGGTATATCTCATCCATGTGTGCGGAGCGTTAGCGTCTCAGAAGGCTGACTGGCGGCTCGGCGCATGAGACGAGAGGCTTATGGGGCTGATTGGGGGTATTATACAGACGAGCCGGCGTTTTTCATGTCGGAATCGTCTGTATATATGGTCTGGAGGGTCGGGAAATGAAAGCTGAAGGCGTCCAGTCTGCTGATACTGGCGAACCGCTGGCGATCTGCCGCTTCAGCTGCTCATTTCACCTGCATCTCATTGCCCAGAGTCTGAGAGAAAATCTACCCGTTTCGGGGCAGCCAATGGCCCCAGAGCATTGAGACATGGGTTGATAATCCTTGCTTCTTAAAATGGGCTGGGCGTCAACTAGAAGTTGAATCAATATCGGGGTACAACAATGCTTTGTTTCTCGAGTGCTGTTTATTCCGACCTTGTTCATCCCTCAGATCTCCAGTTACCCTTTCCACGATTAGAACAATCGAGATTCAGCAGAAGTCAAGCCTCTAGAGTTGAAGCTGAAGCTCCGCTTCAATGCGGTATGTCAGCTTGTTAGCTTGCACTGCCACCAGGCAGTATTTCTCTGGTAGTTATTCGAGGCTTCAATGCCTCCATCTGTGAAACAGGATCTATCCGACTCGGTATGCTGTCAATTCTCTACAAGGGAGTGGTCTTGGAGGAGAGAAGAGAATAGCCATCTAGAACAGTAGACGACGTCTTGGCTGAGCCTACACCTAGCTTCGGCCGCTAGGTAGACTAAGGTAGCCCAAGCTAAGATGGAGGTATTAACTGCGTTAGGCCCCTTATTACTACTGTACCCCGCAGGTCCCTTCCACGTCCGTCTTGTCCGCTGCAAGCTCAGCCCGTCAGATCCAATGCAAAGCATGGCCTGCATCACATGCATCGACAAAAGGAGCCCAGCTTTTGGATTGGTATGAAGGAATTAAAGTGTCGAGCTCATGATAAGTTTGGTGCCGATGATAAGTGCCTCATTATGAACCCCCAAGATCTATAATTATCCATAGAGACCCTTGTAAATCGGCGTAAACGCGCCTACGTCATCCCCGTCATTATCGCCAGCATCATCTCACTTCGTACTGTAAGCTCCCCCCGCCGCTGACTGGGCTTGCATGTTTCATTTTCTCCTCCGACATCATCCCATTCATTCAGTTGATGTGCACATAAACCTACAACCTCGTTTAACCACCAGTATTGCTCACGCCTATCGGCCCTCAGGCCCAAATCCATCATCATGGAATCTTTCTCTCTACTCAAGCGTCGTACCACCGACCTCCTCCACAATGTCCAGCAAAACCTCCCCTCCATGCCTATGCCTTCCGTTCCATCCGCTCCCTCAGCAACTCACCAGAAGAAGAGTTCTATGAAAGGAACATGGGAGCGCATTGATGCCCCTGACGTCCCCCGTTCTTCACATTCTCTCAATATTGTCCACGGAACCGCTTACCTCTTTGGCGGAGAGATCGAGCCCCGAAAGCCTGTCGATAATGATATGCATGTCGTAACTTTGCCTTGGTCTTCGGCTGGGGCTGACTACTTCAAGATCAAAGCATCCCCAGCTAAACCAGATGCCCAGCCGAAGAAGCCTGAGGTTCAGCAACCCGTTCAGCCCAAGGCCCCGGAGCCAGTCAAGTCCGACGAGAAGCCGGACGAAGAGGAGATTGAGAAAAAGCTCGACGAAGTTTCTCTTGCGGAGGATGACGAAGAAGAGGATGAAGAAGAAGAAGACGAATCTTCAGATGAAGAGGTTGAAAGCAAGTCCAAAGGCAAGCAGCCTGCTGGTCCAGAAAAGCCGGAATTGGGCGATGTCCCAGCTTCACGAGTCGGCCATGCTACTGCTGTCATCGGGTCCCGTATCTTTCTCTTCGGTGGTCGCGGAGGTCCCGACATGCGGCCCCTGAACGAAGGTGGCCGTGTCTGGGTCTTTGACACTCGCTCCAACACATGGACATATCTTGACCCTGCCCCTGTCGTTCCAGGTGGTGCAATTGTCCCCCAACCCGCCCCGCGAAGCTATCACACAGCCACATCGATCGACCGGCCCCGGGACTTTGCTCCTAAGCGGCCCAAGGAACCTGAGACTTGGGGGCAGTGGGCACTCGGAGACACCTCTAAGACGGGTATCCCTCAAGCTCCTGTTGTTGGTAATGTGGCTGAAGAAGCCGTAGATGAAGAGTCGGATGGCTACGGTACCTTTTTCATTCATTCTGGATGCCTCGCCAGTGGCGAACGCACCAATGATATCTGGGCCTTCAACGTCCATGACCGTACTTGGACTGAGCTTCCAGCTGCTCCAGGCCCTGCTCGAGGTGGCAGCGCCATATGTGTGAGCAAAACCCGCCTGTTCCGCTTCGGGGGTTTTGATGGACAAAGTGAGCTTGGAGGGCAACTCGACTTCCTCCACCTCGAGGTTGAGATCTTTGACGATAGAGGCACCAAAGGAGAAGTTGCTGTTCGCGCCCGTGGTGGTTGGCAAACCATTCTCGAGAGTGATCCAAACACCGACTCAACTGAAATCCACGCCGAACCAGCTCAGATCTGGCCCGAACCCCGAAGTGTCGCATCTTTGGAGGCAATCACGTCAGGGGCTGGATACGAGTATCTTGTCTTGACTATGGGTGAGCGTGACCCAAGCTCAGAGGGCCACGAAGGTGCAGGCAAGTTCTTGAACGATGTCTGGGCCTTCCAAGTTCCGCCTCTGGGCATGACAGCCGCCAGCGTTACCGCTGCCATGTGGCAAGCTGTCGGCCGTAAGACAGGTGAAGGAAAGTGGACGAAGCTTGATCTTGAGCCATACGACGATGATAACAGTGATGAGATGCCTGTGGCGAGAGGCTGGCTTGCGAGCGCCCCGATGGGAGAACTTGAGGAGAGCGGCATTTTGATCTGGGGAGGTCTTGGTGAGGACAATCAGCGTCTCGGGGACGGCTGGATCTTGCGTGTGGGCGATTCCTAGGTGAAAATGATGAGGGACTGGAAAGGCAGTTGATTTGGATGTAGTATTCTTTTTTGGCGTAACATGTTTTTGGCGATTGTATTAAGTGAACGAATGGAATGAAGAAACAAAGTCCTATCGGACACAATACTTCACACAGCATATCATATTGCTATTGACGAGAATCCACGCATTCTATATCTGGGAAAGCATTTGACATGGTGTTATGTACAGTAGAAGCCTCCTCCCGCCGGACACTTTTTGCATTTCTTGCTATTGAACTAAAAAAGAGAGATAATGATGTTATAATTCTACAGGTCTGCCCTTGTGGTCTCGGTTCCCCAAGGTTCCGCGTTAAGGCTTGTTTGGCCAGCACTGTTCTCACATGTGTCTCGGCTGCTGAGAGGACCAGGCTTGGGGACGTTGACGGTTGAGGGATCGGAAGCAGTAGCCTGGGCCCGAAGAGACTTGAGGAGGTCCTTCACGGAGGCGGGGGAGAGATCCTCGTAGTAGTCGTCGTTTATCTGAATCATGGGAGCGTTGACGCATGCACCGAGACATTCGACCTCGAGAATGGTGAATAGACCGTCAGCAGTGGTCTGGCCCTGCTCAATTCCGAGCTCCTCCTTAATAGCCTTGACGATAACATCAGATCCACAACCACCAAGTTGGCAAGGTGTCTATCGGGGCAATTGTTAGTGGGTTGTACTTTTAGAGTATCCGGTAATCTTCAATGGCGTCTAATCGTCATTGCCACGCTAGCGTGGAGCAATTGCAGTCAACATAGCCGTGCTTCATGTGGGAAAACAACATACCGTAGTGCACATTTGAAACAAGTATGTGCCCACGGGGGTTCTGTTGTACATGGTGTAGAAAGAGGCAACTTCGTACACTCGCATAGGAGGCATCTCAAGAAGACGGGCGACCTCGTTCATGACGCTGATGCTGGTGAAGCCGTGCTGGCGCTGGCCGAGGTCTAGCAAAGGCATGACAGCAGCCTTCTTGTACTGAGGAGGGTATCGCTTGAGGATCTCGGCAATGACGGTCTGGTTCTTCTCGTTGAACTTGAAGGGGATGTCGGGGTTGTTGTCCTCGGTGTTTCGATGCTGTCACACGGTCATAGGTCAGACAAGTTGGTTCTCATCGCTAGCAATTGCGCGCCGATAGATCTGCCATGATCTATGGTCCAGGGTCGCAATTGACAGCGCCAATTGGCCTACTTACCACCATGAGAGTGTCGCTTCGTCGGCTGGCTGTGATAGCGAAGGCGGCGCGAGACTGAGGGCGGGCAGCCCGGCACACCGGCCGGATGGCGGAGCGGATGAGGGGAGTGAGCTTGCTCGCCATTGTGAATAGTCTGGAGATGCTTTTCTGAGCGAGCGGAGCGGGTGTCGTCGCGAAGGCGGGAGGGCTTCCAAGGTCGTCGGTTCCGGGTCTTGTCAAAATGTCGCCGTCGTAGCGAGCATTACAATTCGAGTTGGAGCTGCTTGCAAAATCAACGTCGATGATTGGTGTGTTTGGCCCAAGGTTTAGCCGTCCCGGTGTGGGCCGATGGGAGAGGTACGTATCGTCCGTCATGAGGTGTAAGTGGAGGTGGACCTGTAGCTCTCTTCCATTTACATACTTCACCTATCTCATGGAAGCTGTCTCATCTTGAATTCAGCAAAGCTCAATCGCCGATGTTTTCATGGTTGACTTACGACGATGAACATCCCCACAAACCGTCATTGATGATTAAGTCACCCAAGACCTCAAATCAGCCACCAACCTAAGAAAAGCGAAGCTTGGTAATCTTGAGAATCGCTTTCTAGAAAAGACCAAAGGCCGTATCAACAGAAGCTCTGCAGCCCCCTTCACTGACCGAACCTTCCCCCCAAGTCATAACCACTCTCTTCAACACTTAGAAATAATACGCTATGAAAACAAGTTTCGTGGTTTTGGTGGTACCACATGTTCCTCTGTTCTTGTGCGCAATCTCCAAACATCCCTCTCGGTATGTGTATCTAACCACTGAGCATGTTGTGAATCGCGATTCAATTTCGATAGCCTATGACCCAGCCTGCTTTCAGGTGAGAGAGTACTTTTGAACGACGATCACCATTCGTTTTGGAGCCTTAAACACGAAACCAGATCCAATTGGATTCGTTCTATTATGGCACACAAGCAGGATTCAACACGCCGATCTCTATGATGCTCGTTAAACAACCGAAACTTAAGCCGTCCACTGCCAGATTTGTCTTCATACATGATATTTCAGGTGGGACAACCGAAGAGTTGCAGAAAACTCAATTGTATGCGCAAGAGTTGCTTTTACGCTCGCTTCCACACATGCAGAAGTTAAACGAAAGGGCACATCGTCAGGGCAATATAAGCTTAAAAGGTTTTTGTCGTTTAACCTTCTTTGTCCGCAAGACAACCCCGAGTCGATGTAACTTTGCCACCTCGCATTGGTACAGGGCCTCCCACTCGATGTTTGGGGAAGCACAATTGTGTAGTTCGGCTAGAGGCTTGTTTCTCGCGATGAGACATCAACAGTGGATTGGGTGCTGAGGTATCACCACCTTTATGCTGTGGTATTGGAGGCTCACAACACAGGACTACCGATGACAACTTGTCCTGTAGTTGCCAACTCACCGAGGTGGACGCATAAAACCAGTAAATAATTTGCTGGCCATTGAGATGATATCGATTGTTGTCGTCGTAGGTTTCAGATGGCGGGGACAGAGAAGGGAGCCAACGTTGTGATAGCTGGGATCCAGTAATGGGTGTAAAATTATAGTCCAAAAGTATCTGAACACCCCACCCTATAGGAACTTAATTACTTTAACAGTAATAACTTTATATATATATAATTAATTTAATTTAAATCTAATAATAATATACTATATATTATTTTAATTACTAGATTTTTCTTTTTAATATTTTATATACTAACCCTATACCTAAATATAAGCATTAAATTAGCAGGGAAGTAAGTTAAGTAAGTAATTAATTTACTTTAGTATTATTATTACTTATATTAACTTAATATATTTAATTAACTTTACTTAATTAAACTTATTATTTTTTATAAGCTTTAATTAAGGGAATATCTTTTTAATATTAAGCTTTAATTGCTTTTAAATATATTTTATTAAATTAAGATCTAGACTATAAGTAAGCCAGTTAATCTAGGATATTTTATATTTTAATAGCTAGTTTATTATAGACTTTAAGGTATATATATAATGCGTGATAATTATAGCCTTCCTGAATAGCGGGTTATAGTTATTGAACCAAATTAATTATATTGCCTGTTCTATCTAACTTCTAGTATTCTATTACCCCTCCTTTAGTCTTCCTTTAGTTATATAATTAGTATTCTTAATATCTAAGGCTTGTTTAGGTTAAACTATTTATAGGCTTATATAATCCCTTTTAATTATATAGTACTACCGGTTTAATACACCCCCCTAGAGTAGAACCACTATAATACTCTAATAGCTTAGATTACTATCTTCTAGGTTCCCTTTATTAGTATACTAGAAGTTATCTAAAGTTATTAGTTATATCTTATTATATAATACTTCCTATTATAATTTAAATTATTCTCTACTTTTTTAAATAGTTAATTAACAATTAAACTATTATTATATATTAATAATAGATAGGTTCTATAAATAATAGATAGATCTTTAAATTAATTTAAATAATAGGCTTCTTATTTTTAAAATATATAAGCCTTTCTCTGCTATAAAATCTAATCTCTTCTTTTTTTCTTTAAGTATTAATATTACATTTAGTATATGCCTCTCTTTTTTAGCTACTTAACTGCCTCTTTAAGCTTTATTTTCTACTTTTATAATATATTAGCTGATTATTTTTCTTTATAGAACTTAATATAAATTTTTAAATTTTTATATTATTTTTAGCATTATATTATATATACTTTTATATTTTAAAGTACTTATTTAACGCTTATTACTAACTTTAAATAGTAAATCTTCTCTCTTTATATTCCCTTTAGTTAAGTAAGTTATATATCCTTTTAAGCTTTAAATTATTAAAATGCTTTATTAACTTATATTTAGTAAGGAAGATACCCCCCCTTACCTGTCCTATATTAAGGTCTAGTGTATTAAGTAAGTAATATAAGTTACTACTGCTAATATAGTAAATTATTAAATATAAGTCTTTTTATATTTTATTTCTTTATTTTAAGCTATATTCTAACTTTTTAATTTTCTTAGTAACTCTAAGCAGCGCTATATCCTATACTTAGCCTACCTTAATAGTATTACTACTAGTTAAAGTACTAGTAAGTATTAAGCTAAGCCAGGGGTCACTTATTATAAGCATTATAACCCTAGTAGCTCTTATTACCTAATATAAGTAGTATATATTATAACTTTAAGCTTTATTTAGCTAATTTAAACTATATAGTCCTTTTAATATATTACCTACTGCCCTCTTTTTCCTAGATTATATCTAGTAAGATAAGTCTTTTATTAAAAAATCAGTAAATACTTTTATAGCTTATTTTATTATTTTAAACTATACTAATATCTTAAGAAATTTTAAAAGAAGAATAAGCGCTATATTATAATTAAGGTTATTTTAAAAGGCATTTAGTCTTACACTTTCCCTTTATCTAGTAATTCCTACCTAGCCTTTACCTAGGCAAGGCTTATTTTTATCTTTTGTATTATAGCTAGTAGTTTTTGTTTTCTTTATAAAGGAAAGTCTTACCTTTTAGGCTTTTATTTACTAATTTTAAATTATTCATTTCCCTCTTAAAATATTTTCTATATTTTAAAGTAACTTTATATATTCTAGGGTATAGAATATATAAATAAAGCTTAAGGCATTTTAAGTAATATTAAAAGAAATCTTATATTTAAGATATTAAAAGAAATCTTATATTTAATATATTAAAAGAAATCTTATATTTAAAATAACTTAAAGGAGTTATAAAATAGTAAAAAGTAACTTATTCCTTAAATATCTAACTTATCTAGGATCTCTTTAATTAATCTTTCTATAAGATCTGCATTTTAATAATCTTAGATATATTCTTTAATATCTATAAGGCTGAATAGCTTATAGCTCTTTTTCAGCTTTATGCCTTATAATACCTTTATAAGTATATCTACTAGTAGCTTTAAGCTTACTTTATAGCTTAAAGATATTATTTTCTTCTAGATATATTCTTATAACTAATAGTTATAGACATTTATATATCGAAGTTTGGTCTTTAGTTTTTATAGAGGGCTCTTTAGGAAACGAATTGTCTATTAGTTATCGTAAATAAGATATAAATTAACATTTTAAAGCTTATCCTGTAGGCTCTAGAGTAGCCTTTATTAAAATAGCCCTTCCTTTATAGCTTATAAAAGCATAAGCAGCTCTACCTTAGTTATTAATATAGTTACTGTATCTTACTTATTTACTTACTATCCTATAAGTCTTTTATAGATCTTTATTATATAACCTTATAAGCTTTTCTAATTAAGGGTATTATTAGTAAATAATATATTACTATATACTATAAATTCTCTTTTAGGACTAAACTGTAAACTATAGAAACAAGTTATATATAGGTAATTAAGTATATAGTTAATAGCTTCTATATATATCTTGCTTAGATTATTTATAAATTAAGATAGTCTTAAGATTATAAATATAATATCTAGTTAGTTAATAATACTTATATATAGGATTAATCTAATTACCTTCTTATACTAGTTAGCTATATGATTATCTGCTTTTCTTTAATTTAGAAAGAGTTTTTCCTTTCTTATTAAAGAGGCATTTATAGTATCTGTAATATATATCTTATATATCTTCTTAAGATATATAATTTAAGTTACCTAAATACATTTTAATATATAATCTTAAATAACTTATATATTAAAAAACTACTATAGCTTATTTCCTCTAGTTAACTTATAATTCTCCTAAAGAGATTATATAAGTTATAATATAGATTCTTTATCTTCTTTCTTAAATATAAAGACTATATTATCTATATAGAAGATAATTAGTAGGTTTCCTTTTTAGTAATAGTAGCTCTTATTTAATACTAGCTTATAATCTAAGGTTTATAGTATACTTCTAAGCTCCTTTTACTATAAAAGCGGTGCATTTTGCAATCTATATAGCGCTTTATATAAAAGCAATACTTAGTCTTCCTTCCTGCTCTTTCTAAAGCCTAAAGGCAATTTTATAAAAATATTACTTAGTAATTTTATATTTATAAATATATTAACTATATTATATTATACTAGCTTAAGATTATACTTTATAGTAATTATAAGTAAGGTTTTAAATAACTTTCTAGTAAGGGTTATAGTATATATTTTATTAGTAATTAATCTTATCTATTAATCTCCTTAAATAATAAGTCTTACCTTATACCTTTATAGGTAGCTATATTTATTAAATTTATAAGTAAATACCTATATATAGTTAAGTATTTTTAAGTTACTAATATATAGATTATACCTTATAATCTTAGTCTAAGATCCTATTTACTTATAACTCTCTAAGTGATCTTCCTATGCTTTCCTAAACTCTGCTTCTAACCTATATCCTGATAGACTACTATAAAAACTTAAAGCCAGAGGCAGATTCTTCTTATAATATTTTTATCTATTAGGAGAGAGGCTTATTTAAGTTATTTACGCCTTATACCTAGGCTTTAGTCTACTACTAATATATCTACTCTTTAATACCTTAGTAATTAGCTTCCTTTCCTTCTTTATAATAAAGGTAGCTATTAAGCTAGCACTAAAAGCTTAGTTTAGTATATAAAGGTCTTTTTCTATTACTTTCCTAGCTTTTATACCCTAACTTATTTAGATCCTTAACTTAGTAAAGAAGCTTAAAGGTAGGCTTTCTAGTAGTATTAAAAGTAATTTAAATCTTACTTAAATATATTTTACTAGTATTACACTTTCTTTATCTTTTAACTCTACTTCCTAGGTAGGTAAGTCTTTAATTAAGCTTTTAAGGTACATTTCCTATATTTCTTCCTTATTAATACTTTAAACTAGGTCTATTATTTAATTAATTTACTTAAAACTTAAGAAAGCTTATAATTACTATTGCAATTCTTTAAGGGTCTATTTCCTAATAGTATCCCTTATTTATACCTTATTAGCACTAAAGAATTCCTTTTTATTAAAGATAATATCTTAAGTTATATAGACCTTATTTATAACAGGGTTTTATACTCTAAAGATATTTAAAGAATTATATCTAACTAGATATCCTATCTATATTTTTAGATTTATTTTTAATTAAAGGTAATTTTCCTTATTTTATGCCTCTTTTATTAATAAGAATGCCTTATATCTAATACTTCTTATATAACTAATTTAAGGCTAATTACCTTCTTTTATAGATAGAATATTTAAAAAGAAGCTTTTATATAAGGTTTTTTACTTTAGTTATTACTTTAGTATTTAGTTTAGTATATATACTGCTATTCTTACTATCTTAAGCTAAAGACTTAAAAGGAGATTACTATTAATTATTAATAGTCTTACTTTCTCTTTAATTACCTCCCTAGAATGCTCTTTAGAGCTATTTTATTATTAAGTTCTTAGTATACTCTTATCTACTCTAATCCCCTTTCTTAGAAGCTATATATAGGTTAAATGCCCCTTTTATAGCTTATTATCTATCTTTATAATTTATAGCTTGACTTTATATATTATTTTAAGTATTTAAGTAAAATGCTTAAGTATCGCTAGTAGGTTATTATTATAGCAGTTTATAAAATAGTAGTCTTAATATATTCCTAAATAGCAGTCTATTATTATAGTATATAATATATAATTATTTATTTTAACTAGATAGTTATAGAAATCTATTAAGACTCTTTCTCTGGCTTTTAAGGGTTATTCTTATAGTTCATAGTGCTTTTAACACTTTAACTTAGCTAACCTATATATATTATATTCTACTATTATTAAACCTTTAATCTTGGCTCTAAAGGTATAGTTTGCTAAGTATTCTAGGCTTTTTAGTCCTAGATACCCTAGTTACTAGTGCTATATCCTGGCTAGAACCTTATTAGGCTTGTTTATAGTCTAGGAGTTATAATGCAGGTGCCTTATAGTAAATAAGGCTTATTTGCCTATTTTAATAAGGTAATTAAGTATATACTAGTTATATTCCTATTTAAGCTTATATAATACTTAGCTATTTATATATCTTAATATATTAGCCTTATTATATTAGTCTTACTAATACCCTATTTATTATAATTTTTATAGTAATACTAGGTTAGTGCCTATTTCTAGGTAATAGGCTATGTAATTTAGATTTATTATTTAAGGCTTATCCTGCAGATTTATAACTTAGATTTCTATATCTCTATATCTAAGTATTAGTAGCTATTTAGACCTTATAAATACTCTTTTTTTATATTATATAGTTTTTATTAACTTAAACTGTTTTAAGTTATTAAATATATAGATTATAGTTCTAGAGTCTAGGATAGATAAGTTATATAATAGGTATTTGCTACTTAAGGCTAGGAAAGTAGCTGCCTTTTTTAAGATTAAGGGCCTTACTAGGAATAGTTAACTTGATTTCTCTTTTAAGGCTTTATTATTAGTTTAGAGTCTTTAGTATAGTTCTTTAATCTCTTTATTTCCTTTTAAGTGTTATTTAAATAGGTCTAGCTATTTTTAATTTAGCTAGAACTTCTTAAGTACTAATTTAAGGAAAGCTACCTAATATAATATACTATTAGGACATTTATAATTTTTCTTATATAATATATATCTCTCTAGAGTCTTAATACTTAGCCAGGCTTACTTTACTAAGCCTTCCTTAGATTTATTAGTAGCTAACCTGCTTTATTTCTTATCTCCTAATAATAAGCTTTAATCCTTTAAATTTAAGGCTCTAAATATCAGTCTAAAGCTCCCCTTTATAACTTAATTAGTCTATAATCTATTACCTCTTCTTTTACTATCTTAAATTTCTTATCTAAACTATATAAAGAAGTTTAATAGAAGATAGGATCTATCTTTAATTTCTTTCTTATTTTAACTCTATTTAATTTATAAGAAAATCTTAAAGTATTAATCTAAAGCCTATTATAGGTCTTTAAACTAGGTATTTAGGTATTAGGCCTTAGTAATGCCCCTAAGCTTTTTAACTTAGATTATTATTTTCTATTTTATAATCTACTTTTCCTAGTTAGTTCTAGGGTTTAAAGCGCTTTTTAGTACTTTAAAATAGTATTTTTAGGCTTATTTCCTTTTTATAGTATTATTAATACTATATATAGCTTTAAGATTAAGAAAGAATTATAATATATTATTATATTTACTTAACTTATTTATAGTAAGTAAATATATTTTAATATAATAAAGGCTTATTTTCTTAATTATCTAATTTAATATATTATAGATACTATCTACTTATTTATATATTTAGTTAAAGTCTATATAATAGATATTTATTTTAGCTTTATAAGCCTTTTATTATATAAGGAGTAGGTTACTATATCTATTTATATATTATTCTTTATATGTAGTGCTTAAGCTATTTAGGAGTAACTTAATATATAGTATCACTTAGTAGTCTTTAATCTTAGGCCTCTGCAGCTCTTTAATTCATAGGTTTATAAAACATTTTAGATCTAAAAGTTAACCTAGCTTATATACCCTTTCTATAGTTATTTTTATAATATATAACTATTTAAAGGAATCCTAGTTATTAGGGTTACTTAGCAGGTAAGACTTTATATTTATACTATAAAATATTATACTATATATAGGAGATAGTACTTAAGGTTTATTTTAATAATTAGCTCTTCTTTCTTATAGTTATAGCTACCTTTAAGAAGTATAGCTTTAAGACTTTTAATTATTAAACTAAATTAATTATATTACCTATTCTATCTAACTTCTAGTATTCTATTACCCCTCCTTTAGTCTTCCTTTAGTTATATAATTGGCATTCTTAATATCTAAGGCTTATTTAGGTTAAACCATTTACAGGCTTATATAATCCCTCTTAATTATATAGTACTACCGGTTTAACAATAGTTAATCCAGGTCTTGGTATTTATCCTATAATACTAAGGCCCACTTTTAAAATTAACCTATATAACCCTTCTCAATACCCTTATATACATATATGCCTATAATTCGGTATTAATATATAAGTATTATCTTATTAAAAATAGTAAAAACTAGTCTAAATAGGAAGTAAACCTTTTATTAATACCTCCTAATAACTTAAAGAAATATATCCTTTTTTTCTAGTAATTTAATTATAGATTATAATAATAATACTAGATTTACTACCTCTCTAGATTACTTTTTAAATTATAATTAATAATTATAACTTTTTATAAACTATTATATTAACTAATTTCTTTATAAACTTCTTATAAGGCTTCTTAAAAACCTAGCTATATTTATAATTTAGTTATAATTAAACTAATAATTTATTATTAAAAATAGTTTAAAGGTATTATTAATTAAGTAAAAGATTCCTAAGTAGTATCTATTAGTAAACTTTAAAATAATATACTTTTAGTAATTTATTAATATCTTCTTTTTAAGCTTAATATTATAAAAACTACTATCTTACTATTTCTCTAAATAGTAGTATATACTATATAGCCCTCTATTTATAACTATAATAAAGTCTTATAACTTAATATATAGTTATTTATAAGATATTATTATCTAAATAATTAATAAGTAATTTATATATAATCTTATAGTTATATTTTAATATAAGTAATATATATTAAATCTACTAAACTATAAGTTTTTTAAAATACCTAGATTTTTATTTTTTATTTAAGGTTTAATAAGTTTTTTAATATTAAAAGATATTAAAAATAATAGTAAGTAAATATCTAGCCTTATTTATAATATTATAGTATAACCTCTTACTTTTTATAGCTTAAATAATAAAAGCCTTAGCTACTTTATTAAAATCCTAACCTCTCTAGCGGCCT